>NW_022280080.1:869999-870843 GCF_004355925.1 Anarrhichthys ocellatus | reverse complement strand
GTGTGTGTGTGTGTGTGTGTGTGTGTGCCCGTGTGTGTGTGTGTCTGTTCATTTCATAAACCTATTAGCATAACACACATTGATTTTAACAATCCTGCAGGATGTCATTAACCATCTTAACACTGTAGACTTGTAGTGATTGTCCTGATGGCAGTGTGTTTGTGCAGTGGTGTTTGAGGCCTGAGGTGCGTGGGATGTCGAGGTGCATGCACACTCAGAAGCACTTGTGCCTGAGAGGTCAGAGTTCACAGAGAGGTGGACTGCACAGACGGTGCATTTAGGTCTACCACACATATCGCCGCTTGTATCACTGCCTATTTCTTTGTTCTGTCCTCCCTTCTTCTTTCCCTTTGCCCTATTAACACATCAACATCCATTCACTCTGAAGCCAAACAAAAAAAAAGACTGAATCTCCTCGTCAATCTTCCAGAAACGGGGCTTTTGTTAACTTGCCTCGCAACGTTTCCTTGACATTTAAAAGAAGTCGTGGAAAAAAAGAAAATCCTCAAACTGGAGTCATTTGAAACTTTAAATTCTTCTTCCCCTTTAAATGCCGAGTAAAACACACACTCACTATGCCAAGGCTGCAGTGCCGGCAAGCCTGACTTGGATTTAAACAGAATGTGATTGTTGAATGAGCTCAGGCTTCCTGAATGACTGGCCCTCCTCAGCCCAGGCAGACGAGGCCAGGCTGGACGGGCTGACAGACTAGCTGCTAGAGTTAACCAGCCAATCCATAATGCTGGGTCTGAAGGAACATGTTGGGGGGGGGGGGGGGGGGGGAAAACAAAAACAAAAAAATCTTAAAAACCAGGGGGGGGGGGCCGGCACTGAAAAAAAAGAA
>NW_022280080.1:865004-869599 GCF_004355925.1 Anarrhichthys ocellatus | reverse complement strand
AACCAATGGTAGAAGTGTCCTCACTCTGAGCGTCTGTGTGTGTGTGTTTGAGGCACGTGTAAAATGAACATTAGGATACAACACACACTCCAACCACAGTCATAAACACACCACAAGTCACGCAGCCCCTACACGTCCTCTCCCTCAGCCTCATTTAACCTGTTTATCAAATCAAGAGAGTGGAAAATCCCCTTGTGCTCAATGAGACAGTCCATAGCGAGCTACACTCCAGATAAAGACTGAAAGATTTCTCCTAATGTAACTCTCAGATAAGAAATAGCTCCAACAGATCACTGTGCTAGCATTTAGAGCTAGTTTCAGAGTGGCATATGGTGTTTAAGCTAACATCGCATCTAAAGAGCGGTGTTAGTGGTTAATAGCATTTGTATCATTTTGATTATCTGTAAAGATATGTTTCAGTTTCATTTGGACAAATATCATGTACAGAGATAGTTTAAATGTCTGTAGTCCAGCATCAAGAGCGCTGTAAAGCTTGAAAAGCAACACTTTGAAAGCGGCCTCACCAACATTGTCAAATTCTGTGGGTTTAATTAATACACAATGCCCTGCTGCAAAAGAGACAATGCGTGGCCATGCATAATGAAACAGAGCAAAGGCATGGCAACAGGAGCCTGAAGAGGCATATCAGAAAGGCCGATAGGAAGGGAGAGAGAGGGCATTGCACACGGCATGAAAATGAGAGAATAGACGGATGGACACAGTGCGGATGTGTCCCAGAAAGAGAAGAAGTGAGACAAAGGCAGCTATGATCTAAATGACGAGCATAAATTGCCATCCGTCGGGTTGCCGTGGAGCGTGAAGCCCTCATCACGGAGCTGGGGTTACGGGCTGGTTAATACCCGTCATCACCGTGTGCCCTAATTACCCGTGACAAGAGGCGCCTCCGCGTTTAGAGACCCTGGTGACCCTCAGAAACAAGGCCAGGGCAAAGCTGGCTCACCCCAGATCTACTCAAAGCTGTGTAGTAATCACCACTAGCCTCTCTCAAAACACAAACATTTTAAATAAATGATTCAGATCCACTTAAGTTTAGGTTAACATGCAATTATTACAGCAGTGATAAGTGGATTCATTGCAATTTGGGGTGAAAATAAGCATAGTTCAGCAGAGTTGTGGAAAAAAAATCTAGGTTGTTAGCTACGCAGACACAAAGCAACACTGACTGCTGCTGAACAAACCTGTCCTCCATCATCATAATGTGATCATAATAACGTCACCACCAATCCCATGAACCTGGATGCATTGGGGTGAACAAAGAACCGATAGTTTCAATAAGACAAAAACCTGAAAGTGCATTTTGAATTCCTCAAATTGAATGAGGAGGATGTTCCCCCTGAGAGCTCACGTTAGATCCACACAACACTCCGAGTAGCAAGGAGGTGACGGGACGATGTTCTGTTGTGACTGAGGCGAAGGTTGATTAAGTCTTGATGAAATCTCTCTGTGCATGTCTGCCCTGACTGTAAATTCAGCCTTGTCCTTCTTCTGCCCTGTTTAGCTCATCATCCCTCTCGTTCTACCCCTTCTCCCTTTTGCTCTATTTCATTTCTCTTCTCTCTCTCTCTCTCTCTCTCTCTCTCTCTCTCTCTCTCTCTCTCTCTTTATCTCTCTCTCTCTCTTTATCTCTCTCTGCCTCTTTAGCTCATGTAATCATCCAGCTCACTACGTTCTCGGCTGCAGGCCATGCTGCCGCAAACGATCACATCAAACTCATCTGCTCTCAGCAAAAAAGAAGGCACACAGAAGTACACTCACACACATATGCTTGCACAAAATACACAAACGCGCCCACATGTAGTCACAGAGACAGCGATCTGCGGATACACAGAGGCCCTTTTCTACGCATGCAAGCAAACACACAGTTTGCAAATTCACGATCACGCACACACACAAGAGCAGACCGTGTGATGCGTGCATCCTTTTTGTTCATTGGCCGCCTGTCTTCACTGCAGGATAGTACAGGATGAGACAGTCAATGCTGAGGCCTGATGTCACCGTCGCTTCAATGGGTGGTTTTGAAGTTGGGGAGGGGGGGGGGGTCGAGCATACCCATCCAATCTAGGTCTAGCCTTACTCACACAATACTCAACACAAGGCTGCACTAATCCAATCGGTGGAGGCTGCGTAGCATTGATGTGGGGGCCTTGGCAATTGTGAGAAGAAATGGAGGATTAAACGCTGGTTAATTAATTACGTATCGAGTGCTCACTCCAGAAGACTAATGAAATCCTCGCAGTGAACTTTCTGAGGCGGTGTCACACTCCGATGGATCTTGGACAGCACTGCTGGGGGGAAGGTGGGGGCCGGGGACACACGGACACACACACACACACACACACACACACAGGCGTAAACAAGATGGAGATGCTTCCACGTAGAGCTACGCAGCGCAAGTCAGACCAAGAGCTCATTCACCCAACACACAGACACACAGAGTTACACCCACAGGCAAAGACTGACACACTGGCTCACTCCAACACTGCAGGGTACAAACAACCAAGAGTCTGAGTCCACCTTCTCTCAGTCTGTCTTTTTTGTGTGCGTGTGTTTCGTTTGTGCTGCACTTCTGATGTTTACACATGCAAAGCTGGAGTTTCTCCAAGCGTCCGATTCAACAAAATAGCAAGAGTACACAACATAGCGCTGTGATGCAACTGCAGTGGGCTGTTAAAGCTGCAGGAGTGGGGCCAGAGCTATAGCCAAGGAGAGGCAATTAACAGCAAAACATGACACACGCCAATGGAGAAACAGCTCCCTCTCTCCCCTCTTTAGGCTACACATTAGAATTTTGGGTAGCTGTGAAGGGAGGCAGAATGGCGGGGGGGGGGGGGCGTGTGTCGGGGGGGGGGGGGGGCGGTTCGAGGTGGGGGGATGTTGGTGGAAAGGGAATTTGTAAGAACTGCAACTTGTCGTCTTAAAGTTGTGAATTGAACTTTCCCACTGCTCTTTCTGTTCAATCTTGTCGACTCGGCAAGCTGATGAAGAGGAGGTGTTTTAACGTGAGGCGGTGAGAAATTGAATATTCCTGTCTGCTAGAAAACCACAGAGAGAAATAGGTGATCTAGATGTCTCGATAGAGTGAAGAGGACTGTTGTTGTCACAGGGCGTCTGTACTGGTACAGCTGTGTGCACAGAGAAGATGCTTCAAGCTGTAGCCCCAGCTTCCCGAGGGACAGTGTGTGTGTGTGTGTGTGTGTGTGTGTGTGTGTGTGTGGGTGTGGGTGTGTGTGTGTGTGTGTGTGCGTGTTTGCCCTCACATCAGCCTGTCTCTCCAAACCACATGTACCCCTACATGTTCTGCATCAACCTGAACTCATCCCCGTCTTCTGATTCTGATCCACCACAGTGTGATCACATTCAGCACCAGGAGAACCAGGGTAAGGAAACACCAGCAGCAGCTCGTCAATTATTAACTGCGCCGTTTGGGTGGAGGGAGACGAGGGGAGGGCGATCGCGTCTGCGCCTCTGCAGTCAGAAGCCTTTGTAGTCTTTGAGCACACAGACACACACACACACACACACACACACACACACAAACCACATCTGATGGTTTGATCGGCTCCTGTGGGTTTGCATGCTCATGCACGCCCTGCGCAGGTGTATTTATGTGTGGAGCCGCCCACCAGTCGTGTAGCCCCAGACACTTTATTTTCCAGCGAAACGTATTATCTGAGCCAGTGTTGAGCCATTAACCTGCTATATTTGCTCCAACATGTCTCACCTGCAAGACCACAGACGCAGCTGTTAGACTCTAACACAGCGAGACATGCCCCGCCGTGTAAATATCCTGCAGCTATGACACATTAGCGACAGAGCAGCTACTGTTGCATGTTTGGTTTTAAACTAACGTAAGTAGAACTGATTGGGCATAATGTCTCGGAGAACCTGTTTTTCTGAAACAGCTGCTCGACAGATCTCTCTGCGGGACTTCCAGGTACTGTGGAGCTCAGAAAAACATTTAAACTCACAGGTGTTGGCTGCTGCAGGCGGTTTAACGTAGGATTTATACAGTTCAGTACAATTAGTTTTTACCTTACACATTTGCTTTGCAAAATTCAACTTCCTCTCCCACAATAGACTGTTTGGATAAGAAGCAATGTGTTCCTCCTCTCTTCACTCTCCTTTCTTCCCCTTCCTTCTACTCAGTCAGGAATATGGCCTTCCCCTACTGTGACAGCTCACAGATGGCTGTGGCAGAGCCTCACAGATGGTCCTATCTGCGGCACACCCCCCATCAGCGCCACACAGATGGTTCAGTCCACCTCCCATGTTTCAAACCAGGGGGCCGTCGCTAAGCCCCATCAGAACTTCCTCCCAGGACGGCGTTAGTGCATCACAGGCAATCAGCAATACGGAGCGGCCACATCTGCACCATGAGACTGAAGGGTGACTGTGGAGAGTACAGGCTGCCAAAGGTCTCACAGCTGAGGATGGTCCATAAGCGTATAAAGGCATCCATCGGAGAGGTGTGGCATGATGGGTTTAAGATGCTGTTTCATGATCTGAGAAGCAAGGCTTGATATATAAATATATATATATATATATATATATATATATATATATATATATATATA
>NW_022280080.1:862788-864994 GCF_004355925.1 Anarrhichthys ocellatus | reverse complement strand
TCTATCTATCTATCTATCTATCTATCTATCTATCTATCTATCTATCTATATATATATGATAAAAGATAAGCAAATACCACAATAAATAAGACTTGCATACACTACAGATTCCCTTGAGTGGACTTATAGCATAACTTCAAATGGACCTTCAATATTTACTTTATGTTTTAAAGAAGAAAAGTAGCATAATCCTCGGACCAAGTACAAGTACTCACATTTAAGCTCTTGTCGATATTGAGTACCACTATGTGTACTAATATAATTACCCTTTCTGAGTGTAACTAACAACATGGTGCTTTTGCTGGCATTTTAACATTGCAGAAGGGATGTTAATGGCCTAATTACCCGTTTAACTGTGCTATCAGTTAACCAGTTAAAAGAAATGATAAAAATAAAAAGTAACTCAAATTGAGCAGAACCCAGAGGAGTGGCTTGTCACATACAGGGAAATATCTGGTGCACCTTCAAGGTTAATTCACCTTAAGTGCGCCGGAGCTGTTGCTAACGTCAATGATGATGTTTTACTTGATGCATCAGCTGGCTGACGTAGCTTGGGTGTCTTCACAGGTCTTGAGGAGTTGTCGCATTTATTCACCAATAACTAAACTGTACACACACTGCACTGCTAGGTCAGCTGACTGCTGACTTCATGCTCATCATCACACTCACGCTCTCTCTCTCTCTCTTTCTCGACCGGGCACTTTCTAACGTTACGCCGGTCTTGCAATGCACTGGCGGAAACCCTGAGAGAGCGCACGGGCAGATAGAGAACCTCACAGCGATACTAATTGATGCGGTGGGGACTGAATCACTGCATCTGTCTACGACAGTGCACGCAACATTGCTGGCTGCTAACTGTCCCGGACGAGTGAAGTGGGGACTGTAACAATAAACTGTTTGTGCTGAGCGGCTTGTTCAGCTCCACTGACAAGAGGTTAACGTGTCGGGTGCGGTTGCACCGGAGTAGCTTTATAAGTATGAGTATATCAGTATCAGTGCATCCCTAATCCTTAGCGTTAATCTGTGATGTTCCATTCATTATTCAAGAAATAATTGTAATTGGCCGATACAACATTGTGAGACCAGCAAAGCAGTTCACCACCTCAGTTTGACCAGTGATTGACTAGAATGAGAAAAATACACAACCGCACAACAAACAGGTACGTCACAAACAGCTGCTTCTCAAACCTTGCTGGTAAGGAGGCTGTTTCCCACTTACATAATGCATGGCCTAATTGATGATCCCTTGAGGGAGGGACGGGTACTTACAGATGATGTAGTAGTCTTTCCCCCTGAAGAACTCCAGGCCCCATAGATTGGGGCTGAACTCCTGAAACTTGAGGGTGAACTTAACGTCCTGGTCGGGCTTGACGCAGTTGAGCAGCGGCGTGTCGGCCTTGGTGATGGTGCAGCTCTCCAGCTGCTCCCTAGGCACCATGTATACCTTGTAATACTCCACGGCATCGCTCATCCCGCCGTCCACGCGGGGGCACACAATGTCCAACTTATCCCCGATCTGGGGGTACAATACCACACCTTGGCCTGGCACAAATCTGAAAGGAGATGCAGGGAGGTGGGGAACAGAAGATATTAGGATATTAGTTATCTGCAGAAAGAACGGATGATAAGTCATTCATTGTGCATTGGAGTGTTTGCCATTGAGCCTCTCCATATCTTTCAAAAAGAGACAAGTCGGCTCAATTATTGATGCGGTAATTACTGATTGAGTCCATTCATTTTAGATGATGAAGGATAATCGAATGCGTGATGTGTGTACATGTGTGTACATGTGTGTGCATGTGGTGCAAAGTGACCCCTATCTGAAGATGAACACACAGCTTTTCCTCAGCGTTGTGGCAGTGAGAGAAGAATAATGAACCGGATAGATGAGGAGAAGACGACGTGCTTCCCTGGTGCCAGAGAAATGGCAGAACAGCGTTGGCATACAAAACAGGAAATTAAAAAACAATAAAAGCCCAGCTTGTTGAGGCAAAATCACAACAGAGCTGCAGAGAAACGCGCACACAGAGAGCCTGGAGGGGTTTGTCTGGGAGTGCAGTTGAATTTCCCTAAATTCTTCCCAAAAGTAAAATAATGTTGCCATTTAGTCTCTGAGTACTGAGAGCGCCTGCAGCAATGCTGTGATTGCACACGTTCGTTCTCTCTCTCTCTCTCTCTCTCTCTCTCTCTCTCTCTCTCTCTCTCT
>NW_022280080.1:855352-862778 GCF_004355925.1 Anarrhichthys ocellatus | reverse complement strand
CTCTCTCTCTCTCTCTCTCTCTCTCTCTCTCTCTCTCTCTCTCTCTCACACTCTCACACACACACACACACACACACACACACACACAGTTGGAGCTTGAGTTGGAGGTGAAACCTTGTATTTATCTGCTAAACCAATTTGCCCCACGCTTGGATACAATTTGAAAAGTTAACCATGGATCCCTGGAGGCATTTAATGGCAAACTGAGAATATGGTGCAAGTAAAGAGACAGGAATGTGATGCAAATACTGACGACTGAACATGAGGGGAATATCTCGAGGGACCTTTTAGGTTTAACATGTAGATCATGATGTACTTGTGGTTCTGTGCATGTTTCTGGTGAGTGAGGGTATTTCGTTCTTTACCCCTTTGGTCTAGTGCTGGAACAATAGGTGAATTAAGCTGTTAGTTGATGAACAGAAAATTAGATGCGATCTATTTTGATAATCGACTAATTGTTTAAAATCATTTTTCAAGCCCAAATACCGAACATTCCCTAGTATCTCCTCCTTGCGTTTCATAGTAAACTCTTTGGGTTTCAGACAGTTGGTCAGTTAAAACAAAAGATTTGACGACGTCGCCTTGGACTTATTAGGATTTGTGTCATTTTAAAAAGTGAAAAATGTACTGATTATTCAGAAAGAAAAGATCTGTAGATGAACTGACAATGAAAGTAATCAATAGCTGCAGCCCTGTTTTGAATGTACGTTAGATAATTATTTTAGGAATTCATTCAGTCGGACAAACAGTTCAAATTAAATGACAAAAAAGCAGCAAATCCTCACATTTGATAAGCCTGAACCAGCAAATGTTTGATACTTCTGCCTGATACTGTACATAACCTCAATGATTAATAAGTTATCAAAACGATCTTCTGATGATGGCCTCATCCTTTCCCTCCTCTCCTGTTCTTCTGTCTCGCTCACAAACCTTCATCCACCCAAACATGTATGTAAAACGTATATATACTGTAAATACATCGTGACTGTGGGCGGGCCCGCCATCTCCACCTGAACTTTGACTTCTTTTCTTGGAAGAAAGCACAGGAGAGCCTCAGATCGCCTCATTACAAAAGCAATGAGAGCGAAAGCAGCACACGCCTGTGCTCTCCCAGTGAGGACTGAGCACCAGAGTATACGGCTCTTACTCTCTTCTTCCCCGACTACAAAGACAGCCACCGCAGGGCGGCAGGGGACCAACACACAGGGGACGGGTGGAAAGCACAGTCCATTTATAATTAACAAAGAGCACTAAATGAAATAGCGGGGGGGAAATTCAACGCATATCAGTTTTATATACATATAAACATGCTGCTTGCTCTCACAGAAACATGTTCCTTCCTCTCTCTCTCTGTCACACACTCACTCTGTCTCTCAAACGTAAGGACACAGACACATGCATTATTTCTCCTTCCTCCTCCGACAGCATGCATCATCTTCTTCGCTTCCGGCATGAGCTTGGGCATTCGGATGCACACGTGCACACGCTCACACATGCACACGCAGCGGCTAACTAGGCCGAGCGAATATCTTTTCTGCCCCCTGGGGACACACTCAGCAGTGGTACAGTGTGCCCAGTGATGGACACAGGGAGAGAGAGAGAGAGAGAGAGAGAGAGAGAGAGAGAAATGGAGGAAAGGTCCTTAGAAGTGAGTGGGGGGCTTCTACACAAACACTGTGGAGCTGTAGGTGTGTGCATTAACCTTGTGTCATGCATGCAAGCGGGCATGTGTGTTTGTACAGGGATGGAAGCATGCATGCATGTGCTTATTTTATCTTTCGGTGTATGCGCACGTTAGTGTGTGCGTGCGTGCGTGCGTGAGTGTGTGTGTGTGTGTGTGCGTGCGTGCGTGTGTGTCTGTGCGTGTGTGTGTATGTGTGTGTAGCTCAGCTTGTGGTGGCCTTTATTTAACTACAGAGATTAATCTAGAAGTGCTTCAGTCAGGGGCGTAAATATAGACTGCCTGGGGCCCATGGGGTGGGGGGGCCCGCGGGGAGAGCAGGCCAACATACTACCATACTATTCAGTACGCCAGAAAATATTTAGAATGTCCCAATACATCACATCGCATACATCACATTTTGCAGTTTGCTCACCCACAGTCCTCTGAGCAGATATATGAGCAAGAGTGAGGCTGTATTCAAAACCGTCGACTATGTCGGAGGCAGTATGCAGTATATGTAACTTATGTGTTGATTCATTCTGCAGGATGCTTGGCCTGGTCTGGTTAAACAAGCTCTTAATGCACTGGACAGAAAAAGACTCATTCCACTATTGCAATATCATCAAAAAATACAACTTGTTGAGCTTTGAATTTATTTATTTAGTGTGTGACCAATACTTTACAAGATACGCATGGTTTAGCTCCCCCACCCCTGAAACAAGTTATTCCAACAGCTCATGGTGAAGAGAGACATGAAGAGACATCAGAGACTGTAAGCATAATATATTGTCCTGTTCAGTTACAGCAACACGTCAGTGGAATGAATCCCCAACAAACGTATTTGTTTTAGTCACTTTCAGAACGAATGTTACAAAGGGTCATGTGCTCTCAGTCAGTTCATGTCATGATGGACATTTGTGTATTTAAACCATCCAGCCAACAGCAGGGACAGAAGAGCCTCTTGAGGCTGGTCTGTGGAGGGATTACAGCCGGGTTCAGATTCATACCAAGCTGATGCATACCACAAATAACAACTCACGTCAACATGAAATCTGGACCGGTTGCTTTAAATGCAACCGGTCCAACAATAATTTGTTAAGGTAAAATAGTCATTATTATTCTATAACAAAATCATATATGTTTATTGTAAATAAACTATATATAAATACTATAAACAACTTTGATATTAAATACACCTGACAACCATTCACATCCTGTTTGTTTTCCTACACAAACAAGATTCTGACTTTTAGAAGCACTTATGGGCGGAGCTACAGTAAAACACTCACACACACATACAGTCACAGGCCCACGCCTACTGTACACATGTATTCATGGTGAACAGGTAAATCATTTCTGATGATTCATTTCACCTTTCTGACAATACTATCAACAGGGCGTCGGACCTCCTGCTCTGCTGCATGAATGCTATCACCACGGGAACTGGGCGACTTGCAGGAGATCAAACATGACTAAACCTACGAAACTAACAAACAGGGGCAGCTGCATGACACACACACACACACACACACACACACACACACATGCAAGAGCTAAAGGAAATGTCCCCATCTCTCTCTGTCCCTGTTCCTCTCACATACACACTGAATATGAGATATGCTATCACAAAGGCTGTATCCTGTTCTTTCACTGCCTTTACAATTCAATATGGAGATCTGCCTCGGCCGGGGGCAGCGAAGAAACACGACCAACACACACCATCCTCTCTATTACCCTCTTGTATTTTAGCTGATTCGCAGCACAGTGCAGGATAATGAAAGCATTCACTAAATGCTGACAAAGAAGAGTACAACAGTTTGGATGTGTGTTTAAAGATAAGCTGCCAACAGGCTGATTGAGGGCAAACATGAGCTGGTCTGGATCGAGTCCTCAGAGAAACACAAAGGGAGGGGAACCAGAGGAGAGACGGAGACGGGGACAGTGTCTCGTTGGACACTCGTTCATCAGTCTACGCCTCCCTCCTGTGCTCCGTAACCCCCCCAACGCACGTGCTCTTTGCGATGGGCGAGTGTGTGTGTGTGTGTGTGTGTGTGTTTCTGATACCAGACACCTGGACCAGTGGCAGCCATTAGAACCAGACAGCAGGTACACAAGGTCACGCAGACAGGCTGAGGAGCCTGATGCAGATACCAAGGATGAATACGGGGGGGGCAAACAAAAGGTAGCCCCATCATCTCATGATTGTAAATGCATTTGACCCCCACCTTGCTTTAAGGCCCCCCCCCCCCCACCATAAATACCCCTGTTTAAGAGAGCTGAGCCCTTCATCACATGAGGCCTGAGACGCTGTTACATCAGAATGTAAACTATGGTGATGTAATGTACAGACATTCATTTACTGCGAGTCATCTTCACTGAGTTGGCTGTTCCTTAAATACAGTTAACCTCTTCATGGCCGCTGTTCATCCTGTGGGACACCAGCAGTATGTAGAACTAGAAAAGTGAGTTAAATATGAAAATGTAATGCAGATATTGATAGAATAACTCTTCTCTTTAGCTCACTGTGGTCATAAATAATGCATGGCGTACAAACTCACTTACAAAACACAATGTCTCACTGTCAGAGCGGTCAGTCCAGCAGAGCATCAACTCTTTGTCTAAACTCATCACAATCAAAAGTGGTCATTTTCCTGGAGAGAAATATCTGCTGTGAGTGAAGCGCCTCTACGTGATGATGTGTAACCGTACAGACAAAGTATTAATGCGTGAAGAAGACACACAATGTGCCAAAACAAAGTAAAACAACACAATGAGAAATGATTATAATATGTCAGAGCACGAAGATGTTGTGTTAGTTGCACTGCAGCAGATAGTTCATCAATACATTACTGACCAGCTCAGTTCTTTTTAATGATCAATTGTTGAAGCAATTTAAAGTTGCATTTATAAAGTAAAAATAACAAAGATGTTTGTGAGGATTTGCTGATTTCGTTGAGACTTTTCACGGCTTTTACCTTTGAGGTCGTTTTGAACTTGGAATGTGTTTTTATTTTAATTTTTACAGACCAAACAAGTCGATCACTTTAAAAATGATCAAAGGATAAAAAACAAATAGTGATGAACAGATACCGATATCGGTCAGATGTTGACTGAATAACTGTCTCTTCAATTCAATTCTATGCTGATATACATATAATATATAATATATATGTAATATATATCATATATTATATGATTATCAGACTCTGGATCTTTAATGTAAGTTCTGATCAGTTTGTCGCTGCATTGAGAAGGTTTACAGTCGACTTGTAGTTTCTTACAACTTTGAAGATTTCTCACCAAAGTTGCTGGTGCACGATTTATCATTTTAATAATTAATGAATAACAATTCAGTCATTTAAATCTATGTATATATTTTGTTAAGAAAGCAACGAAAGTCAAGTGTCCTGACACATTAAAAAGCATCATCCCAGTGACGGACACACAGAGAGGCATGCAGCTCAGTGATGAAACTCTGGTGTCGGCCGGTACCCACAGCCCATAATCCATCCATACCGGGGCTGACAGTCCGATCGGTGCACCCAACAAACATAATGGACATCGTTACGAGCTGCAGTCCAGTTTTTCGGTCATGACATGCATCTTCCATCCTTCCCCACTCGATCAGTGCACTCTCGCACAACGTACAATCACAGGGAGGGAGAGAGAAGGAAAGAAAGGAACGGAGAGACGTACAGTGGCACTCTTCTTCTCCCTTCTTTCATCAGTGTTTATCTGACGATCTGCCCTCCTCCTCTTCCCTACAAACAGACACACTGCTCACACAAAGCCAGCAGGAGAGAAGCTGTCGGCTCTATCAGCCTCATTCCTCTCGTCTCTAACCGAAGCGTCGGGACATTTGGTGGGGAGGTGAGAGCAGCCACAGGTGCCTGAACTCTCTCCTCACAACCTCCACGTCTCTGTCAGAGCTACAAATAAAGGCTTTTATTAAAACTGTGATGCTATTCATAATGAAACGGTGAAAATCAGACAGCTGCCATTTTCTTCCAACAAAAAGTCCTCGTAGCTTTTCTTGTGAAACGGTTTTAAAGCAACGACTTGTGCTTTGTGAAAAACACAACACATCGATGCAGTTATCTTTAGGAAAAATAAATATGAACATATTGAAACATAGTGAAATATGGAGCTGAACATTTTAGGTTCTGGGCACTTTTTAAACCAAGCGTCGGTCTCTTCCTCACGTGAGGAAGCTGCAGACGCTCTGCGTGATTCCTGCAGACTTGAAGTTAAATTTGCCGTGTGACATCTGTTATCCCAATTATCTTCTAACCTTAAAGTTTGGTGTCTTTCTTAGTGCGTGTGTGTGTGTGTGTGGGGTGGGGGGGGCGTTTGGGCAGAAGGGAAGAAAGGAGGACAGGGAGGACTGTAGATCTACTGTCAGAGGTTATGCTGCTGCTTGTGTCGCCAGTGAAGGAAATGAAAGCAACAAAAGTCAGATCTCTCTGTTTTCCACTGGATGGCTGCTTCCATGTGTGACACACCGGAGCACCGGGTGTGAACTCCAGACTCCATCTTGCCTCCGTCCGAATATTTACTGCCGATCGAAAGCAACTGTTTGACTCTGAATCTGCAGCTGCGGTGCGAGGATTCATTAAGGCAGCAGACAAAAGAGGCCAAGCCGGGGCATAGTGAGGGTTAATCCAGCCGCAACTCTTCACGGCGCCCCGGCTTTCGCCCTCTGTCGGCCGAGGGGACAGGGGTCTTTACGCCCCCCCCCCCCCCGTGCTGTCTGTGCTCCGAGCCCTCGGCCTACCTTTCATCTAGTAATCCAGGCCTATGAGTTCTGAGCAGGCCTAGACATAATTACCCTCCACGCCCCAAGGGGCCCCGACGCTATCTTCCCTCACTCTCTATTTCTCTCCTTTCACTCCCTGTTCTTTTATTACAACATCTTAATCATCAACTTTTCTCTTGGCAGTAATCATTAAAAAGCTGCGTCAACCTCCATAACCCGGCAGTGTGAACTCTGTGTCGAACACGGCAGGACTTAACTTTCTCCTCTTCCTCTTCCTCTTCCTCCCCTCGCCATCCATGCCGATCGATGTAGCGAAATGAAAGCAACTGATCTTCCTCTCGCTCGGCTCCAGAGAGAAAGGACAAAATTAGAGGCACTGCGGGGGTTATGGAAGGAGGGCTAGTCGGAGGAAGAGGGAGGGTTTCGCCGCGACATTCAGCACAAGGCCTCGTCAGTCATTCATGATGGAACCCCCCCTACATTCACAAAAGAGGACCCACAGAGGTGCCCCCGTCACTGCCCGGTCACAAGGGGCCTTTGGGCTTCTATGTAATCTCTTAATGAACTGCAGTGGAGGAGAGGGAGCGCTCCTTTTACATAAACCATGTAAAGCAGGCCTCTCTTTTGTTTCCCTCTCCCAACTACAAAATGGATTACCACAAGAAGGAGGTGTGTGTGATGTGATGGGGAGATTGGGGGGCGGGAGGGGGGAGGAGGTGGTGGGCTCATTCTCTTGTTGTTGTTTTTCGTAGGTTCATGCATAAGGGCAGTAAAGTAGTAGAGCGCAAACAACAATGAAGTTTAATCGACACAACCGAGGGTCCTGTGAAAGGTTTTTAAAAAACAAATTTGATAGCTGAGGGAGAGACAGAGAGAGAGAGAGAGAGAGAGAGAGGAAGAGAGGGAGAGACAGAGAGACAGAGAGAGAGAGGGAGAGAGGGAGAGAGAGAGATAGAGAGGGAGAGACAGAGAGAGAGAGGGAGAGAGGGAGAGAGAGAGATAGAGAG
>NW_022280080.1:819307-855252 GCF_004355925.1 Anarrhichthys ocellatus | reverse complement strand
AGAGAGGAAGAGAGGGAGAGAGAGAGAGAGAGGCGAGCTGCTTCTTTATCCTCTCCCCGGCCTACACACACAAAGACTGGCCCACAGCCTTCACATTTCTAACATTCATCCTTCCTTGAATAGTCAAAGAGGAGGACGAACACTGACTGAAAGAGAGACGCAGAGGCAGGACAACTTGGGCTGCTGAGCGGATTGCTGACCTGCTGAATATAAAGATATTCACACTTTGGGGCTTCACTGTTACCCACGAGGAATAAGTGACACACAGGCATGAGGACTTCAACACGCTGTGAAAAGGGATCATACACTCACGGGGAAGTTATTTATCAGACGTCGGCTGTATGGAAAAGGAGAAGAAGGTTTCCACCCTCATCTCAAACTGTGACGTGTCTGCTCGTTCTTACAGAATAATCAGGAGAATCAGTAAGAAAACGTCCCAAACGTGTTCAGCCTGTATGGAAGAGATCTGCTTCGGTCGGGGAAAGTTCTTGCTCTGCTCTGAAACAAAAGAGGCACCTCACAGAGGAGGCATTAACCCAAAGAAAGACAGAGGTGACCGGTCACACAATGATATCACTCTCTGGCCTTTTACCTCTGAACTCTTCGCCGAGACAGAACGCAAAGAATGCGCACATGCACACACTAATTCCGCGGAATGCCCGCTGCAAGGCCTATACTTGCTCTGAGGCGGGACGCACTTTTCTTTTTTTGGTTCTGTCCTTTCGAAAAAATCAAAAGTGAAATGACATTCTAACTCGCAAGAGCTTCAGCTCCAAGATGGAGAATGTTCCATGTTCTCTCAGTGAGAAAGGTATTTTGAAAGCACAGAATACTTGTTGGGTGACCTCTATACAGAGACGCAAACTGAAGCTTATATTTAACATATTTCATACAATTCTTTATGCATATAAATATATATACATATATATATATATATATATATATATATATGTATATATATATGTATATATATATATGTATATATAAATATATATACACACAAACTCACACAGTGATCTGCCACTTGTTTTTCGTCTCCACCTCTCTGATGAAGCCACATGCTCATTAAATGTCACTACACACGCAATAGCCTACACGTGACAAGTCATTACATTACAACGCGGCTTTATATCGGACACAGCAGCACAGTGCGGTTCGGGCTGGAATATATGTGCAAAGTGCAACCTCAACCGATATTAACCGTTTTTTTCTGCCCCTCAGTCTCCGCATGAGGTAAAAGTACAAATGAGTGCGTCATCAGGTCTGAGTGTCTCCTCATACACCGACATACGAGGAACAACGGACACCCTGGTATCCAGCAGCTATTTTACCGTGCAACAATACACAGCTGTTAGACAACCATAACGTCTGCATTGTGTGTATTTCACTAAGGTATAGCAGGATGTGTGTGTGTGTGTGGGGGGGGTTGGCTGCAACGGAGCCAAAAGCTGCATTATCGAGCGACTTGGAGTTTGGCCGTGACGAAACGGCCACAAAGAGCGGCGCCCCCCGCCGGGCTGAGACCAGGGGTGGAGAGGAGGACACCTCTTTATTTGCAGAAAAATAACCGCCTTTCTTGGTCTGTATTTGAATATTTGGAAATGACCTGTCTCGATTTGTTAAACTGAAGATGAGAATGTAGAGTATTGAGGCCAGTGTGTGTCCACCTCATTTCCTAATAATCACCCACCGGTGGTCATAATGCACATTTCAAAAAACAACACGTACACACACGTGTAAAGTGTGGGCATCCTGAAATCATACATCCGAACGCAGCTCCGCTGTGCCGCTCCTATATTCGGGCTTCTGTCCGGAGCAAATGGCGGGTTGGAGGCGCACGACGGTCTATTAAAAGTTTTCGTCTCATCAACCATATTTCCAGTATAATCCACCCTCAAATTTGGCTCGTTGCTTGATTAATTATTTCATTATTTCCACACAACGTATTGGAAACCCGCAACCGAGCGTCAGAGGCCCGGTGGTGGGTCCCAACAGCTCCATGAAGCCTCGTCATGTCGAGCACAGCAAGGACTGATCTCCCCAATCTCTTATAAATGGTATCTTCATTACGGCGGATAGAAATAACGTCCACTATTATATTATATGGAAACACAAATTGCGAGGGAATAAACGGGCCTGCTAATAAACTCAATGCCGTTTCAAAGGTCTGCCCTTCTTAATTGATTCGGACCTGTTACAGTAAGATATGAATTATAATGCGCCCACTGACCGAGGAGCCGGAGCTGTAAAGTTACCTTGTAATTGAATTGACTTAAAAACCACCAAATTGAGCCACATACCATAATATGAAGCACACAAACTGAGGCGGGTTTGTGCGCTGTTGAGCGCCACCATAACGCACGGCCGAACGGGCCCTCGCTGCACTCTGCGCGTAAATATTCCCCAACGGCAACAAGACACAAACAGTAAAGCAACGAGCGGAGCTAAATACAGCCTCTTGCACACAGACAGGTGTTGTGGATGCTTTTATCGTTTTAGACACATTATGGTTGTGGTTAACCCCGATAGGATACTTCTCAGTAATAGTATCAACCCAAACTCCGTTCAGACACGTTGGGAGTTAAGCTGCAGAGCGGGCAGAGATCTCTTTAGGAGGTTTACGGATCATTACGGTTTTCTGGGAAACTCGTCATACAGATGATCAACTATAAACTGAAACCTATTTATATTTTGACAAGATATTATTTTCGCGACGCGATTCTAACACCATGTGTGTTGTCGTGGAAAAGGACTGTGAGGATAACAGGCGAATATGAATTCAAATGTTAAATCACGCTGCTCTGAGTGCTCTTTGTTCCACTCAATATATTGTGAAATGAAAAGTTGATTCTTTTTAAAGAAATACATAATGTTAACTTGTGCTATTTTAGGCATATAGCCAAAGTCACGGGCGGCAAGCAAACCAGCATTAAATTACCGGATTTTTTAACGGAGTCTGGCATGAAATCGTTGCTACGCGGGCCGGTTATCAGCGCGGCTTATGTTCCACTTACTTGGTATTTGTTGTGTTCCAGTAGATGGACTCCAGGATGAGCGCCCGGCACAAGTCCACTTTGAAGGCAATAAACAAAACTCCGAAATAATATCTCCACATCGAGTCCCCCATGGTTGGCCTGCGCACCTCCGGTTAGTGCACAATCCTTCTCAAAATAACCAAATATGTTCACAAAAAACAGATCAGAGGACAAGCGCTCCAGAAAAGGCTGACCACGGCAATTTCTTCACCTTATATCCCGATCCAGTAGGGATGCGCACGGACCACAGACCCTGTTCAGACCTACTAGAGCATCTCCAGAAGAGAGACCTGCTCCAAAAAACCAAAGGCGCACGGCAGTAGTTCATTCAGCGGGCAGTGGCTTTGTATTCTCCTGTTCAGAGCGCAGACTTCACCGCTTTAATACATCCCTCAGAGAGAAGAAAAAGTGTCGGTGTCCGCTGTGGGCCGCGCACAAATATAAATCCCTCTGCGTTATAGTCCAGCAATGCACGCCAGAATCCAGAGCAGCAGCAGAGAGGACCGTGGTGGCTGGTGGTGGAATGGTGAGATTCTCCTTTCAGACAGTTCTGCTGCTGCTGCTGAGCAACAAACTGTGGGTGACAGCAGCAGACAAATGAGACGCACGAAACAATGAGGTCGGATGGTCAAAATGAAGAAAATGATTAAATATGAGAATGAACGAAATCAAAGGAGCTGGAATGGAAGTTCTCATACTAGAGGTCCCCAACAAGTGCTGCGGCTGAATGCTGCAGATCCGTCCCGAAACGCCGCAGACCGCGTAGCGATGGTGCCTCAGTGCTGCTCCGAAACCTGGATGGAAAGTAACTGCAAGGGACCGCGACTGGGAATTTGGTAGAGCTGGTTTTGCCCAGTCCCCGCCCCCCGCCGCTGCTGATTGGTCCTTCGGCAGGGAGCGCTACTGTCAGTCAACGGGGGCAACTGGTTCAGCACGCTGACTAGTGGTGAGCAAACTGGGGAGAATTACAGTGGAATCGTGCTTTTGTGGAAAGGCAGCAGGTCGATGAATCACACCCGAAGCTGAAGTCTAATTCGGACATAATAAAAGTGTCATACATGATATAGATCAATGTAATTAGTTCAATAATACATCCAATGATAATAAAGGTGATAACACTAGCCTGTTGCCTCTAAAAGATGAAAGCAGAATCACTGCGCAGACCAGAATTAAGAGAACTTAAATTAATCGTGTTGCTCTCCAACAACGATCGCGAGCACTGCTCGCGTGTTAATAGGTTCTGTGGATCGCCCCACAATGAAGAACAAGGAGAAGCATTGGCTCCCATCAGGCTCATGTACACACGGCTGGACTGAGCCACGGCGCTCATGTGCTGCACTCCAACTTCTTTGGAAAGACAAGAGCGCCCACTAGCGGAAAATCCGCTCCAGAGACAGCGGAGGAATGTCAGAAACAATCGAATATGTTTCATCCTATCGAAATGGAAATTTTAAAAAAATCACAGAACAGAGCGTGTTTACTTATAGCAAATCAAATAGAACATTATCACATTCAAAAGCAGCTATTGTTTCCTGACATAGAGGTTGTTTGAAAGGGAAACTCTTCAAATGTTTTGGAACTTTTAAGAAGTTTAAACAGGTTTGCATTTTTTTTGTACTGGACGCTGTCTCTGACCAACACAATTATTCTCTTATTAGTATTTAAATTGTTGTGCTGTAATTGATTCCTGAACTATTAAAACATTATTTCAACACATGTTAAAGTTCATTCAAAGCCTAATTGAAATGTCTCACATTCACACTTTCTGCAGACACTGAATGTTTTTCGCCAATTGCCTCTAATTTGACAAGTAAACACGCACACACCTCTGGCGGCCCGAATGTCACGTGTGAAGGTTTCACACTTTGTAACCGCTTAATGGATCAGGGCGGGTTTCTCTTCTAGGAGCGGCCGCTGTGGATTGCGGCCGTTTGCTGCGCTGATAATCAGGCTGATGGAACGTCGGGCAGATAATTGAGGAGTCCGATCCCACTTCTCTGCTTTCCTGCCTGGAATAAACACACAGAGGAGCCACGCTGTCACCGCAGACCGCGTGTGTATTGCAGCCGCGCGGACATTCGATTCATTTAACGTGTTAAAGGAAAAACCAACGAATGTGCGAATTAGATTAACAGGACTGACGCGCGGCTCTCTGCTGATTGTTCTCTAATTATTAACACTTTTTTCACGCTGGAGAGAAAGGAAAAATATTAAAATATGTCTGTAGTGACTTGGAATATGTGTTTCTTATAGTTTATTGTGGTGTTCGGAGTTACAAATTGAGTTTTAGTTTTCTCCATATTTGTTCATTTGTACAAAAAAAATATAATGATACTAATAAATAAAAAATGGCTGAAAAAAGCCCACAATGTAGCCTACTTTTAATTGTCTCTTTCTCACCATCAAATATTTCTAAAACATGCCTGTTCTTGTAGTCACTCAACTATATCTTGTGTTACTCACCATTTATTTTTATTTTCTTATAAAACTATTTGTTTCGTCTTCGAATATAGTTTGAGTGAGAAATGTCGACGGCAGCGCAGGAAGTTTGAGTTGTATTATTTTTAAATCTCTGCCTTCCTGTAAAACAAGTCACTCAACCCGCCGGGCTAAAATAGCTGCAGAGCGTCTTTCCTGCAGATCAGCCCGGCTGACAAAAGAATCACACACACACACACACACACACACACACACATTTAACCGAATCTTTGAGCGACACTTGCAAATAGAGGAAATCAGTTTGGATACACGTTAACATTGTTAAGCCTGCTAATTTATTCCAAATCAACGCAAAACGTTTGTGAATCTCAAAGTTTGTATTGAAAATAAATTCAAATTAACTTGATCAAAAGTAATAGTTTAAAAAGCGCCAAATTAGCCATTTGATACTTTATTTTTATTTATATTTTTATGTATTTTATCAAGCAAAGGTAAACGGTTCTTTTTAATTTGCACTACTCATTCAGGTCATAGTCCTCGCTGGGACAGAGGCACAGTATCCTACACAGGCCGCAAGCCGTGTTTATTCAGCAGCTCAGTGGAGCGGAGCAGCCGGGCTGTGGGGGGGGGGGGGGTCTTACGGCTGGTGTTGGACTGTGGCGGTGGAGGCTCTAAACTACTACTATAAGAGAGATGAGAAAAGAATCCGCGATGAGACCAGTGTCACTCGGTCATGGTGAACACGTTAGTCTGTGACCCAAGTTTAATAATTCATTACATTATTCCAGTGGTGGGCCGTCAGGGCCAGCAAGGCCTTCTCTGCTGGCCTAGACACAATCACAAAGTTATAGCTACTTTATAATTTAGTAAGTTTTCATAAATACATGTATTCTAAATATTTTCTCCATTATCTTATGTTCTCATTGCACAGCTACTGTCTTCCTCAGTTGCTCTGCTTCCAGTGCAGCTTGTTTTAAGTAGAGCTTTTATCCAATCAGATCTCACCTCTGTGTCTCTAGGTAAGAACAGAGGCCTGCAGACTCACAAGTGCATCCATGTGCACTTTAAGTGAATGGGGACGATGTTGTTGATTGTCATAGTGTTCAACCAATCAGATCTTTAGTTTGACATGTTGGGTGTATTCTTTGACGTGTCAGAGCCTGCTAGCTGGTCTACAAGTACGTGATTGGTCAGTGGGCTAGCGTGACATGATGGGCGGTGACAATCCCAATATCTGCTGCCTCTGTGGAGCGGACATTTTCAGCCTCAAACGCATTAAAACGTATTCAAGAAATACAACTGGGGAGGCTCGACTGTCTTCACTGGCGTCCATGAATCCAGAAGGACTTCTTACTGGAACTAAACACACAGATGTACTGAACAACCGTGAGATTAAACTCTTTGTTAACAAAGAAAGGAGGATGCACTTTGTCTTTAGATAGTGAACAGCAGCTCTGGTAAATTCACTGCTTTTGTTTTTACATCTGCAGTAGCTTTAATATGCTTGTTTATATATTATTTGTACAACTTGTTTTTATGAAGATGGATATTTGTTTGGTTTAATATGTGATAGGAACTATTGTTACATCCTATGTTGCTCTGGGGACACATTTAGCCGGTACCAGTGTTACCAACTTTCTCGCTAAATCTGGCGACTTTCCAAAACCCTCTTGGAGACTTTTTTTGTCAAAAGCTACTAGCGACAAATCGAGTGTTGTTGGAGACTTTTGTGGTGTTGTGACTCTGACGTTAAAGCTCGTACGTTCTGCACTGTGGTGAACGAGCAGCGGTGCTGCCGTGCACCGGGCGCTGACATACCTTATTTATTGTCTCGGCACATGTTCAAATAGAGACTTGACATGGAGAATATCAACATTATTACCCAGCAATGACCATTGCATATCTGTGTGTGACTAAGGCCCTGTCCACACTACTCCGTTTCTATTTGGATGCAGATTTGTCAAATAGAACCGATCTCCGTCCACACGGGAGTTTCAGCATCATTCTCGAGTTGATCTGCGTCCACACGGCAGCCTTCGAAGGCGGACAGCACGTGACCATTAACGTACACTGGGCATGCGCGACGGTGTAAACAGGAAGTGGATTGCTTGCTTAGTTTAAAAAAAAAAAAAATATGACAGAGTAATAAAGTAGTCTTTAATAATGAAAGGTTGTATTTGATACTTAAGACAGTCACAGTTCGTGGAAAGTTTTAGAAGTTTTATTTTTCAGACGTAGTTACAGTGCTGCGGGTCTCTCGCTCTCTCACACACACATCAAATTTACTTTAACATCAACACTTACACGTAAACGTTTACTAGATTATGGGTCCATCAATGTGGTCAACACGTCTCTCAGTCGTTTCCTCTGTGTTGTTGGTGTCTGTTCTCACTAGTAGCTCTGAACATCATGTCCGCCTAGCTAGCTTCTAAGCTAATTTTAACATTACCGTCAATGGAGAAATGCTAACCGCGATTAGCATTTAATACAACACAAATGTTATACTAAACACGCGAATATCTTTTCATGCTTCATAAAGACATACTTGCAGACTAAGGTCTCTCAAGGCTACCAAACGGAAGAAGTAAAACGTTAGAATTCTCATTAGAATCTAAAAACGAGCTGCTCCATAGGGCTGATGCTGGTCACGCCGCTCGCTAATCACTCCAATAACAGCTGCTTCCTCCACAGAAATGCAGACTTTTACTGCACAACAGCTGCTAGCTGCTGCTAGCTGATGTGCTAGCAGCAACGCTTGCAATTAGTTATCCATGTTGAAATGAATCGCTGGTAGCCCAGTTTGTTTTCTTCCGGGTACGGGTCACGTGATAGTGAGTGTGACGAATCAGGGACGGAGACGTCATGGTTGCCAAGAACCAATCCAGTAGCGAACACGGGTGTGGGCGTAATTTTTTCTAAGCACATCCGTATCCGACCGTCCACACGCAAACGCAACCCCGGAGTTCTCAAATACCTCCAACCTCGGCGGAGTTTTCAGATTCCTCCGTTTAGGGTGCTCCAAAACTCCGGCGTAGTGTGGCCGCTCAGTGTAAACGTAGCAAATACGGAGTAAAAACGGAGTAGTGTGGACAGGGCATAAAATATCAGAGAAAATAAGATATTATTTTAAAGTAATCATATTATTTTGCTATCACTTCTATTTACGCCATGGATGGATTGATTACTTATTATCTGGCGGGGCCTCGTTGGCTGCTATGAAAGTTGCTCAGTGGGGCAAGACAATAAAAAAGTTTGACTTCTGAGTCTGAAATAGTGACGAAATGAGCTGCATGGTGTCCACGGGCCACAGAGCGAGCAGAGCGACTTTAATGCAGGGAAGAGAACGAGGCTGTGCCCGCTGAACTCTTCTCACCAGGCTGCACTGGAAACAGACCAGCAGCTGCACAGCTCAAACTGGAAACGGTTAAAACAGGTTTTGTGATCTTGACCATATGATGCAAGTGAAGATGGACCAGGTCTAACGACGACTCATCATCTAGTGATTGTGTGAAGCGATTTCAGTTTGCATTAACGCCACGTAGCACTTGAAGTTATTAGTGTGAGCTGGAACTCTCCATGAAGCCCATGTTAAGTCTCGCCTAGTAAACATAGTTCAGGAGGGACACACACACACACACACACACACACACACACACACACACACACACACACACACACACACACACGGGGGCATTCAATGGATTTATTGAACTGTTCAATCCCTTGACAATTGGGGGGAAATTACATGACAAATTCAAAATCCCACAACATAACAAAAAGTCATAATACCCACCTGAGGTCAGCCTGCCTGTCACTCTCTCTCACCCACCCACAACCCCCCCCCCCCCACACACACACACACACACACACACACACACTCTCACTCTCACACTCACTCTCACACTCACTGCTGCTGACCTCAAACCTTATCTTACCTGAACTTGTCCATCCTATACGAATCAAGACTTACCAAGTGTGGCGCCTTGCCAAGTTCATTTACTACAACAAAAGTGGGACAGAACACGGAGTGTGTGGCCGGGTGGTTCCCACAGTTCACTGTTTTTCCCAAAGAGTCTGATAAAACAAAACTCAAGTGTTTACCATTACTGTGACTTTTTGTTAACTTGGGGAGGAGTGGGAATCAGCACATCACAGCAAGGCTAATAAAATTACATCATACAGGAAATGTACCCACAGGCCCGCTTATCGTAGACGAGACACGCATCCTGCTGGAGGTCGGTGGTTCAGTCATGGGCGGCTTGAGAGTCGAGGCCGAGTTCACCTGCACCGCAGCGACTCCAAATCTAACACGAGCTTTACATTTCCTCTCAGCTAGACATGCGGCTGTCATTTAGAAAAAAAAGATATGTACATGGCAGACAGAGCTGAAGCAGAAAGAAGAGGAGCTGTGGATCTACACGGTGAGAGAAGGTAACGGAGGTGGAAGACACAAACCTGTCAGCTGGACGGGAAGTTAACTGTGCTTTTAGAGGCTGTGCTGGGATTTGTCATCACTGCGTCAGCCACTTTAATAACCTTTACAGATAAAAAAAAATGATAACGGGAAAACCACAGGCCGACTCCCAAGCCACTCATGAGCTTTACAGTAGACTGAACTAGACAACGTCACACATACTCTTCTATATCAGGGACTGGTGCTCTATCGTAGTCTGCTGGCTGTGAAGACATGTAAGAAGAGCGCAGGCGCACAGCTGCTCAATGTTACACCAGAGTTAAGACTTTCCAGGAAAGGGACATGTTAAAGCATTCTACATCAAGAGATTGAGTTCCCTAAAAATGAAAATTAAAAAGGTGGAGAAAAAAAAAGATGCACAAACAGGATTCATCTGTGCGGTGGGGATGAGGGAGGATGGAAGGAGAGTCGGGTCCTTCGAGGGCGATGAGCTGCCTCCTCTTCAAGGCCGGGGGGGAAGAGCAAGTTCACACACCGGCTGCACCCCGTTCCCCGTCCTTCCTTCAGCACTTCCAAAACGAAGCGAGTGTTCCTCAGAGGAGGAGTGGGTGATTGATGGAGAAGGAGAGCTGGGGGGATGACATGTGGACCAGGGGGAGCAGTCTCATTCGGTGGCCTTCAGGGAGAAGGACAGCTTGGGCCTGGACTTGCCCTTGCCGAGGATGATTTTCTGCTCCTCCTTCTGCTGCTTTTGACGGTCCTGCTCCAGCTTCATGCGCTCCTCGTGAATCTTTCTCTGCTCCTCTACAATACGCAACTGCTCCTCAGCCTGTCAGAAGCAAAGCCGACATACAGCAGAAACAATAAGGTCAGAACATCTCTCAGCGTCTCTACACCCGGTAAGATCCAGCACCAGTGTCTCTCTCGTGTGTGCAGCAGTTTACTACAGCACAATACACAATACAGCCAACAGGAAGGAAGGCCACTGGACTGATGAGCATCAATCCAAAGCCACTCAATAGAAGTGGTTGTTGCCAAAGGACTATTAAGTTATTCAGTCATGTTGTGGTGAAAGCCTCGAGGTCTCAATCAGTGGAACTAAAGACACATATGTGACTTTAGAATCACATAAAGCAGACATGACGTGCATTGTTTTTCTTGCTGCACTTAGAAATGAAATGACCTCATCAGTGGATGTGATCAGAACCCGTATGTTCAAACTAAAACATATTTGTGGATATCAATATGATGTAACAGTTCAGTGTGGTGTTCTACAAACTCAACTGGTTCTCAGGGTCTACTGAAGCACTACAAGAGGATAACTAGTGCTGGTTAGTTGTCTGTGATGAAGGCAGCGTGTAGAAACAGTGAGATAGAGGCGTATGAATTTAACATGAGAATGGGGGAATGCATCACGTACCAGCTTGGCCTGAGCGTCAGCGATCTTGCGGTTATTCTCCTCTAGGATTTTCTCCAGCTCCTCCCGCTTCGATTTTTCTTCTTCCTAGACGGATGACACGGTTCCATGTTAGCGCACGAACAGGCTACAGCCACAAAGCACTTCATGTACATACGTACACACACTTGCCCTCTAATTGTCACACTAACACTCGCCACCAGCACACACACACACACACACACAACTAACGCATTACACCACAGAGGGGTTTGCTCAGCCTCTCACACATGACCCACTGTGTGGCATTCTTTGCAGTCATGCTGAATAGTTTTAAAAAGACAAACGGGGGCAAAAAGAATAAACAAAGGAAACTGTGGGGGAAGGACTGAGCCACTCCTATGTTTCCCTCCCGTTACTGCTGTTAACACCCTCTAGGAACTATCTAACGTGAAGCCACTTCTAGGGCACTCACTGACTTAATGTGAAAGACATTACAATTTAAACACAAGTATTCAAAAAGGGGGAAACCCACTCATCACACTCATCAACAGAAGACAGATAGAGATGACAGACAATTCAATCTAGAAGAAAATACAACTGCTGATTTTATAATATAAGCAAGAGAAAAAAGGATACAAATAAAGGAGGGAATAGTTTGGCTCACCAATGCATGTATACCTACGCATTTTCCTTGCCTGTGTACCTACACAACTGGTGAAAGCATTCGGCATTAAACGGTTGAATATTTACTGTCTCGTCCGGACTGTGTGGCCCCTGCAGAGACAGAGAAGCGCTCCTGGGGTGGGGGGGGTTCTGCCATACCGCGCCAGCAGCATTCCTCTTTATAACTGATCTCTGTACTGCTTAGCCTGCGCCTGCAGCCACAGCGCACACTCTGTTTTATCGGGTTTCTTGCCTTTCTTTACAGCGGCTCAGTCCCCACTGAGACGAGAGCAGGCTGAAGGCGAATACAGTACAAAGTGTCATCTGTGTGCTCGAGGAGGGCCGGCCCACGGAACACTTACAGTACAGGACACAAGTCACGGGGAGCCGAGCGGCTGCAGGCCAGCTCAGGTCAAGTGATACTTAGGAAGTTGGTGAGTTGTGTTTCCAAAAAAATAAAAACACAAAAATGTATTTACTAATAACAATATCAAACTTCGCAGCAGCCCTATGGGAGAAGCAAGTCATGAGTACAAAACACAGTACATTTGTTTTCTAGGGAGAGAAAGTCTCTTTAAAATAGATATTAAGAGATCAAAAGGTTAGACCAGAGATAGTTAACCTTGTCAAACAGGAAACAGGAAATGTAGCGGTCCGTCATTATGTATCCAACAGCAGATGCCGTCTAACAGAAGATTGTCAAAACAAGGATTATTAAAAAGGTAAAGAAAACCTGTACAGGACAAACCGTCGGTCAATTAAAGAATATGTCATCAACATTTCTACACATCAAAATCCATTTAGAATGTCAGAGCAACGGAGACGAGAAGGCTCCACTCATGTTTCAATGTCAGCGTTATGAGCTTGTTTGAGGCAGAGCTCTGGGTTATAGATGGGCCTCGCTATTCTACCGGCTCCGCCAGAACCGTCAGACTGAGAGTAGGAGAATTGGAAAGAGAGGAGAGCGTACAGACGGAGCCTTTGGCTGGAGGGGGGTGGCCCAATACGTCCACAGAGGTACAGGGGGCATTGCTCACCCTATTAGTATCAAGCTACTGGCAGGAGTCTGTGCAGGACAGGGTCCTCTCGCACACAATACATTATGACTGGAGTATAAACAAACCAGCTTTCAATATGAAGCTGGGGGGGGCAGGGGGTTTGTCAGACAGTTGTCTACCTTTACGCTCTAAAACAAAAGGAGAGAAAGAAACAAAGGGCCTTGTACTAACTACGGGTCCTTTAAGAAGTGCAGAACGACTGACAGGACTGAGCTTCTTATTCTAACTTAAACTAAAGTCTGGCTGAACGACAGAGTTCGCTTTATAAAGCTAGTTCTCAGTTTGGCAAGTTGAAAAATGTCCATTGATGTACAGAGACGGTGACTAACACAGAAGTGCTTAAAAAAAGAGCTGTTTATTACATATTATTAACAAAGATGCTAGCAAATATGAAAAGTAAAAGATCAAGCTGAACCAGGGACAGAAATTATGAAAAAGAATGACGTCAGTTAACTTATGTAACTCTGCCATGGCAAAACTCTCACTGGCAGGTTAGGAAATCCCCTTGGGACGGCAAAAAGAAGGGTGGCGGTATTCACATTCCACCTTTAAGTGTGTAACAGGGAACGGTCATCCTTAAAGACTAAACCGCCACTTCAGGTCAGGCGTGATTCCTGCTGTAAGAAACCCAAATCCCCTGTTTGGAGCCTGCATGAAAATAAAGGACAGATGTTGTGGAGCCATAATTTCACACGTAGGAGATGTGACTGTGCACGTGTTGTACAAAGTCCCATTATTTTGATGAATTTGTAGCATTGATCCCCAGTGAGTGACATGCACAGAGTTTCTCATCTCATATATTTACCATTTAAACACCGAGACTGGATTGAATAGATGGTAATGCTTTCTTACCATTAAGTACTTTATTCCCCTGCAGGACAGCCACTTCCAGGCTCTGTATGTACCCTCCCTGCTGTGAAAACTGTACCATGGCCAGATTACGTTGTAAAAACTAAATTGGGAGGGGTGGAATGTGCCTCCACCTCCAGTGTCCCCATGTGTCCCTTCGAGAGGCACCAGTGAGAGCAGGTGGGGTCAGAGGTTAAAGGGTTTGGGAGGCTGTAGGACAAGGAGGGGTTGCGTTCCAAACGACCGAGCGTTACCTCTCTGGCCTTCTGCGTCGCCAACTCTGCCTGCCGTTGTCTCTCCAGCTCCTCCAGCAGCTGCCGCTCCATGATGCGCTTCGCCTCCTCGACGCGCCGCAGCACCTCCCGCTCGATCTCGTCCTTCCGCTTCTCCAGCTCCTCCTCCACCCGCTTGGCCACCAGCTCCTCCACTCGCCGTGCCGTCTCCTCCTCGATCAGCTTCTCCTCGATCTCCAGCTGCCGGCTTGAGGACGGGGGGAAAAAAACAAATGGGAGGAGCAATGAGAGGCGACATCGAGATGGACAGTTAATAGGAAATGAAACCGATTTCTCATAAAGCTGATCTATTCTCATGCCAAAGACACATACTGCACAACACTAGACAAGGAACTAAACAGGTAGGTGAGTTAACACCACAAATACAGAATACAGTAAAACTTTATCTGCAGCATGATGTCTTCCTGATGTAGCTCTGTGAAAACAATGAATGAAAAGCTAATACGTGGTACACATTAATTTTGTTCCGAGGATAAATGTTAAAAAGGAGATAAGGTATAAGAAGATGCAGCCAGCAAACTGGATATGAAATGAAGAGGTGCTTATTGCATATTGGGAAAAGCATGTCATAAGTACACAGCACCTTCTACGTTGTATGTAAAACCACCAATGTTAGGGTCAAATCACAGATCGACTACATGCAGCACAGCTACGCCCAGCTATTCCGGATGTGTGGAAATTTGACTTGCAATACCACCCAACTCCCTTGCAGCAATGAATGAAGTAGCATTGTGCAACACAATGCTACGCAACTAAACGCAACTGTAGAGCATTTGCTACACAAGAAATCCATGAGAACAAGAAAGAAGTGCATTACTGTGGTGCAGCAGGAGGAATGTGAACAGCACCAACTAAACAACTGTCAGGGCAGATTATATGACAAAGAAATAGGGGACGTATTGTCCATCAACTTTGACTTTGTTTGAGGCCCGAGCATCACTAATGTATACGCAGAGGCCTGCGCTCTGTCCAGCGGTACGCAGCGATGGAGCCAGGTCTCTGTGAACATGTGGGCTCAACAGTCACCAACCTCCTGTTGCTGGGTTAGCCTCTAGTCTTTCTTCATCCATCTCATTTTCATGCAAGCAGACATCAGACAGCAGCAGGCTGGGTAGTGGAACAGCCTCGGGTCCTAGCTGGGTTACCTCTCCTTTTAGTGGCTTCATGCAGATGGAAGTTACCGGTCCTGTCTGCCTACTGTTCTTTAGTCTCTTCACTCTCAACAGGAAGCTAATAAGAACTGGGAGTTGTGTTGTCACATCACTTGTGGCACAACTGTAAACATGCAACCTATCCTGCCTGGATCTGATTTCATTCTGTCAGCCACTGGGGAACCAGAGACTCTACCCAGCCCAAGTCCTTCCTTATCTCCCAGGTTTGTGTCGTGGTATTGACATTTGTATACCTGGTTAAGTGGCCCTGTGGCCAGTAAGCAGTAAGAAAAAAAAAAGAGCTACTCAGGCGACCAGGTGTGTGTGCCTCTGGCTACCACACACACCTTCACAATAGCAGTTTCCCTGTCCAACAGATAGAACCTGCCAGCAGACAATAAACAGGTCATCATGCAGTATTTTAAAAGGAAATGTGGACGTCCAGTCAGTGCTGATGGTAAATGTAGTACATTGATAAAATAAAGTCTGTGCTATATTGACCAAGAAAGCTGATCACTTCTCCTGCAGAACTGTGCTGGCTGTGCCTACATGTACCAGGATGCATTGCACATGTCAGCTAACTTAATGAAATAAACTCACAAAATATCAATAAAGGATATATTCTTACACCTAAAACAGAAGATACAACCGTACACATTCTGGATTAAAGCTTCTCTTTTACACTAAACTAAGACAACTCATCGTACAACACACTATAAAATAAAACTCATCCAACACGACTTGGGTCTTTCTACTGTTCCAACAATCAGCAACTCTGGTTTGGTGGAAATAAATCCTAATTCACAAAATGTAGAACATAGGCCGGCTCTACAACTCTGGCTCAGTGGTAGAGCAGGGTCGTCCTTCAATCAGAGGATTGGAGGTTCGATCCCCGGCTCCTCTAGTCCGTGTGTCCTTGGGCAAGACACTTGACCACAAATTGCTCCGGTAGCTGTGCCTACGGTGTGAATGTTAGTTAGAGTCCTGGTGGGCAGGTGGCACCTTGCATGGTAGCCCTGTCATCAGTGTGTGAATGGGTGAATGATGACATGTAGTGTTAAAGAGCTTTGAGTGGTCAGAAGACTAGAACATAGAAGTACAGTCCATTTACCATTGTATCTCGGTGACAGCATCCAACCAAAACTGACTACTGTAAGCGAGGGCTGCACTGTATGTTGTTGAAGCATCAACTTTGCGATGTGCGTCTGCTGGGATTCAACTTTGCCAGTCAGAGACGGCCACTTGGTTTGGAAGGTTCCTCTTTGGCCCTCGCCAGGCACATTTCCACTGTGGCTGTAACTGTGACTGGCTCCAACCATGCACTGTGGGGGGTGACTTTTTTTTGCTGTGTCATCACAATTCATATCGATACAATCAATGTTTTTATGACTTCATTGTTTACAAGAGCACAACATTGTTTATCCAGCCTCTTAGTTTTACTCTCAAAGTACACCAGATTGATGCATCTAACTTTAAAATCTACAAACATTTTTAAAATGTATGTATTTTTTCATATCACAATATATATCCCATGAACTAATATTGCAATGTCAGTTTGTTCCTAAAGTCTTGCAGCCCTACGATAAGCATGCTTTCTTGCATGCAACTAACTATAAAGTCTGTCTGTCCTTCCCTCTCACAGACTCTGTAGCTCTTGCATAGCACACCAGCTAACTACCTAGCTAGCCCAACCGTGTCTACCGGCATGCAAAAAGGAAGGCGGTAAAGTAGTGAAGCTCTTGTTTTCTTTGATCGGCTGTCTGGACCGAGTGCACTATTAAGTGAAAAGTTGAGAACATTTTCACTTTCATGGCTATCTAACAAACACCTCTAGAAATATGCGATGCGCAGCATGTACCATATAGAAACAACCATTTCTAGAGTGACGGTCTTAGTGTGATTGGGGCCCTGGAGGGTAAAGGGTATACAATTGCATATTTAATCAGACAAGCACTCAAAACACCTTACGGGTTCAATTTATGGTAGGAACGTTTTTTTCTGAGGATGTACATTACTAATGTTTGGTTTGTTCAATAAATTAATTACAAAATTCTTAAACTGTCGAAGTTATGTCTTAATATCTAATCAATATCTAATCTATAACCAGTGCTAGAGCCACTGGATGACAAACTAAACAGCACTACCTTACTTCTTGCAATAAATGAAGGGCCAGGAGCCTGTCTTGGAATCTGCTGCACTGGAAATACATTCAGTGACAATAAGAGATGGAGAGACAAGCAGGGATGATAACTGTGTTGTGCTTGCTTTAAACAACACAATACTAACTCCATTGCCCTTGTACAAACTGTGAAGTTATAAATAATAATCCAAGTTTAATAATAATAACATACAAGCTATTTCAAATCCAAACCGCCTCATAATTTAACTTAAACTGAAGGTACAACCCGGTTCTAAAGGCGACTGGCCCCGCGGTGCTCTGACAGGGAGAATCACTTTCGACGTACAGCCAAGGACCTGTGGAGTAGTGCTGACGTTAGCACGCTGTGGCGGCTAGCTTGCTAGTGTCAGGGGCTAACGCTATCTACACAACTGAACGCAGCTAGCCTAGCATTTAGCTTAGCATATATTGCGGTTCAATACAGGCAACGTTCTGCAACATTGTAACACTAAGTCCCAAGGCGTTTAATAAAATACACTCACATCTTCCTTTGTCTTTCCATCTCTGCCCTTCGTTCCTCCTCTTCCTTCCTCTGCTTCTCGTCCAAAGCGTTTCTCTTGCTCAGAGTCCTTCCGAAGATGTCGATGCGCTCAGGCGGCGTGGCTGGTCTTTCTCTGCGGGACGAGGCTGTGGTGGACCGAGAACGAGAACGAGATTCTCTGCGACGGTTCCTTTTCGATTCTCGGGACTTGGACCGCTTCTTTGACCTCTCCCTGTCTTTGGACCGCGACCGGCTCCGTTTCTTGCTGTGCTTGCTGCTTTTGGAGTGTTTAGATCGGGACGAGCTGCGGCTGCGAGATCGGCCCATGTTGCCCACCTCCACTAGCGTTAGTAGAGCGCGTACACCAAACTACTGTGTCTTATGTCTGATATGTGGGCAGTATCTGGAACTCCGTTCCACCCGCAACTCTGTAAACTTATTATTTACAATAACTGACCAAGAGGAATTTCTTCAACGATTCTGTTTTGGAGAAATTATCATTCAAAACTGGTTGTTATTTTGCCCTGCTAACGCTCCAAAAAGAAAGATGGCGGTTTGTCGAATTAGTAGTTTCCCACAAGGCACCGCGGGTTTCGGTATTTCCCGGAAGTCTTCGGGATTGCCCAGTCAAATCAACGCAGACGGTCCTCAAACGTGACTTACATTTTATAAATAATTATTGTACAAATAATAATTGTATAATGTATTGGGAATATGTGTATGTACTGCCTCAGTTTGGATCAATCCGTGATACAATGTGCGCATATTAGTGTGACTTAAATAAATGTCTGGCAGGCCTGATCGCTTTACTGTTGCATCCCCTTCATAATTATACTGATAGCATGGATGGCAAGTTAGTTTTTTTATATACGGCTAAAATAATGTTACACTCTGTTTAAGCTGTAAAGAATATTTTAAAATTCCAAAATCATATCCAGTTTATACTGTGTCAATGGATTCCATTGACACCAAAAAGAAGAGATAACGATGTATAGGAACAAGTAATATCTTATCATAAAATACTCCTGGGAGAAAAGAAAAAGCTCAGTCGCTAAAATGCTGAGTACATAAGATGAGTAAACTGTAACGGTTGATTGCATGCATTGCATGCTCTGCTGTCTTTTTTAATGCAAGCAGGCCAAAACCACACTGCATTACATTTTTGCTCCTATTTGACCTACATTTAACTTGTGCCTGTGTCCATTTTTAAATACTGTTTTCATGCACTATCAGGGGCTAAAATTATGCTTTTATCAGAGCTATGTAAATATAGCAACAAGAACATCAGATAACCAACCGACAGACAGAAAGAGGGAGAGAAAAAACACAACTTGACAATGACACAGTCCTGCACTAAAAGATTGCCATCCCACTCTAGCAAAATGAGGCCATTGTGATAACTCTCCCCGGAGTGCTGAGCTCGAAATAAACTGCCATTACTATATTTAAAAGCACATAACTCAAAAGACCAGTGAATCAGCCTTAAAAAAAAGGTCACACCACTCAAGCTGAGAATGAAAGTGTTCCAACTTTACAAGGATTTTTTTGTCATTTAGTTTTTTTCTAATTACCTGCAGCTTTCAGCATCTCCGAATCTAATTTTAGTAAAAGAAATAATTTGTTCACATGGAGTCACGCTGTGTGCAGCTTCGATTGTAGATCAAAAGTTCTAGTTCTTGTAAATTGATAGCAGTTGTCAGATGCGTCACTTTCATACCCACACAGATGAACAAGAGCCTTTGTGTTGAGTAACTGTGCATTCATACACAAGCCTGTATTGTCAAATTGAGTGTGAGCACCACAGCCACAGAAATACAAATTTCCTCAGAATTAAAGCAAAGAGAGAAATTACATGATTTTAGTGGCAGAAATTGAGGGCAAGTCTTGGTTCATCCATCCAGGGACAGCTTCCCCTGCCTGCCTTCCCTTCCCCTCTTTCTTATTGCTGCTCGGAGCCAAAGAATCAATTTTCTGTAATTTGTGGTTGTGGTTTATTTTAATGATCCATAAATTCTGTTCCCACAGATGAGAGGAATCGGCATTAAAGAGCAAGAGATGTCTTGTTTTTCACTAGTGTAACGGGAAGGGAGAGGTGCTTAAAGCTCCTTTTGATGAATAACAGAAAATGTTTCATGGAGGTGGAGAAGAAGAGAGTTCCAGTGCAGCTCCAGTGGGAGAAAAAAAAAGAGGCCGATTTGGAGAAGCCGTGCAAATGAAAGAATTTGCAGAGTTTGTCTGCTTTGCTCATGGGTGGTTTGGGATGAATGTCGAAGGAGAGACAATAACATGAGAGTGGCGAAGATAGAGTTGTTAGAGAAGGTTTCAAAGAGCCAAAATAACAGGTTTCGTGTTTCTCTAATCCGCATATGAAAGGATGCCATGTAGTAGTAATCTCAGGAGAAACAATGTGGATATGCCACTAATAATCACATCAGTCAGACGTCAGTGAGAACAAACAACGAAACCGAGGAAACCAGTGAGAGACGTGTGTTGACCACATTTATTGTGAGTGTTCATTTTAAAGTAAATTTCATGTGAGAGAAAGAGAGCAAAACCCGCATCCTTGTATTTAAGTCTGAGAAATAAAACTTCTGAAGGTTTCCACGAAATGTGTCTGTTTGAGTTTATAGCGGAAGTCATTATTAAATACTGCTTTATTACTCGTCATATTATTTTAACTAAGCAACCAATCTATTTCCTGTTTACATCGGTACCCACCCACATGCCCAGTGTCACGTGATATTTGTTTTCAGGCGTGCTGGTCTGGATGGAGATCATTTCAAAAAAGATGCTGAAACGCCGTGTGGACAGACATTGATTTTGTTTTGAAACGTATTAGTGTGGATGTAGCCTAATATGTCAACAAAATGAAACAATCATTTTTAACCTGGCTTTATTCAATGGTCAGACTTCTCTCCTGGAAATGTATGCAAATGATTTTAAATTTCCTTAAACAGCTGGAAACTGGGCAAACATGAACTAAAAAGAAGGTGGGTGATGTCGGATCTCCTCATTCAACTTTTTTTCAAAGTAAGCATCCGTTTTGTTATCTTCTTCTTTGTGTTGTTTGGACAGCTTGTTATCTTCTTCTTCTGCTTTCTCTTCTTAGAAACCCAGATGTCCACTTGGAGACTGCGTGGACCCTCGTGGATGTGGTAGGATGGCGGGATTAACATCACGCGGGCCAAAGCAGACCCTTACAGACACATGGACGCAGAAAGCATGAATTGGCCTCTACTTTTGAGGAGACCTTCTGCTGATCCTGTTGGCATCCATTCATTGAGATAAACCTCAGTAATCTCATCAGTCTCACCATCATTTTGAAAATGTAAACGTTTTTTATAATTTCAAATTTAAATTTGAATTAATTGGATGAAATATAGATTATCCTTAAAACTCAGATCTCTAAAACCCAAAGAAAGTAAACCCAGCTCTCTCAGTTCAAGTTAATCAAAGAGTCCATCCCTTTCACATAGTGTGATCAAAGTTGGCCCTCTTCTTTCACAAGCACTTCTCAGGTCCCCTGACCCTGCCCGTGGTTGCTCCTCAGGGGGAAAACACTTAACAAACACAGGATCTCTTTTAAAGAGCCCCGCCACATTGTCACATTGTCATGTTGATGGCCCAGGGGTCCTGGCATAAAGAACTATTGAGGTAGGAGACCTGAAAGCAAACCCCCCCCCCACGTGCCTCGACTGCCCTGAGAACAGTTCTTTCACCCCGGGCTGGGTATAGGAGATGTGAGGAGCAGACAGAAGCAGACGGGGCAGGAATGGTGGAGATTTTAGGAGAGCGAAGATATTGAGGAAGTGGAGGACAGGAGGGAGTTTAAGAGGTGGGTGGAGTGGACCAGTGATAACTAGAAGACATAGCCCTCTTGCACCAATAGTTGGGCTGGGCAGTCTGACTTCGATTTTTCACTTTGCAGACTGATAATAGAATTCACTGCATATAGACCATTTTGTCATTAGTTTAATAAGCTTGGATTTAAATGCAGCACATGTCTCTGGGATAATTATTAATGCATGTTGGGTTTGGCAGCGTTTTACAGGTTTTGGAATAGGTACTAAACTTGATCCAAAACAGGTGCATCAATACCTATGTTAACCTGTTAAACGCTGAACTAGCTGGTGTACAGGAGGTTCAAAGTATTCAAAAGATTGTCTCTTGGGGTCAGAGCCACTGACTTGTAAATTTGTCTCATGTAGCTTTAAGGCACACGTGATAATGCACTATTGTATCACAACTTGACCAGGGAGATTTATGAAATGCTGTGTTTTGTGCTCTGCAACATTCCGAGAGGGATTTACCACCAAAAATAGTGAAATCGTCAAAAGTAAAGTGTAATGTTTAAAGAGTAAAGTGTAAATTTCAAGCACAGGGTCTAGCTCCTCCTTCTGCTGTCTGATTTGTTCTCCCGCTGTCCTTTATCGTCACACACTATCTGCTACCGTGTGACTCCCAACACTGACCAGATGTCCATCCCCTGACTGACCATTACAAGAAAAGTCATCCCGACGATTTATTTCATTCAAAATCACTAACCCTTAAAAGAACGTCCAATTCACTACGACTACCATATGCCTTATGCTTTCCTCCTGACGATTTGTTGACTGCAGAGCTTAAGTCCACCTTGCATGTGACAGTCATGCCCCCTTCCCCTGAAGAGATGTAATTAAGTGTTAGAGGAGCTTCAGAGGTGACCCCTGGGACAAAAGAAACTGAGGGAACTTGGCTGTCACCACCAGGTATATTTAACAAGCGGTGGTCAGCACCAGGGATCATCTTTCTCGGAAGGGTTGGACGAAAAGAGAGAGAAAGGAGGACAGATGATTCTAAAGGGCCAAATGGAGAGGGCAAGGGTCAGGCTTGAAGTATTGTCCGGTGGGGGAAGCTGATCTCGTTATGCTCTTGTCTCTATATCTTCATCTCAGATTCATCTCTGGTTCTCTTCTTGTCTCGGTGCAGCACCCTGGAGCTCCATCCCTTCCCTCCCATTCAGAACTCAAATGAGCAAAGTTTAGGTATCAGAACAATTATCAGCTGAAATGAAAAACTGTGAACACAGAAGGGTCTATCTGTGTTTGCTCAACAGAAAAAGATGCATGAAAGGGAAAAGGATTGATGGAAACATGATCTGGACTGTGTGCCGGCACATCACGTTGACTGTGGAGGCTGGGCTTAAAGAATCTGAATCCCCGGCCCTCCTTGAGTGTGTCTCTGCCGTATGCTTTGGTCCGAGGGAATGAGATTTACTCCCGCGACTCTTTCATCTCTTTCTTCTCGTGCCTGCTTTTCTCCCACAGCCTGCGCAGAGAAAGCATGGCAGCGTGTGCGTGTGATTCACAGCATGGGAAGAAAGAGCACTCCTGAGAAACTACAAACAGGAAGACAGACACATCCATCACAAGCACGCACCCCCCTCCTCCTGCCACCAAACACATACACACAGTTCACTCTCCTTTGCTTGCCACTGTTCCCCACTCTAACAATGGCTGTTTCCTGAAGACTGGGGTCACTATGACGTTGCGAGCGACAAGCCGCCTGTGTGTGAAAGCTCAAGAACCGGTGAATAGGAAGGAGCCATGGTCTTACTCAACTTCCACTTGTCACTCAAAGGATTTTTCTTGAGAAGCCCGCACAACATTTGATTGTTTTTACATTCATACGTTTCCTCAACCAGCTCTCATCATCTAACCCTAACCCTAACCCTAACCCTAACAATGTGGAAGGGAAGATGCAGCTCACTGGTTACATGAATACAGCATGACTCAGTTAAATCAACACAGCACAAATACACATCAGTGATATCTATTCACTGGCCTCCCAGACATGGACTTACTGGCTGCTGCCAAGGAATCCCTTCATCTTGACTGGTGGGAGAACATTCACTCTCAGGTTATAGGAGCGATAATTATTCATACTTGGATGAAAGCACCAAATGCTGAAGGCTTCAGACTCGCTCTATTAGTTTGATGTCTTTCGAGCAACAGCAAGTAGATCAGAGCGAACGAGGTGTTGTGCCTCTCAGGCTTTGTCAGGTTGGTGCTTCTCTTCGTCAGGCTGGCTCTCATCTACATCAGCTTTAAGAAGCCGCTCTGTGATTCTCACAAAGCACTGACAGCCGTGATGGTTAGCATGAATAGATGAGTTTGCCACCTCACACCGATCCACCAACACCCCACTCTTCCCAGTCTTTAACACGGGATTCTGGAGGGTTTGTATGAGTTCAGAGCAGATGTGTTTGTATGTTATCTCTCAGCACTGTGGGAAGTCTAAACACGGTTGATGAATTTCAGGCGTTTCTGACTCTGTTGTCTATGCTAGCACCTGTTGTGCAGTTAAATTCTGCATTTTATAATGCTACTGCTGCCTACATGCACTGGGGTTATTACTCCAACGCTTTGGGACAAGTGCTGTGTGTGGAGAAGGAGGGAAAGGATTGAGGGTGTGACACAGAGCCAGGGCTGAGTTTAGCTTTCATTAGTGCTCTCCTGATCGAAGGCACGGAGGACGAGGTTAGTCTCATTTCACAGTCTGTTTCGTCAAGCTTCTTTGTTGAAGAGGCTTCTGGGATGGTGATCAGGGACTGACTGAGACTCTTGTGAGGGCGCCACAGACACTGCTAGCAGGAATCAATGCTTTCCTGTTCCGGCAAAGTATATCCAAATATACAGCAGTGATTCCTTCGAAGCAGTCCTGCAGTCCACCAATGTCATAAATCCATGTTCGTACAGACATTTGTGGTCCCAAGATGAAGTTTTCGTTTGGTTCCACTATCAGGTCAAAATCTCAATTCATCCAATAATTGCACACATTTCCAGTATCTTCTGGAAGCTATTGATCGTGTTGCATACAGCTGAGCAACAAATGAATGAAGAGAGCTAAAGACACAAGTTCAAACTGTTGTGGTTTTTTTTTCCATTGATGCTCAGCTTCTCTGACTTTATGACTTATGTTAAATACCTAACGGCTGGCTCAGTAACTGTTATCTATCTGACTCGTGGTGAGACAGGATCTCACTATTAGGAACTCAGTAACGAACCCCCACAGAACACAAGAGAGATTGGATTTTCTTCAGTTCACGCAGATTTATTTGCATCACAAACAAGTCAACCGAGCTGTCCGGAGTCAACTCACTTCACAATAGCATTGTACATTATTTTATGCCTCCATTCTACCCTAAGTCTTCCCCCCCTCTTCGCAGATGTTCTGCTCCTCCTCCTCTGAACTTTCACCTTGACAAGTTACACTGTTTTACCTCGGAGAAGTCACAACAGAGGTTGTTTTTGATTAACCACAGTCTCCTTCCACACTCGTCTTCTCCTGACTTCCTCACAGCGACCGGCTCTCCTTCTTCTCCTGAGTTAGAAATCTTGCACTACTCGTTTATCTGCGTCATCAGAGGCCGCTATACTAGACTCCCTGTCTCAGTGACGTGGATAACATACGACAATGACACAGGCCAATATCACAATATGAATGTGAATATACATGGATACATTTCAAATTATGGATATGATTGATTTTACACAAATATATTTCAAGACACAAACACATTTTCCTCCCACAAAACCTACTAAAGCTCCGATCTACAGATCAACCAGAGTCAGCGTGTCTCTTCTCACCTCCACACAGCCGGCCAACCACAGTGAGAAGTGAGTGTGAACGTCAAACCCTGTCTCCCATAGACTCCGTCTCCATACAGCTAAACTGCCTCAGTTTCCTCCTAGATTACGGTTCAAATGTGTAACTATTTGAAACACGTGGTTAACAATATAAACCGTACCAACAGTACTTGGTACGGTTTAGGTAACAAGACTACTGTTTGTGTTTAGGCAATGAAAGTACTTGGTTCATTCGAGACATGAACAGCAGTCGTCCAGGTGAAACATCTGTGTTTGTTGACCATGCACCACCCTGACCTCCTCCCAGACCCATAATACCTATTTGTGAAACTTCAACAGGAAACATAATCCCTGACCAAATATGTGTCACTGGAAACATAATTCACAGTGCAGTGTCGTTGTGTGAGAAACGGAATGTTTAGGAGACAGGGCTGGAAAGCCATAAAGTTAAAGAAACTATCGGACACCCCGACCCCACCAATTGGGAGGGAAGATTGCGTCTCATGCCCGGTCCACACTGCCTGTGTGAGCAGCGCGTGACGGCTCCCTTGCTGAACTGCGATCTCTCATGCGAGTACTGTCCCCACAGACAGTGTGTCTGCTGCTGCCAGCCTTCCTTCTACAGTTTGCTTTTCATAACGGCCAGATTCTTTCTTTTCATTTCATTATAAAAGTCATTTATATTCATTCTAGCAGGAAGAAAAGCTAAAAAGCATAATTATAACAACCCACCATTAAAAGCTATTAATTCATGGAGCCGTGCAAGTCACTGTAAAACTGGCAAATATTTCAAAATAAAAGCCTTTTGTTAACAAATGAAGGGATTCTATTTACAGGACGCTAGAGGTTTTTGCAAACAGACACAGGAAGTGTGGAGTTAACAATAAATATGAACTTTTTTCTCATCTGTGAAATGTTCTACAGATATAGACATCAAAACTGTAGTAAACATTTTTACTGTCCGCACACGGCAAGTGAGAAATGCAGCTGACAGCGCCTCAGCCTAATCTGGGCGCCAAAATAAAAAGCAAGAATGTGGCCCGTGCTAGCTGCCTCCTCTGCTGCGTCAGCCCAGCCCACCTCAGCTCAACGGACAATCCCCCTCTTTTCCAATTTTTTGGAATGGACGGTAGTTAGGCTGTGAAAACACCAGCTAGAGTAATTTTTGCCTACATCAAGTGCAACTAGCTCACCTTCTTTGTGACCCTCTAGAATTCTTCTGTTTTAATATCTTCCTCTGTTAACAGGACAGCACTCTGTGAGACCAGCGTGTGCTTGTTTCCAATTTAAATACATGGCATCCTCATTCCATCAACCCATACATATTCCCAGCAGGGGTTAAATGTGGTTATAAAGAGCCTGTAGCTCTCCCCCCCCTCCTCTCACACCGCACCCATCATCCCCATTCAGCTGGTGACTGATGTCCTGATTAAACAGGTGATTGATCCATCAAATCCATCACTCTGTCTGTCCGTGGCACAGTATGGTGTCATCCCTTTACTCTTTTGTGAAGAATTACAACCTTTGTGCCGCACACGTGTGTGTGTGTGTGTGTGTGTGTGTGTGCACATGTGCACCCTCTGTGCAAAGCACTCCCTATTCCCGTGTGACAGTGTGACAAATGTAATTTGGTCATCATCGTCAGTGGTAATCTAATTTCTTTTGCATATGTCTTCAAGTGTTTGGGGACAGCAGATGTTCATTGTGCGAGTGCAAGGGGTTTGTGAGATTTTGTGTTCACGTGTCAAACACAGTCTAATATGTCAGCGGGCCTATGGACTCTCCTTCTCCCTGTGTTTCCCCCCTCATCCATCTCACTGACAGTGGCCGAAACAGTAGCCTCCCTGAGCACTCCTAGAGGGCCCTCAGCTAACAGTAGGAGGCCCTGCGTGCTATGTATGGAGGCCTTGTGCGCTGGACACCCCGCCGCCACTGGGTTGACCTCTATGTGGACCTGAATTGAGCTGACGGCATTTAGGCCATGTGACCCACGCCGATCCACAGAGTATCATTTGGGCTTCACCAAGATCGTTTTTCTGACAGACTGTTCCAAAACACGCTGCGGTATTATCTGGTTGCCAATATCAGATGATGAACGCTCACATATTAATCATGTGCCTAGCTGTGTCTGTCCGTCATCGTTGTCTATCATTGATTGTTTCTTCTGTTACTTTTAAAGTGATTGCTTTGAAAAGGCCATCGGGTATCATTGGCGTCACATTCATGAATTTGTCATTTCCTTTTGGGTGTTTGGGTGCACAACATGCACAATGACGCAAGAAAACACAAGTTGCTGGTTTGATGTTCATCACACTGTAGCTGTGTGGAACGCGTCCACCAAGCGAACAGTACACACAGAATGACTTTGTGTCTGTGGTGTCTAAAGCTGTACACGTCCGTTTAGGAGTATAACCAGTAACCAATAATCATAACCAACTTCTAGTAACAAGTACCTCAAGACTATAACATCTGCACTGTCACTGTCAATGGAACTGTTTCACACCACAGGCACACTTGGATTCTGTGAACCGTGTCAAATTTGATGTTGTTTCTTCTTCACAGCTTCCTAATCATCCAAACAAAATCTACAGGCAGTCATTGAGTGGTGGAGGTAAAGAGAAGCAGGTATAACACATAAAAAGAAGTGGGAGCAAACTGCTGTGTTTGCATCATTCTGAGAGTTCATTTTAAGATGGGTGGGGCTTCAGAAAAAGAAGACAATGCAAGTTTCAAGCATTGAGACAATCACAGGAAAGCAATTGAAAATCATTTTGGCAGTTTTGCAGTGACCCAACATGAATTGTCCTAATGCAGGATTCCCCACTCATCTGGGCCTCACAGCGGATTAAAAGAAACACAAAGACTCATTTCATAAAAGGGATGTGACCCTGTGTGTTTGGGAAACATGGTGGAGAGAAAGAGTTGATAATGAGTTCCATAAGTGTGCAGAGGGAGGTGCAGGAGGACAGGGACAAGTGGAAAAAAGAACTGTCAGCACGCTACAAGCTGTTTATAAAGAGACTGGAAACATGTGAAGGCAAATTCACTTTAGACTTAACAAGGTGTGTTGTCTTTAATATGTGTGATTATCAATCAAGGTGCACAGTGAAGATGTAGCTCAAAGTGTTTTGGCTTGGACAGATCCCAGTGTGATCTTAATTATCATATCAGTAGCATGCAGCTAGCTAAAGTCCCCCCTGCTGCAGGAGAGAGACCAGCAGGAGACCCTGAGGGCTGCTGACTGCAGGACATGAGAGACAACCCATTCTTTTATCCAGACAATAGAGGTAGATGGGCCCCCGATCTAATTCACATTCAGATGTAACTGCTCTTGGAAGAGGTGGCTTCTTTTATCAAACTCTGGTGAAACGCTCGTTCCCTCTCCAGGGCACAACTAAACCTAGCTGATCCTTGATTCAGAGTGTAAAACCTTCTGAACCCCCGGTCATCTATGTGGCCCATCCAGGTCTTGTAAAGACTGTCAATTGGAAGAGGAAAGGAAAAGTGAAGATCTGTAAAAATACTACTCTAGAGAGTTGTTACCCAAAGATGTTGCTGTAATGTCCATTAATTCTTGTTCTTGCAAAATGTCAAAGTTGTCCAGGTGCACTCTCGTATTAAAGTCTCGAGGGACATGTGCTGGAGATGTAGCTCTAAGGGCAAAAGAGAAATATCCTGCCCACTGTTTGACAAGCAGAACATCTAAGTGACTGTTTGATCAGACAAACACCTCCCTCAACACACATTCAATTTGTTCTGTTCAATTTGTTCAATGCACAGAACACAATTTGTTCTGTGCATTGAAAACAGACTCAGACATTACTGGAGCTTAAACGTTCACTGAAAACTGTGAGCAATGAGAAGACTGAAACCTTCCTGACTATAGTAAACTAACAGAAATGTCATATTTCCATCATGTCTTCCACGTGGTTTTCCACCTTTGAGGTTTGACTGGAGCTCTTTTAATGATGTCATCTCATTGTGTCTGTCAGAGGGTCTGAATAGCATTCAACTTCAAAATATTGAGGCTATTCCCGAAATCTCTGTGACCTCAAATATGTGGGATATGTTTTGAATGTGCAGAATGTGTTCAAGAGAAATCTTTAAGAAACACATACGAGCAATGAGAGTCCAGGGTTTATGAATGAATTAAAATGAATTCATGTATTAATGAGGTGAATAGGAGCCACATGCACAGGTTTACCTCCACAAACTAAACTAAAGCTAGAGACAAAAGAGGAAGGAGGAGTCAATCGTGCCTGCATTTCTGATGACTCAGCAAAGATAACATTAGATTAGAGAAGTTGATCTACAGCAGAATAAATATTTAAAAGCAACACATAATGCCTGAGAGCCTTACTGCATTATACTCCATTATATTCTGAGTTGTCATCTGGCGCCTGAAAGTGTTTTCCTTTACATGTGCAACATAAATGGTACATACATTTCACCGGAATACAGGAATTGAAGTGTTTGACGCTCACAATTTCCTGGGGGAGGACCCCCCCCCCCCCCCCCCAGACCCCGGTTTCATACATGCCCCCACCAATGTTGAAAGGAAAACCACATCCTTGCACATCTCTGCAATTATCCTGCCTCCACAAAGACATCATGTTGAAAATGCCAATTGTCTCCACAACAAATATGGCCATGTATCACTTTAAGATTTAATCAAATACAAACAAATGCCTTCAATCAAAAATGCATATTTGGCCACTTGTCTTAGCAAACACAAGCTCAAAGTTATCTAATCAACGAGCCCAGTCTCTGGGCTCACTGACTGCAGGCAGTGCTACTGTAAATACACTTCCACCATCTGGCGCCGGTGCGTCTCTCTCTTCCCTCGGTGACCTGAGATACCCTGTCGCTAGGTGGAACAGCATGCCAGGCATCGGACAGCTGTCTCTGTCTCTCATGTCCCTCCTGTGCCATGCCTTATAATCAGCAAGTCATCTACAAGTTCTTTCATTTCCAAAAGTGAAGAAAGCTACTGTTCTGACACTGTTGCTGTTGTGAGTCCTGAAATGAAATGACTAATGAAATGAGTCCTCCTCCTCCTCCTGTTGTCTTCCTCTGCTTTATGAAAAGATGGAGCCTTTTCCCTACAGTAAGACGACCTGCACATATTCATGTTGCGTAATCCAGTATGTGGCCTTCTGCTGACCCTGTAGCAACGTTCATGTCCCAGGTTAGCTGCTCAGCTCCAGGGAATGTCCACCGCCCAGCACTCCCACAGCCTCCAGCAGATAAGGCCTTATCTGCCCCAGCAGGTGTTCATCTTCTGCCTCATGCGCAGTGAATCAGTCTCAGCCCCACAACGGGAAAAAGAAAATAACTTCAACTTGGAGTGGAAAATAAGATTTTTGATAATGAAGTCATTAGGTCAAAGTCACCATCTATTTGGAACCACTTCTTGTGTCATGCATTCCTTTGAAAAAATGCTTCAGTACAAACTATTTCAACAGATCACAGCAGTTCTCTGTTTCACTGCCTCTAGGCTGGTTGTACTGTGGGATCCCTTGAATAGATTTAAGGCGTGTTGCAAATATAGGAGCAGTTAGAAGGCTACTTCCACACTGCTGAGTCCCTTTACACATCTCTTGTTTAACTAGGTCTGGTGTTGAGCTCTGTAAAAGGGAAACAAACAAAGTGGCTTTGACTGAGCCACACAACACTATTACAGCCAATCAGCAACAGGCGTCATGCAAAGGGTGGGGGAAGGCCATGGATGTATCAGAGACGGACGGTAAACCGCGGGGGGGGGGGGGTGGGCTATTTGGGTGTTGAGTTCACATATCCACATTCTCTCTACAGAATCGCTGACTCCGCTTGTAAACTCTAATATTACTTATATGATGTAAAAAAGTCAAGATATTCTGATTGGTTTAAGGCAAAATAGCCCCTCCCAAAAAAAAAAGTCAAACATGTGCACAATGTTCAACTGAATAATAAAGTGAAAACCAAATTGCAAATCAGTTTTATTATCAGCACATTCTTCACATCATGCTGCATTCACAGGGAAACGTCCCCGTGTTAGGACTCACACCGGTGTCGGCTAAATTAGAAAAAAGCGAATTGTCACCCGAAGCCTAATTCACAGCACATTTGATTACAAACAGCAACACTGGCTTTAAACCACAGATCAACAAATATGAGTACTTTAAAATAATCTGCAGCGATTTGTGTTTTTGTTAAAGTTTGATCTAATTTCCATTGAATTGACAGATTAAAGGCTTCGCTGTCATTATGTCGACAGTTTGGGACATTTTTGTAGCTCTTTTGCCAAATGGGATTCCTTTTCATAAATTCCACATTTATCACTCATAATAATAACTAGCATGCTGATGTGAACAGTTTTTATTTATCTCTCTTTTATTGCTCGCATTTATGGTCTAGTCAGTCATTCCCAAAGACTGGGTTGGGACCCACAAATGGGTCGCAAGAGATTTTATTTGGGTCGCCAAATAAATTTGCTGAATTTTTTCCATTCCATTTTGAAGATAATATATGGTCATGTGGAAATGGCAGTCAAAATAGTAAAGAACATTCAATTTCAAACAAAATTGCTCTTCTCACAATGTATAGATATGGCATGTTGTTAATTGGGTCATGATGGTTTGTCAGTTTTAAAATGTGGGTCCTCGGGAAAAGGGTTTGGAAAACACTGATGTACATGATATGACATGTTGTAAATAATATAGCGTGAGCCCTTATGAGCTCATAACTAACCAATAAAAGCTGGCTAAATTACAACTCTGGCTAATTCTAGTATACTTGAATCCTTATTCAATATGTGTCGATATTTGTGACTCCACTCAAAGTACTAATGACGTAAAGACAAGCTTTGCATTAAAGAATGTGACTCACAATCAGACACCCCCAAACGTTCCTACCTGCTGTCACGTTCACACAGTCCAGTATTGGGAAATGCTAAAATGTGCCAAAGCCTCATTAGCAATGCAGTGGAGATGTCACACGCTTTCAACATCTCATAATTAGCATTCTCCATCATTGGAATCATGCATTGTCGTCACACTGAATCCCCTGGATTTGGGTAGTGCCATCTGGCCAAGGGTTCATGCATATTCAAAGAGGAGCAGAACCTGACATAACACCCCACAGCCTCACTCAGAGCCACCTCTTACTGAACCATAACTTGCTGCCCGGTATGTTTAGATCAACTTTTACTAATGACTGGGGGGGGGGGGGGGGGGGGGGGGGGCAGGTGGTTGCAGGCACTGTGTAAGGAGGTTTGTAGTCTGTTTGTTTACAAGAATGCGTTTTCTGTTTGTTGGAACTGCTTCAAGTTACTGATTGTGTCCAGTGGTGATTGGTGACCACCAGGGATCACTGGAGACCCTACACTCATCACTGCAGGGGACACCACCACCTGTAACTGTCAATCACACACACTTACAGAGAATGAATGTGTGTATCTCACCTGACTTTCACTCATCCTCACCTCTACTCCCAGATATTCGTGAAAGGATCCAATACCTCGTTTCCACTGCATGGTTCGGCTTGACTCAACTCACTTTTTGTACCAGGGGCCAGTTGCACAAAACACCTTAAGTTTTCTACTTAAGTATGACACTCAAGGCTTAATCTTTGCTTAAGTGTTGCATAGCAACTTTTGCTAACGGTAAACAAAACGGAATTACCGCCTTGCGGATGCATGCATCTGATAACCAATCATGTTGCAGTTTACATCCATGTCTGTACAACATGTCATCACTTCATCATTGTATCACATTAGACATTTGTGTGGAATTGTCATGATTGGCATTTACATTTCTTGAGTTATGGTCAATACATCACAATGAACTTTGACCTTTGACCACCAAAATCTAATCAGTTCATCCTCGAGTCCAGGTGGACATTTGTGCCAAATTTAAAGAAATTCCCTCCAGATGTTCCTCAGATATCCTGTTCCCGAGAACGGAACAGACGTGAGGTCACAGTGACCTTTGACCACCGAAATCTAATCAGTTCATCCTTGAGTTCAAGCCACGGCATAAAAAGAGCGAGTGGAGCGGAGTAAAGCTTTGCCGTACTATGCAGTGGAAATGCTGCGACTGTGATGTAGGCTGTGAGGTGTTATTGCAGATCCAGCACCCAAGTCAAAACGCATTAATCCCTCAACCTGCTGGCATTGCCCACTTAGCATGTGTTAAGACAGTGACAGTAACATTTGACAGTACTGCCAGTTCTATCCCTTCCAAGCATAATACTGTGTGTTTGTGTGAATGGAAAAGAAGGGCATCACACAGACATGTCTCTCATTCAACACAAATTAACTCCATTTCAACTGATTCCAGCATCACAACATGATTACATGAAGGAGAAAGAAGTAGCTGCCTTCATTGGGTTAAGGCACATAACATGTCTTAGCAAAGACCACACCATCAACCATGTATTAAAGGATAACACGATTGATATGCAAGGTTTGAACTGATCGTAGCTCATCCGTTTTGCCTAATGCATTATGTGGAAGCTTCGATAGGGAATCGGCAACGTTTTTATAGACGTCGACATCCAGAAATATCTCGAACGCAGCAAAATAATAAAAAACAAGCAGAGGGCGGGCCTCCTCAGATCAATTGATAAATTGTCTTTTTTAGAAAAGTCATTCAGTCTGGTGCAGTTGAAAGGCTTTTAAAGCCGGTGAAACCAACAATTGAAATGACAAAGTCAATTATTTTCAGTGGAATTGACACAAATATGTAAATCTGCGTGAATCATAGGCATTGAGTCATTGTTCTTTGACTTGTCAATTGTTGCAGTTGACCATTAGCAGACCGTAGCTTATTAGCTGTGTTGCAACCCATCTCTGCTGGATAAACTGCTCCACAATGGACGCATGACTTTATAGTCAATGGATGAACACATCTCTTGAATCAACTGTGTGAACTTAGCAACCAAGCTAACAAGTGTGCTAACTGACAGTTAGCCAACTAGCTACCTCTGCAAACTATTGATCACGATTGTGACTGACTACTGCTAGCATACTCCTGGGTTGCTTTTAGCTATTATTTATATTTAAATAGAGCTTGTATCAAAAGCACTTTACAATTTGGTTCTCATTCACCCATTCACACACTGGTGGCAGCTAGCTACCATGCACAGTGCTGTTACGACAATCAGGAGCAATTTGGGTTTCAGTCTCGACATGTGAGAGATTGGTGCCTTACTCTGCTGGCTGCTGCCACAGCCAGCTAGGCTTGTGAGTAGTCCCTAATTCACCAGGTTTTAGCGGCACCTGTTGTACTAGGAGGAGCATATCAGCACGATAACCAACAGCTTTCACTGTGCAGGTCTATCCTGTTGAAAGCCATTTGCACCATGTGCATAGCACAAGGTATAGTCAGAGTCGCTCATCTGACAGCACAGCAAAGGTATCTTAGCCATAAAACAAATGAGTGAAACACGTTGGTGTTTGTTCATCCTCCAGCAGACTATAAGTCATCGATGGTGAAATGAGCCTCAACTCTGACATGCAGGTAACACGTTGTGTGGAAACAAAGTTACATTTGAAAAATTTACTTTGAAACCTTTCCCTCATTCTTCAGCTAACTCATCAGTGGGATTGTTTTTACTGCCGCACAGCTGATGATCACTCACTTGTGACAGCATCGCCAATGATGGATTGTCAACTTTAGGACAGGCAGAGGCAAATTAACAGATTCACCAAGACTACAAAACATTTGGTGCTGCAGATATCGCTTGAAGTGTTGTGATTCACATTAGACCAGGTCATTATAGGAAACTGACGAGACAGTACAAGAAGGTAACCCAACATGAAGTTGGAATCTTCCTCTCAAGCTTGAAGCAATGTGGCACACAGAACTGCCTTTACTCATCAACTGGCATTAAGTCACATTATTGATTGTGTTGGTGATGGAGGCCTGCGCTGAGAAAACTAAGGTGGGCAGAGATGAGGGAAAGTGAGAAAAAGTAAAAGGCAGGCGAGAGAAAAGACGAAGGACAGAGATATGAGGGAGTAATGAGGGAGAGAAAGGAGAAATAGAGAGTACATGGGAACAAGAAAACCAATGCAGATCAGAAAGACAAGACGCAGGATGAAAAAAGGGGGAAGATCAAGATAGACAGAGGAAGAAGTGGTGAGGAAGAGTGAAAGAGTGGGAAAGTGCGAACAGGTGACGGATGATGCAAGAAGGAGGGATTTGTGGGTAAAAGAGGACACGCAGAGGAGAAGGAGCTGCGGTCAATAGAGAGGAGGATCAATCTGCTGTCCAGAGAGGAAGACTGATCGGGATAAAGGGAGCATTCATCATGACACAATCCTGATACACACACACACACACACACACACACACACACACACACACACACACA
>NW_022280080.1:817744-819297 GCF_004355925.1 Anarrhichthys ocellatus | reverse complement strand
ACACACACACACACACACACACACACACACACACACACACACACACAAGAAATTAGAGGCTAGACTTTCGTTTCACAGCACAAGTAAGACCTCTGGTTTAACAGTTAGCCAGCATGACGTGTGTGTGTGTGTGTGTGTGTGTGTCTAAAGGAGAAGATCTATGACAACCCTCATTCCTCCTGAAGTTTCTACTTCGTGCCATCATATTGCCACATCCTCCCCAAAACTCTGTTTTCACAACCTGAGAACGACCTCCTCAGAAACAATTAACCAGCCACATTAACTAGATAAACACGACGAGTCCTCCCCAATCACGACAACCCTGCTTTGACCTCTCTGTGAGTACACCCCCGCTCCGGGTGCGGTCCCTGCAGAGCTGCTGGAGACACTAGGGGGTGGAGGGTGAGTCCTGAGATAACACAACAGTGAGGGCTGGCAGCTCACATCTGTGCTGGGTCCCCTCAGTGGCTCACTGTACACAGACACACTGTGCTCGTCATCAAGGTGGGTGGCCATGTTTTCTACTGGCCACCAAGACGGGCTGACAAATGCACATTTGCATTTAAGGGCTTTAGTTGATGTCTGTATCCTCATGAGGGCTTGCAATTAGGTGTGAATTGCCGCAAGGGTCCTCATGGCGTTAATTCTGTCACCCAACCCAATGTCTCTTTATCATGACCTTAATTCAATTCAATTTTATTTGCATAGCCCTGTATCACAAATAATAAATTGGCCTCAGAGGGCTTTACAATCTGTCCAGCATCCTCTATCATTAGACCCTCGCGCTGGATAACAAAGAATTCCCACCAAAAGAACCTTTCACTGGAAAGAAAAAGGAAGAAACCTCAGGGAGAGCAACTGAGGAGGGATCCCTGTTCCAGGGTAGGCACAATAGATGTGTACAAAATGAACAGCATAACAAAACTAGAAAATTCGGCAGGACATTTTGACGGTGTGGCTGCTACTGCCCGAAGACGTCGCAATATATATACACGCCGATATTACCGGTAGTAACTAAGCATGTATTTTCAAGGTACACCACATGCTCTGTGTGTTTCACTGTGAGAGACGTGTAGAGAACACAATGGTTGTATTGCCTTGTTTAATTACCATTGCAACAGGAAGTGAATCAACGAATGACTGAAATAATGTTTTTTAAATGTATTATCAATGTATCATGCATAACTACACCCAACCCACTGACAAGTAGCCACTTGGGCTAACATACAGTTACTCCAAGGGGCTTTTATTTTGAAAGAGTAGGACTGGGTGGGCGAGAGATGGGGAGAGGAGACAGAATCATAATGTTTGACACACATACACAGAAGTTATTAAACGACAGGCTTCATCACAAGCATTCCAGTTAGAATTCACTCTGTGGGGCTTTTATTTTGAAAGGGTGGGACTGGGTGGATGAGAGAGGGGGAGAGGAGTAGGAATCATGTTTGACACACACATTGAGAGAGAGAGATAGACAGTAAGAGAAAGACAGACAGACAGAGAGACAGACAGACAGAGAAAGAGACAGACAGACAGACAGACAGAGAGAGAGA
>NW_022280080.1:774760-817734 GCF_004355925.1 Anarrhichthys ocellatus | reverse complement strand
AGACAGACAGACAGACAGACAGACAGACAGACAGACAGACAGAGAGAGGCTATCCTGAGCCTCACCACAGCCTCTATGGTGGCGGTGTCCAGAATCATAGCATGGCAAATGATAATGCAGCATAACATTTGGCTTTGGTTAGATCAGAAATATTCCCCCCAGCGTCTCGACACTGGTGGTGGTGGTAGTGGTGATGGGAGTTGTTAAAGCTTGATGGAGCAGGATGGGCACTGGATATGATGGGGACTGGAGGGGAATTGGGTGGAGGAGGGTCACATCAGTTTGTACTGAAATGACAACCAACAGTAGCAGAGAGAACAGAAACATGTAATTGACTGAGGGAGATCGTGGCAGAATCTGGATGGTTAATTTACGAGTGAACGCTCATAATCAGCTGATAGAATAGAAGACGAAGAGAGAGACAGACGGAGGGATTTGTGAATGAATGAGAGTGTGAAAATACTCTTCTTATTGTACTATTGATCTGTTAAAGTGAATCTACAAAAGAATCTTCAATCAAGGTATACAGTGTTTCCTCCAGCAGTACCTCAGCTGCCTCTTTCACACACAGAACCGCTCTCCACTTCAGTCCCTGTTTACAGACAGAAGCTCAGCACTGGTTCCTGAGGACGAAGCCTTTGGCCTTGTTTGGACAGTTCCCACCTCCCTCCAAGTCCGTGTTTATTGCAGTCTGACGGCATTTCCTCCCAGTCGCCTGCTATAATTAGCCGTTGGCTAACAATACCCCACAGCTTCATGTGTTGTCACTGCTTTGGCCTCAAGTCATTAAGTGTTTAGTTGCACCACTGCTACATTTGTCATTCATATTGCAGTATAATGAGAGCAATTAAGCATGCAAAACATTCAAGTTTAAAGAGTTAAACTACTGTCTTGCATCCTGTAGTTTTCAGTTGAGACTGTAGATCACCTAAGTTTCTCTACATTTCATCATTTAGTATCTCTGCAATCTCTACAGCTCACAGGATTAAGTATCTACATTTTCACAGAATGGTAGTACGGTATCTTGGAAACAAACTCTTGATAATATGCACACACCAGTTATTTTCCGTGTGAGCATTCGGCTGATTTTTTGTGGGTGATGCAAGTATTTTTCTGCTCTTCTTTTTTCTTCTCAAACGCCCGGATGGAGAAAATGTTTGCAGCACACATGAGAATGTTTTCCTACCATTACTATTTAAAGATGCTGTTTGAATGTTTAGGCAGAGCGCCAGATATGTATTACTGTCATAAACTGTGTGCGAAAGACATCTGATTTTGTGCAGAATGTGAAAGTCTTAACATGGATGCTTCATATATCGCTCGGCCCCTCATTATGTTTTATTATAGAGACCATAATATGTGTCAAAGTGACATGATATATTAGGTGGAAACTATTTCCTTACAGCCCATTTGCCAGGAATAAATGTTGTCATTGTACGTTTGTGCAAACCACGGATACAATGAATGTGGACGTTTTTGCATTCCCTCACAGCAAGTGATGGGAACCCATGACAGCTCCCATTGTGCTGCACTGTCATAACCGGACAGTGCAATCCTCCACCTCCCGGAGATAAGCCAGCCTTTCTGTAGGCGTTCTCAGCGCTTCTCCTGGCTCTGGCATCAGCTAAGAGAGTGAGTGACCTGTGTGTGCTGTTTGTCTCACTGGTATCATTAGAAGGGACGCAAGTGCAGCAACCTTAAAGCCAAACTCCTTTCGGTTGAGAATCATTTCTCTGGAGTGTTTTTTCCTCACCAGAATGAGGCAGAAGTGTCTCACCTACTTTACCCCAGTATGTCGCACGCACGTTAAACATAAGGGGAACAACAGCAGGCGGTTCATCACAGAGGGCACTCTCAAGGCGGGGCTCTGTCAAACCAGCATCTGTCTCACTGGCTGTGTGGCGCAATCACACCATCCTACAGTGCAGCAGGAGTGGAGCCTCAGCAGGGCGCACTCCACCACAGCTTCATCCTCATCCTGGTCCCATGTCAGACTGCAGTGACTCTCCTGGCTGCTTGAAGGGCTGCAGGCTCATGTTTGCACAAATAAGCGGGAGCATACAGCGGAAATTCAGCACCAATGAACTGATGACATATCGGAGGTACCTGCAAACACCCCAAAACACCCCAAAACACCCCAAAACACCGGTGGTTAATTGACTTGTAGTCAGATAGCTGCTCTACTGCATGGATTCTTGACTAATCAAGACAACATATTTGAATAATTCATTTTTAAACAGACAGAAACAATCTAAGGTGATAGGGGGGCATAGCCATACACCAGAGCACAACACACACAGACACACACAGGAGCAAACTCCTTTCATGCGTCTTTACCGGCCATTGTTGTGCTGCCTGTCAGCTCTTAGTGACCTATGGTGGGAACCTCAGAGTCTCACTCGCAAGAAAACAAAAGACACAGAAAGAAAGTCACCGCTGTCATCCTTAGCCGCTGCGGTCATCCTTTGGTCAACATGTTATTTTCATTACTGGACTCTGGCCAGCTGGCAACGCACACAGACAGTGGACACACACACACACACACACACACACACGTAGACACACACACACACACACACACACACAGACACGGGGGAGCTCCCTGTCCAAAACAATAGACATAAATATAGCAGCCTCTGGGAAAAAGAATACAAACGCCGTGTCCATCCCTGTACTGAGGAGCAACACCCAGTCCTGCATTTCCTGCTCCCTGAACCCGATGCAGCGAGGTGCATGGGGTGTAGGGAGACTGTGGAAGTGGAGAGCAGGGCCGTCCTTCAATCAGAGGATCGGCGGTTCGATCTCCGGCTCCGATGTGTCCTTGAGCAAGACACTTAACCCCAAAATGTCTCCCGTAGCTGCATACGGTGTATGTGATAGAATCTGAATTGTAAGTCGCTTCAGTATCTTGCCCAAGGAGTAGGGCTGTCCTGAATACCATTTTTGGGGCTTCAAATATTATCAAATATTTCTCACTGACGCTTTGTCACATTATGCATGCATATGCACGCTCACACATACACACAAAGAGGAAAAGAGAAAGAGAACCTCCCTCTCTTTCAGAGCGTCAGTCAGTAAGAGACACAGAAGGACCTAGACAGCTGCTAGATGCAGTTGTTGTGGTTGTGTTTGAGTAATTAACCCCGCGTGTGTCTTAACTTGTGGAACATCCCATGGCTCCCGTTGGGCTTGAGCGCTGGTAAACCTGTGCATTAGAACAGCTGTGAGAGCGGAGACGACGACAACACAAGCTATCGAACGATTCTCAAACTTACGGTCATTATTTACTAACATTGTTATTTACTGTGATATTATTCTCTAGCCGATAAAAACAAATCTGCTCATATGTAAACAAATTGATAGATAATTACAGTGTGGCCTGAATGTTTGTCTATTGATCTCTCTCGCTGTGTTTCAACACTCACAGCACACAACAGAACAACAGCGAGTCGCTCATCATTGTTAAATTAACCCCGTCAGGGTGAGCAGGACCCCGACATGAAGCTGCTTTTGCGTTCCTGAGCGTCTCACATTGTTCCGCTCTGATCTCAACGCCTCCAAACTTCAACTAAAGCAGAAAAGCGCTCGATGTCGTTCCAATTTCCCAATCTGATGAATTGAGAGGTGGGCCTTTAGTGGTGACTGTAGCTGGATACATATAGAGCTTTATGACTTTACCACACAACAGCAGGCCTGGAGGCACATTAGTGCCGTACTTGTTTGTTTAACATATTTTATTGTAAATCTTCACATTTTCTATTTTTAAATGATGTCTTATACTGGTGCACTGTGTTTATTGCTATCTACCAATCACCAAGTCAAATTCCTTGTATGTGTAACGTACAGTAAACCATTTCTGATTCTTATTCGGATACTTCAACAGCTGCGGTGCGCTTTGCATTGTCAACCTGCAAAAAGCGGTGTGTGTGATCGGGCCGAGGAAGCAGTCCCTCCGATGAAGAACTAAGGTCTTGTTTGTGTCTGAGAGGGAGCACGGACGCAGGGCGGATCTGTGGGGGGGCAATGGGCCCTGTGGGCTCTGACCTTTGCTTCAGCAGGTCACAGGTTCAAAGCCCAAGAACACACTTTAGCAGATGTTGTGCAGCCACATCCAACATGCAGAGTAACAACAACAGACATCGTGTATTTATTTGGAAAAAAGTTTAGTTTATGGTGTATGTCTCAACTGAGACATCTCCCCAAATACCAATCAGCTGTTTGTCTCTCTTGCCTTTGTTGTGTCTCTGTCTCAAACTAAGCTTCTCTGAGTGAAAGATGAAGACTTACTCTGGAGTTAGTTGATGTAACATTCAAAGTCAGGTTACTAACCGAGGACACATGGATTCAATACAATGTTGTAGCCAATATTCAGCTGATCTATATAAGAAATTCAAATTTTCACTTCATCTCTGAATATTTTCTTTCACTCTCCTATCACGTCTGCACCATCACCAGGTTTACAGTAGTTGATGAAATAATGTATATTTACATAGTGTCTGCTGCATACATTCAGGTATAGCCCAACATCTGTGAATATTGTTACATATGTATTAATATTAACAGTACACGTGTATTTTTACAGGAGGAGTCCGATTGAGTTTTGTCCACTCTTCATGTTGTGCAGTTAGTGATGAAGCTGCATGTGTTTCATAATGAATGTGTTAGGGTGGAGGCAGAGGTGTGGTGTCCTTCACCCACAGGAGATGTAAACAATGCTAGCCAGGTTAGGTGAGGAACAATGACTCGTCACTTTTAAGCTTATCTAAAACGTCTGTTTTGACATGTTTGTCTGGAAGTTGCATGGATGAATTTGAGTTTTATCAGCTGATAAAGGAGAACAGGTCAGAGAACAAAGACTGGGTCCTGACAACAGTTACGTTTTTACTGGCGCTGTGTAATTAAAGCTGCACTAATCGATAAGTATATATTAACAATAGATCAAATGACAGGACTACATCTGAAAGGTTTCCCTCATAGTCACAGAGAATTATCATCCTCAGCTCTACAGAGTGTTGTAGCATTTAGCTTCATTTCTGTTTTGGGGGTTTACAGCTACCAACGGTTCTGCTTCACCATTATTATCAACCGCTCTCTGTTTTCAGTTATACGCTCTGATACACCAGCTGTTCACTATCTGTTCAGCAGCAAACAAAAGGCAGACTCAGTTAGCAACTAGTCACACATTTCTCACAGGAGTCGGTAAAGATCATTGTAGGTACAACAAACGTGGATATTCTCTGAGATTAAAGTGGTTAATTCACAACAACAAAAATCTATTTAAATCGTAAATTTACGATAAAAAAACTCGGATTTTCTCATAGATTTAAATCTTAAATGTAGGACAAAAATGGATATTGTTTGAGATAAAATTGGTTAATTTACGAGAATTTTTTTTTTTGGGATCAAAATCAGCAATTCATGGGGGGAAAATGGATATTCTCAGTGCTTACAGAGATAATCTTTTAAGTTTTAAGTCATATATTTATGACAAAAAAACTTGTCTCCTCTCTGAGATTTAAGTCGTTAATGGACGACAAAAAACTTGGATGTTCTTTGAGTTGACCTGTCGTAAATTTCTATTTTGCCAGTTGCCAATAGGTTATCATATTAATTCTAAAGAGTGTTGTTTCAGATGTCATCTCTGATAGCAAGCGTCTGAGCAGGGAAAACGTATTGAAATAAATGCATCACACAAATCTGAATCAGTTTCATGTTGTTCCTGTTTATCACCACGTGTTGTCTGATCTTTGTGCATGTTTACATGAAGGGGAAAGCATGTGTCAGTGTGTGTTTGCACGTGTGCCTACGTGAGTGTGTGCGTACCTTTGCAAAATCAGTTATTGGTGTGAGGTGTAAGAACCTGAAGAGACTTAACTTTGTCTTTCTCTCCCTCAGTGTCTCTGTCAGAGGAAGATCATTGTGGTCTAAAATAGTCCTTTGTTGCCTGAGGAAGTGATATTGTGGCGGAGGGGGCTGAGTAAAGAGTGAAGTCATGAGGAGGAGAGATGACCTTGGAGCCTATCACACACTTAGGTTCCCACTGGCCGACTCACAGCAGGACATACAGGAACACACACCACACACGCAGGCAGGTCGCCATTACACACAAAAACTCACATGCATGTCAAATGAAGAGATGTACGGGTCACAAACTGTCCCACCGACCATCAGAAAAACACTCCTACAAACAAACACTAACAGCAGGGTTCAGTACCTGTTATCTATACTGTGAGCATGCGCTGGACATGAGTCTCATGTTGAGAGCTCCTGCATTGTTGCTGCTGTTTGTACTCTACATTGTGCTCCACAGTGTTTGTATAATGAGTTATTATGAGTGAATGGGGTTAGACTGTGTGTGATGTTGTATGCAACATTAAAGTTAGGATTGTCTCAGCACAATTTTGAAAACTGTTGTGTTGGCTTCCAACATAGCCGTGGTCTTTTAGAGGTGCTACATCCTGAGTGATGAGTCGACAATCAAGCAATTTGGCCAGGTGGCACTGGTATTGACCGATTGGTCCATAGGTGTGGCATTTTCAATGGCAGTGTTTTAAGATGGCAAACAAGTGCCTTTATTGACTGATTCCTGTGTAGTATGTAAAGAACCGTAAGCAGCGTGTTGCAAAAAGTGGCCTGTTGAATTACACATTGGGAGCCAAGCAGAATCTACAATACAATGTGCTTTGGTGATACTGTGTATGTAAAGCCTCATTGAATTGAATTGAACTGACTTGATCTGGGGTTTTGCTCTCTGAGTGTCAGTTTCAATAATTGTGCTTTATGTGTCCTTTGACAGAACTGTAAGCAGAGTTACTGTAAATGCATCGCCACATGATCCACTAGTCCTCATATTATCTGCCCAGAGAATAGCTTTTGTTCCTTGTGATGCAAATTTAAAAAATGCACTACAGGAATGTACTACAGTTTTTGTGTTTTTGTCATGATTTTCATGTGCTGCAAATGGGCTACAAGTGAATGTCCTTGTGCATCCCTGTGTTAGGGCTCTATTAGTAGTAGTGCAACGCTTATTCTGCAGAGTACCTTTTTAGCCTATTCAGAAGACATGACAGTATAAAACTTTGTCTCTTTGTGAGAATTTGTCCGTAGAGAAAGACTTAAATTAAAGAGTCAATTTTACAATTTGAATGAGAAGTTAGCAAATACAACAGATGATTTGAATGATTACATTTCCAATGGAAAGCCAAGCAGATTTTTGCTTCTTAGTATCTCTGTTTGAGGACATCTTCTTCCATCTGTAAGTACAAGCTCATCTTAGAAGGGATCAAAGCCGTCGGAGCCGCATACTTAACCAAAGTCTCTTCAACAGAACCACAAGATTACAGAGTTGCTGGCTGTGAGTTTAACGTGTCACGTCATCCTAAAAGTTGACGAAAAAACAATCTCGAAACTTACAACTACACCCGAAGTCACGGTGTCACAGCTGAACACACTCGTGAGCATTACTGGATCTGTAATCTGTGGAGCAATGTGAAAATGTCACTCAACCTTCTTTTAAGGTGTGTACTGTTAATGTATGTGTGTGTGTGTGTGTGTGCTTGAGGTCGGTATCCAGGACGTTGTCAAGGGTGTATCTGTCTCCTGTAGAGGCAACCCCGTCACCATCTCCTCATTGACACCACCTCCTCCTCCATGTTACCATTTTTGGAGAGCAGCCACCAGCTATGATGCCACCATCCGTGATGCATTTACCTGCAACACATACACACACACACACACACACACACACACACACACACACACACACACACAGCTTGTAACTAGAGACACAGAGGTGATGATGAGGGGGAGGGACTGACATGAAGCTGGTCTGACAGCTTTATCAGTTCCTCTGTGGTGAGGACAGATGGCTCAACCATCTTCCTTGACTTACTGTAAACACACACACACAATGATGCATTCATGCAAACACACACACACACAGCTTGGCAAGGTGCACACAGAGACACATAGTGAAGGTTTATTATACATTAAGCTTATACAAATAAACACAACTTAGCACACACTCTCTTCAGTAGCTACACATTCAGACATACTGTAGTTCATTCTGTCTGTGAGAAGCAGATGGTAGGATGGGATGGCTGGTTAATACAAACCAGAGATGGTAGAAAATAATAATGCAAACAGACATGTCTGCAGACGGGAAACCAAACCTGGAGATTGTTGTGAAAACATTGTGTTGTAGTTGATGCAATCACAAGAAACAGATGAACTGCAGCAGCAGCAGCAGAGAACAAGATATCCTGATGTGTAGCCCCTTGTACTGTTGGATCCTACTCTCCCCATAATGCCACTCAGGACCATCTTTGTAACACTCTCCTTGCCTGGTAAATGCCCTTTTAAAGTTTGCAAAGAAGCCTCTCTGAAATCTTAAATCGGATGTCAACGCCAAGATAAAGCTGATAAAGGGTTTTATTTGTGGAGCTTGTGGGGAACACCACTGAGTATTATCTCAATGCGGAGCAAAGATGTGCGAGCAAGAGTCAGCTTCCTGATAATCCAAACATCCCAGTTCCTCCAATAATTACGTTTTCTTTTCAGAGAAAGCAACAGAGAAGTAAAACACGTCCTTTTAGTAATTTGTCGGAGTGTCCGTGGGCAAGACACTGAACCTCAAATCGCTCCAAAGGGCTGAGCCGTACCGTCGGTGTGTGAAAGAGAATTAGTTTAGAGTCCTGACAGACAAGGGGCACCATGCACGGCAGCCTCTGCTATCAGTGTGTGAATGTGTGTGAATGTGTGAATGTTGACGCGTACTGTGAAGCGTTTTGAGTAAGACGTGAAAGGCGCAATACAGATATCAGTCCATTCACCTTTTACCTTCACATTTAATGGTAACTTTGAACAAAAGAGCTGTGTTGTTATTCAAACAGTAAATATTATTTGTGTGTTTGTTCAGAGCCAGTTCGTACCGTTTAATGCGTTTCGTGGTAAAATCTCTGACTGAAAGAAGAATAAAGATATTTAGTTCATATTTCCTGAGCTATTGTTTCATATTATTGTGGACGTGCCAAAACTGGCAGATGCACCAAAATCATTGAAAATATGTATTCCGTATGTCAAATACATGTATAACATATATTATGTGTCTATTAAATTCAGATTCTAAATAAAATAAACTATTATTAGCATATAACATGATTTAATTATTTATTTAACATTATTCTTCTTCAAACAATGCCACAATTTATTAAAACGATCACAAAAGGCTGCAGTGCAGCTATAGAGATGCTGAATGATCCTGGTTGAAGTGCTTATAACAGTCCTCATCAACATGAGAATATACTGGCTGCATGTTCCTCAAACACAGCCAGTGAAATATTGGCTGTACTGTCAGTAATTACACAATTACCTGTCTTCATGCAGCCCAGAGATCGCTGATGCTTTCCCCTCACTGCAGAGGAAACACGCCCTGATGCTGCTCACTTGATCTGTGGCACAGTTTTTTAACAACTATGTGATGTGTAAATCGCTTTTACTTGAATAAACAGCAGTGATCTAGAGATACTGGGCTGAGCCCCTCCTTCACTCTGCTTTGTGGATATCAGGAAATAAATCAACATCAAAGGACACACAGCACCGACTCAATCAATCACAGATGCTCTTTTCAGCTGTTGGAGAAATGTTGAAGTAATTAACAGTTAGCACTTCAAAGAGAGGGTGATAGACAAGAGCAGACACACCTTAACTTGTGTGATTGTAGCACTACTGATGTGCTACTAGTGTGTGTTTCAACACCTTTTCAAAGGCTCAATGCTAAACTCAAGAGCCAATCATGGTTGGCCTTTCTTGGAACTTGAAATGTCCTCAGGAAAAGACTTTAACACCATAAATGTTAATCTAATACACATTAATACACATTTCTCTGTCCACCTTAACAGAGTTCTGTAATAAATACATGAGTAACTATTAATACCTACAGCTGTGAGTTTTCATTTTTCTTGGTCACGGTGCATGTTTTTGACCACTGTGGTGCTGGTGGTGCCATTAAGCGACCATTATGACAATGATTTGATGTGGGGGGTCAGAGAGTGCAGAAGATTTTCAATTTTGCTCAAGGGAGTCTCTCCTTTTTTGGGGGTAATAGTAAGGGATGGTCTTTAATTCAGTAAAATCTAACTGGCGGATTTTCATGAAACGTGGTGGAAGGGTGAAGGAAGAACCCAATTCACTTTTGGAAGATGCACAAAGCAAAATTATTTGAATGTTAAAGGTGTTAAATTCAATATTCAGAGCATTACTATTGCCTCCACATGGCTCTCACCATGGCGACGGCTGAGCTGGCGGCTCGCAGCTAGTGGTGCTAACGACGCTAACAGTGCTAACAACGGCAACTCAGCTTACCAGAGGGGGAACCTGAGGGTGGGTGCTACGGTTCCGCAATGGAAGACGTAATCAGCTGTAACCGCCGTATGAGTGCAGGGCAGAGCGATTATTATCCATACAAGGATATAAAAAGCACGCATGGCCGGCCCTGCTATGCAAACAAAGCACAGAGAAGCTCGGATTACAACAACACACAGAGGGAGAGTGACTTCATTCTCTGCTCAGGTGGACATTACTCAACTATATCTTTACATAGCTAATATTAATGCACTGAATATCGTATAGAGAACCTTTAAGAAAAGGAATTCTAAAAACTGCAGCCACTTCCTGTCACTGAAAATCAACTCCAGACATTAACACCCTACAGTGACCCTTGAAGTTCTACCCTTTTCCTAATATCTGTGTGGCAAACGCCCAGGGTGACATTAAAGCCAACTTATTATTCTAAGATTGGAGACATTCGTCCTCAAGTGGAATCTATAGAAGACTTACTCATTTGATATCTTAGAAAGTGCTATTGTTCTTGTTGTCGTCCTATTTCCCCTTTTAAAATTTTACAGGCAATTTCCCTTTCCTCCTCCACAGAGCTAACGCTGATGACTTAATTGTTTTCTTACTGGTTTCAAACTGCCCAACACGATCTGCCCCTGGGAACCCGCCGTGTCTACCATTAGCCTGAGGGCATGGGATCCGGTGACACAGCGTGTGTGACTGTGTGAATGTCTACAAGTAAATGTCTCCGTGTGCGTTTTTGTGTGTGGATTTTTCCAGCAAGTTGTGTGTGTGTATGTGTGCATGTCAGAGGGTGTGTGTGTGTTGTTCATGAGTGAGAGTCAGTGTGTGCTCAAGCTGCTCGCGCACGTTTTCAGACATGACTGGCAGGCGTACTTAAGCCCACTTTGTAGCGATGTGTGGGAAGCCAGCCGAGAGGACTTCCTCCCTGTTTTCTCAACGCCAGCGATTACCAACTGCGGAAATGCTAATGGCTGTTTTGATAGGCATGGGCAGGGGCTTAAGCATTTGTTTTACTAGCTAATCCATGTCTGGCCTGCACAGCCCCAAGCCTGTTGATTTTAAATTATGAGGGGATATTGCTGCCTCTGCAAAAGGTACTCAGAAATCACCAAAACTCCCATGTTCCTCTCAAAGTGTGGAGTGATTTGAATTAAGGAACTTAACAAGCAGCTTTGGCTTAGCATCGTTGAGCTGAGAGCACCTGATTTATGTATGATGACCTCAGTGAGCTTGTTCTGTTTTTGCCATCGCTGATAAATGAGCTGCATTATGTTCAGGACATGCTATGTGTTGTTGGGCAGTTTCAGGGCAACCCCCACTATGCTAACATGATTCCCCTTTGAGGCCAAAGGTACTAAGGCTAGTTTAGTGACACATCAAACATAAACAACAAAATGTGGAGACTTTTTCTTTCTGTTTCCTCAGAAAGACAGAGAAGAATGTTCCAGACTGATTGCTCTATGACCAGCCTTTCGAAAAGTGTTGTTGGGACTTCACCATGTGGTTGAAACAAAGGGAGTTGGGCCTACATGGGCCTACATGGTAGTCAACAGCCTGATTTGGGTTAAAATCACACCAATCCCCACCAGACATTAAATCCCACCTGTGTGAGTTTTGGTCCAAACTCAACACTGGGGTCGCATTGGACGAGGGCCATAGGCACCACAGGGGGCTCCCTGTGCTTTGGCCCTGGCGTCACTGAAACTATAAGAATCAGCGCTACAGAGCTCTGTGCCATCCCACGCCATTCGATTCGCATGTTGTTTTTTTGCTTTTAAGAAATCTCAAGAATATTTATACATTCGCTGGTTGAGAGTTTTGGATCCCAAAAGAGAAGCGGACAACTTTAACCCATTCTTCAGAGAAAGAGAAGGACAAGAAAAGTCGACATATGCCGGTCGTAAGGAAGAAAATTCCCTTAACTTCCGAAGAATTCCCATACGGAGGATTTATCGCAGTGCAGCTTGAAGCTCCAGATCCCGGATTTAATAAAGAAATTCGAAGAAACACATCAACTGCTACAAAGTCATCTCAGAGTAAGAAGCTTGTGTCTGGGCAGAGATAGGTCATAGTGTGTTTGTTAACAGTTTACTGTAATGTTGACGTGTTAGAGTGTGCAGAGTTCTGTTAGTGTTGTGTAGAAACTACTGTTGTATTCCATGCTGCTGTAGTAGTGTTGTGGTTAGATCAGTCCCCGCAACAGTTCCTGTATTTTACTGCGGCGGTGAGCATCTGCCTTGTTTTCAGTGCTCCTTTTTTCTCTTCTTTTTCTTTGCTTTATTGCTTAACTAACCCACACACACTCACACACACTTATAGGTTTTGCTACTCATCATCTCAGGGTGGTGCCCCGTTATTATTAATATTTGTTAAAATTCCTTTTGTTTTTAATAATTTTAATATTGTCAATAATTTTGTTTTTATACTTGCTGATAACCAAACACGCTCCTACCAGATCCCAACAGTATACAGGCCACTACAGTTTGTTTTGGACCATCAAGAACAGTTCCACTGGCAACATTTCAATAATAAGATATTGAGTATAATACAATGACTGTGGTTGTGGTGGTTGCCAGCAGCAACATACGTGCAATGTAACTTTCAATGCAGACATGGATGTGTTCAGCCTCGCACATTCTCCAACATGGCAGCCTTGGATGTATGTTACTATGCTTCACCGATGAGTGTGCGCCTCTGTAAAGTCACTCCCAGTCCCACCATTCTTTGTGTGTGTGCTATCCATAATACAACCAGGCTTTTAATATTGTGCTCGGCCTGTCCTGATGTTAACATTTAAGAACATTTGATGTGAGAGAGATAGAGCAAGACCCGCAGCATTGTAACTAAGTCTGAAAAATGAAACTTCCCACGAAATGTGTCTGTTTGAGTTTGTAGAGGTCGTATTTTTTTTAACCAAGCAACCAATCTACTTCCTGTTTACACCGGCACCATCATGCCCAGTGTACGGGAATAGTCACGTGATATTCGTTTTCAGGCGTTTTAGTGTGGACGGAGATCATTTCGAAAACAATGCTGAAACACCCGAGTGGACGGAGAATTAGTATTGGTGTGGATGTAGCCTCAGGGAGCCGCAACAGAGGGGCTGAAGAGCCGCATGCAGCCCCAGAGCCGCGGGTTGCCGACCCCTGGCTTAGAGCTAGTGTTAAGAAGTTAAACAGGTCATAATTCATCTCTAATATCTATTTATGTTGCTGTGAAAACATCTCCTTCATAGAACTGGATTCCGTTTCTAGTTTCTGACCAAAAATACATTTTACAAGATTACATTTAAAGACATCATGATAATGTTATAATTACTTTTCATCCAATAGTAATAGTGCACGCCCTACTACATAACATCGACCCAACCACACAGAGGTTAACCGACTAAAGGTTAGTCGCCACAGCCCACCTACTTCTTTATAACCTGGGGCGCCACAGCGGAGAAGTAGGGTTTCCCATCCAACCCAGGTAGTACGTAACTGAACTAGGTAGAGCGTTGGCCTAACCCTGCAGGAGTCAAAAAGACAAGTGGTAGACACCCTGCGGGTAATGGGTGTTGCATGGGTTGGCAAACCGATCCACTTTCACTTCCCCGACCTGGGAATGTGGAGAGCCTTTAGTAACAAGTGCTCTGAGGCCCACATCCACAGGGTCTCCACCATCCTCAAGATGGCAGCGGAATGAGCTTGACCCAGCCTGTTAATGTAGGCCACCGTGGTGCCGATGTCTGTCCTCATCAACACGTGCCTTCCCCGTATCAGGGGCCAGTGTTGGAGGACAAAGGACGTGGCTTGTAGCTCGGGTTGGTTGATGTGTTGGTCCTCCATTGGGGCCACACAGAGCCTACCACTCTACCCAGGCAAGTCCCTCCTTACCCCTTCAGGGTGAAGGGGATGGTAACCACGTGTTGCTTGTACTAGCTAGCATCCAAATGAAGGCTGGAAACTCACCTCTGCAGGTGTCGCATCTTCGGATGTCGCATGTGCAGGAGCCAAAGAATGGGTGGCTGCCACAAACCTCAGCACCTGCATGACCGCCAACTTTGTCACCATTACACCCTGCCACAGCTACAGACTGCCTGCAGCTGGGCCGTCCATTGGGTTCTGACAGAGTGGCAAGGGCTTAGCCTAACGACACGAAACGCAAGAATATCCTGTGTTTCGAAGCCAGATTAAGCTGAGACTTTGGTCTTTGTGTATGTGAATCAGTTCTTTTAACTGCCTGTGTAACACTGTAAGGGAGTGATTTTGTCTTCACACGAAGGCCGTAAGATGACTTTCTAATGGACTGTAGCTGGGAGATATGCTGTGTGGAGTGACATGTCAGTCTGAGTGCTGAAAGGTCACAGCTTTAACACTGCTCAGTGATGAGGGACAAAATGGAGTTAATGTGGCGTTCAGAATACATGACTTGGGCAAAGTAAACATGCGTATGTGTACATTTGTGTGGGTGTTTGTGTAGGTGTGTGAGAGTCCAAAACTAAGAGGTGGAGGAGAGAATATGGGGCAGGAAGAGGGAGTGAATGAAAGCAAGAGAGTGTGATTAAAAGAAAACACCAACTTCACTTTCAAGTAAGCACAACTGTTATGCATCATTAGAAAATAAGCCCCAGCAAGATCACATCACTGAGTTATAGACATTTCATTCTAAAAGCCTCTACACATCGGGGGGGCATGATGAATAAACAAAACATGAATGCCAATACTCACCTGCAAATATTTCACATCAAAACTATTAAATCGGCAACAATGCAAATAAGCAACGATTGCAACACTTTTTCGATAAAAGGATCAAATAGTCATGCATGCAGAGGGCCAACTACTGGGATCGTATTGACCCAGAGCAGCGTCTGGCAGTCTGTCTGAGCAACCTGGTTGTAAAGGTCAGCTACTCTCTAACCACGGGTGGGCCTCAGAGCACCAACTCGTGGGTCAAATGATTCCATAAAAACATTTAAAACATTTTATTACTACTTATTTTTATATATAAATGTTCCAAAAATTTCACCTAAATATTTCAATATTCTTTTTGTCATTTATTTGGGAAGGTGTCCTTGAAATCAGAATTGGGCTTTTAGTTACAAAAGGTTGAGAACTCCTGGGCTATTTTATTAAGTTTACTTTTAGCAAAATGTTCTCAGTGAATTTGAGTTCCCGTGGTAAACAGTTACGCAGTGTATGGCATATGTCTAGGGCTTTTATTGTGAAAGGTCAGAACGGAGGGAGTGGATCTGGTCTGTGCTGCATTTGTCAAGCATGAAAAGAGTGATCAAGTTTTCTGTCTTCATTAGATACATGGAGCCTCCATGTTGTTGTACACTATAAAGTAGGCTCCACACAACATCATTGGTTGATGCCTTTATTTCCGGTGAGATAGCTCAACTTCGTTCTGAAAAATAATTACGTCGCTTGCATTCTAATGAAAGTACTCATGACAAAAACAACTCTTAGAAACAATATATTGATGTGAAAAAAGTGTGTAAATGACTTCAGACTTACATTTCCCCAGTCTGAGATGCACTACTTTCTTAACATTGTATTATCAGAAGTTGCTTTGAGTTGACTGAAGACACATAGGGGCTATTTTTCTGGTTCCAGTGAAAACTGTTGCCAGTTAATTAGTTACAGCTACATGCACACAAGGAACCAGTTAGCTGAGAGAAAGCAGAAAATCAGACTGTACCAACCTGGTTCCTAGGATCTATAATTTCCTCTTGCATGACGTAAGAGAATACCCTCTTGGGGGCACGTCAATGTGATTGGTTGAAAGCGGAGGAGACACCTGATTGGCAACAGATAATTCCCTCTTGAAAAAAATGCATTTGTGAATCAAGAGAGATCAGGGGAGTCTCAAAAAGCCCACACACAAATGTGGAGAAGTTATGTCAGTGGTGGGCCGTCAGGGCCAGCAAGGCCTTCTCTGCTGGCCTAAACAGAATCACAAAGTTATAGCTACTTTATAATTTAGTAAGTTTTCATAAATACATGTATTCTAAATATTTTCTCCATTATCTTATTTTCTCATTGCACAGCTCCTGTCTTCCTCAGTTGCTCTGCTTCCAGTGCAGCTTGTTTTAAGTAGAGCTTTTATCCAATCAGAGTTCACCTCTGTGTCTCTAGGTAAGAACAGAGGCTAGAGGCCTGCAGACTCACAAGTGAATCCCTGTGCAGTTTAAGTGAATGGGGACGATATTGTTGATTGTCATAGTGTTCAACCAATCAGATCTTTAGTTTGACATGTTGGGCGTATTCTTTGATGTGCCAGAGCTTTCTCGGTGTTGTGAAGTGGAGCTTCTATTGAGGACCAAGACACTTTCGTTTGAACGGAACACTTTACTGTCTGAACTGCAGTATTACAAACTGTTACAGTGAACAGAACGCGCTCTTGCACTCGACATCTGGTATTCTTCGTATCATCATCATCTTTTTTTTTGTTAGCGTCATTAAAACACGTACCATGCTACTTCCTGGCTCTTCAAAGTAAAAGCACTTCCTGTTTCATGCTATTCACAATAAAAGTAAATCAGGTCAATTAAGCTTCTCACATCTACAACATGAACAGTGTTACGCAAGCAACCATATTAAGTATGTTATGCAATCAAACAATTCACAACATTCGGTAACCTACAATTACAACCGCGTCATTGAACTCTTTGTAATCAAAGAAAGGAGGATGGACTTTGTCTTTAAGTGAACAGCAGCTTTGGTAAGTGAACTGCTTTTGTGTTTTTATATCTGCAGTAGTGTTACTACTGTGTTCATGTGTCTATGGTGGTGTTATTATGATCTGGTTAATATTGTTCCCTCTGATGTGAATAATATTTGAATGGCTCGTGCTCTTCATTGTGCGGATGAATACGTGTTGTAGCGCTGCAGTGTTGCTGGATTGATTTGTTGCTTTGTTGTCATATAAATATATGTGACTGGCTCTTGTGAGTTTGTTCTTGTCATTGTGTTAATTACATTGATTTTGACTATATGCATTGTTTGTTAATGACGAAGCATCCCGTCATGTATTCATGTATCTGCACTCTGCAGTTAGTGTATTTGTAGGTGTTGAGCTTCATTTTTACACAAAACAAATAATAACCTGTAGGGGTTAGTGTCGGACATTTGGTTCTCTGTTTTGGCTTTTGTTTTCTTTTACAAAGCATGAATTATGGTCTGGAGAAATGGGGATTGTATGGCGGTTGCTTTAGCCTGTTTCTCTGCTATCAGGGAGAGTTTTCAGCATGTGTGCTGCTGTTGGTTTTCCTGCTAAGCTAGTTTAGCGTAGCACACCTCCCAGAACACACGCGCCTCACCAGAGTACAATGTTGTTCTGCCGTGGTGGGCGAGTCAGACAGCATGTTGCCATGTTGAGCGCAGTGGCTCCACCGAGAGAACATTATATTTCCCACAATTTAAGCTTCTGCATTTTCCAAATGCACTGGTATTCTCTGCTTCAAATCCCATTTCATCAACGATTACATTAAGTGCAGCTTTTAGCACACTTATGTACTCCAGTGAGCAGCTGATCAAATCTGTCATTACATCAAGATAATGGATCCCCTTACATCAATCCTCATCCTCGGCTCATCTCGTCGTACAATTGTAGTTTGACAATTGTTTTTCATTACCATAAGAAAGCACCCATTCTCTTGCACGGCTTTGTCGATGAGTTAGGGGGAGATTGTGCGCAGTTTTCCTCACTCACTGCCTCTGCTGCATTGTATGTGCGTGCGTGTGTATGTGTGTGGTAGGCCTCAACAGTTGGGAACCCCCTCTTCCATTCCCTCCCCCAACTAGAGCCCATAACCGCCCGCCCCATTCAGGTGCAAATAGAGGCAGCTAATTTAAAGCCTGGCTTTATGGCCCATAGTGGTCTTTGCCTCTTTCTCCTCACTGGCTGCAGCACTTTGGGTGGCTCAGGGAAACATCTGGAGGGGACAATGGCCCAGAGGCAGCCGCTCCAAGGTGCTCTTTCAGCGACGCATGCCGGCGACGCACGCAAATAAGAAGCACACACTCTCTTATCAATTCACTGTTGGACATTTTTACAGCCACTTTCAGTCTCACATTTCAGGTGGTGTGGATGGGGTGCTCCGTCAGTCGGTCACGCAGCAGAGACAAAGTGGGGAAGGCACATACTGAGCAACGTGAATGAGATGAGAACAGATTTTTTATTACACTCCCAATCTAGCCCAGATTCTGCTAAAATATAGGGTGTGACCATGACATCATTACTGAAAAACAGCCATGCCAGACACCTTATTTGTACTTGTGGGACTTCCATATTTTCAGCATTGAGGACAGTATGTGAGAAAAGGAAGTGAGAGGACGCCTTTTGAAATGTTTTAAACATCTGTGAGTGGTTTCAAAGAGGGTACAGCTCTCTGTAGGGAGCTGCATGACCTCCTCATGTTTGTGGCTTTCCAACACGTTCTCATCTCAGCTCGTTACATATTCACTGGATTTCGGCCGCATGGACCGTTGTCTAAATTAAGTCTCAGGGATCTTGTACCACGTAAAAAGGACCTGGTCGGGGGTCGTAGCTTTTGAAAGTATAAAATCATGCAGGGTGAGGTTTGCAGGATGACTGTCGCTGATTGGTCAAACACACACAGCTGCTTCAAATTGTGTACCGCTTCATTCATGAAACAAGGAAATAAAAGTATTGCTTGAGGGCCATGCTATGACGAGGGTAGAGCATTTCTGCTGTTTGAAAACATTAGAAGTTAATTTAGGCTTTGTTCTTAGTTTCCTGCCTCATTTTTAAAAAGACAGAAAGAAAGAGAGCAAGATCGCACGAGCTGGTTCCTTGAAAAGAAGTCTTGCAACTAAAATGAACAGGAAGTTGTTGGTCAAAACGCTGCTAAAGACATGCATAATAGGTTATAGGAATACTTCTCACAGGGCCTTTGACAAAGGTACTGGTCTCAGAGATGATGTTGGTTTCTGGGTGTTGCAGTGTGATCTCCCCACAGCTCCTAAACAGCCAGAATGAGTCAAATGCAGAGGAAGAATTCCTCTACAGGGATTAATAACTCAACTTTAACTTCATTTATGACACACATTTGATGATGACAGTCACAGCCAAGCCCTCACAACATTATATGCAAGTCTAATACTTGGCAAGTACATGGCTCATACTCAGAGAGGCTGTGCCCTTGACCTCTCTACAGGAGACACACGAACAGAAACAAAACATACAGGAAAGTCACATTAGTCACTCAATTACTTCATCTCAGTTTTCAGGTGATGCAACCCAACCTCTGGTGGCCAGAGGTGGAAGAAGAATTCAGATATTTTGCTCAAGTAAAAGTGGCAGTTATTAGTAGTCTGTACTTAAAAAAAAAGTACAAAAGTATGAACATCAAATTATACCAAGTACCAAGTAAAAGTACTCACCATGCAGAATGGCCCATTTCTGGATCAAACACTATATTATATTGCTAGATTAGGCAATCTAGCAAGGGTGTGATAGCTAGCACTGTTGCCTCACAGCAAGAGGGAACCGGGTTCAATTCTCTTGCTCGACGGCCCTTCTGTGTGAAGTTCGCATGTTCTCCCAGCGGTGTGGCTTTTCTCCGGGTTCTCCAGTCTCCTCCCACAGTCCCACAGTCAGACATGCAGCTTAGGTTACTGATGACTCTAAATTGCCCGTAAGTGTGAATGTGAGCGTGAATGGTTGTCTGTCTCTGTGTGTTGGCCCTGTGATAGTCTGGTGACCTGTCCAGGGTGAACCCTGCCTTCGCCCAATGTCAGCTGGGATCGGCTGCAGCCCCCCCCTACGACCCTGAACAGGATAAGCTGTTGAAGATAATGGATGGATTGCTTGGTTACAACTATTGATGGATTAATGTGCATATCCCTTTAATGTTGCAGCTGGTAATGGTTGAGCTAATTGTAATTAGTTTATATGCTGCTTGGTCAACACATTCTCAGTCCCAATTCAACGGCTACGGATGCTTGGTCAGGACCCCTTGCCATCACCTTTTAAAGCCCTGGGTAAGCCTTTAGTGTAGGAGAGTTGGATAGACTTCAACACGTGCTTAACGCTGTGAATTTTTACAAAACTACTTGGTTGGGTTTAGGAAAAGATCATAGTTTGGGGTAAAATAAGTTTGTTTAAGTAACTTAAGTCCGTGATTTGACCTATGTTACAAGTGAAGTACATACGTTTTGTGAGCTACTTATGGTATGTATGTCAAATTAAGTATGTACATTTAGTATGTAAGTTAAGTATGTTAGTTAAGTATGTTGTAAAACATATAATAAGTCAACATTGACCTCTGGTTTCTCACATTTAGACACTGTTTTTGTTGGAGAAAGGGTATTAGTTAGCTCTGCTGTGGATAAGTCTGAGAGGAGGGCTGAAATAGGCCTCGCCTACCATCTCACAACAACATATGTCATATATCGCTTGATTGCTACTTTAATCCATTACTTGGTCATAGAATTCTTTACTTGGCCTCAGCTATCGTAGCAGACATGGCTGCTGGGAGATTTGTGCATGAGTGTAAAGCCTTTGTGAGCAGCAGTGCACTTTGACAAAGCGTTGTTGTTCTTTTCCTTCTTTTTGTCATCCAAGGCACCTGGTGTGCACTGAAGACATGAATGGGGCAGCTGGGTCATACCTCAAGAAGATGCTCATTCAAACACACAGCCAGGGCTGCATGCACAGACGCCTTCACAACAACTGATTGAAGCAGTGCTGGAATCGAATGAAGGACTTCTACCCGAGAACTGTACTACTTTTCAGGTACTTATACTTTACTTGAGTATTTATTTTAATGTCAACTCCACTATGTTTTAGAGCTAATATAAAGCACCTCAACATTACTTAACAGTACTTTTTCACTAAAGGTTGAGCGATCATTCCAAATTGATTCAGGCTATCAACCATTTGACAAATTGTACAGTCAGTCTAATAACCTCATTATATTCCATTCACAGATTCAGGGAATGACATTAAGAGCTTTTAGTAAGCAAATTCCCAGGTTGGTAAATTAGAGATATTTGAGAAATGTAATTGTCCCCCTCTCTAAACTGGATGCTGAGTTGAACTCTTGCAATAGCTGCAGGTTGCTCATGGGATGCTGATGTATGTGTGGGGCACTGAGATCTGTAGTTCAGGTCTTGGTGGGCCTGTGCTAAGAGGTATTTGTCATTGTAAATGCCAGGCGGTTCACTGGAGGGGGAATGAAAGTTGATGTGTTGGGAGAGAGCACCCATCAATATAATGTGTAATACCTGATGGAATGTGTTTTGATTGTAATGCTGGAAATGAAGCTCTAGCGTAAGTTCAGCCAGGAAGACTAAACTCTTGCATGCCTAAGCCCGTAGTTTATTTCTCAAACATCACTCCTCACACATGCTCACTCATTATGTCATTGCTCGAGGCTGTCAATCATGATATCAGGTGTTTAGATCAGCTGGTCTCTTCGATCCAATAGCACAACGAAACAATGACATCGTTAGCCAATCATCTTGCTGCTGTCTCTCTTAGATATGATTGGCTCTCTACCTTCAGTACTTCATGCTCCCCATCTCTGCCCAGTCTTCATCAGATTCATCATCTTCATCAACTCATCATTCTATCAGCCTCATCAGCTACCACCACCACCAGCGTCTGGACTCCACGGGGGGGGGATTATCTTGCTGCTTGCTCAGGACAGACGCCCCCCACTTACTAATCTCCCTGCAGAGTCCAAGCGCCAAAGACTCTGTTAAAAATAAACGATTATCTTTTCTTCATGTGACTTGTCTCTCCTGATTGAAATGCATTATAGGATCATCACTGTTTTTAAGGCCAAAAACAGAGTAAAAGAATGTCAGCTTCACATAATAGAAGTGCTTATTGACAACTTGTTCTACAGGTTGAAAGTTGATTGTGTTGATCTCACAGGTCAGGTAAAACACAGCTGATTGAAAAAGCAGCAATTATTTATTGTGCATGTGATGTTAGCAATGCTAGCAGAGAGACGGTCTGTTGGGCCACCACTTTGATCCAGACTGAGATATCTGTCGATCCCTGACTTTTCCTGCAGAGCCACCAGCAGGTCAAGTTTTTACTTATCATGTGAAGTATCTCAGCATCTACATATGGATTGCATAGACGTTGTATGGACATTCATGATCCCGAGAGGATTATCAATGACTTTCGTTGTCTCCTGACTTTCCATTTGGTGCCATCATCAGATCAAACATTTATTTTGTCCAATACTTTTGTCATGACCGAATTCCTCAACACTGCTAATTTGCAAGTGCTAGCATGCTAACACACCGAGGATGCTTTCACACCTAACGCTAATGCAAACTTTAGTCCATTTCCCGGAATTTATATTTATTTTGGCAATCCCTGCGGACCAAAGTGGTAGTGTTTCCGAGTATTGAGCCCTTCTAGAAAACCTCTCATTTTACTGCAGCAGGGTCCGACAGTCCTGCTTCTGGTTCTCTCTCTGGCGAACATGCAGGGTTTCGTCTGATTTGTTCCTGTGTTTGTATTATGTTTGAAGTAACTTTTGGTGCTATTTATTCTGACATCCTGACAGGAAACGTTACCTGAGTAAAGTTTTTCACTGTGAATATATCCTTCCATCACATACTGCAGTCCTTGCTGTCAGCATCTTAAAGCTATATTGCATGACGCCCAGAAACTAATACACACTGTGACATCCGGTTAAACGGAACCGGCGTCAACTTGTTGAGGACTCATCAAGTTGCATCATGGGAACTGATGATCCACTGTTTTTGGAGTTTGATGCATAGGAAATAAGATTCAGGATATCTCAACCTCAACTACTTTACTTTTGAGTGCCCCAACTTTACGGATGTGCAACAATAAATCCCTGGAGTAGCCCTTAAACCTTTAATCTAGCCTAAAACGCCTATCCAAGGCATACCCAAAGTAAATTGAAAGCTGTTCTTGAACCATTTGGAGTACATGCATGGTTTTGGTCTCTTTTGAATGGTAACCCTCTGAAGTTGTTTCCCCAACAGTCAGAATCACTGTAAGTCATACTGGCATTGAGTAATAGAAGTTTGAACACACTGAGGTAGAAGGTTTTTATTTCTGCCTGAATATTTCTTTGCAAACAGATGCCTGCAGATGACTATAGCTGAGACTTATTAGCTGGAAAACACAATGGGACCACAGCATGAAGCCTTGCCTAGTCCAAGCTCAAATTTGATAACAATACCACAGAAAACTAATATTTTACACATGTTTTACTAAGGGTACGTCGAGGTGCTTTCCAAAAAAGGACATTTGGGGACCCATGGTAACCATAGTAACATACCTGGGCTATGTAGTAATGTGTATTCATAATTCAACCTAAAGCTTATTTATGTCTAAATACAGTTATCTATAAGTTATTTCACCATTATTTACTTTCCTAAATTCTCCAAAACTCTCAAAAACCACACTTTGCATTTATTGACCTGACTCGCGGTTACGCAGTAACATCCACGTTCTGCCTCTAAATCTAACCCCTGAATCTGTATATCATTATTTTCGAAATTTCATTGGCTATACGAAGCGTCAGTCATCAGAACGATCGGTTGCAATTGGCTCGAGCTTTACACGAAATAAGAGGGGCAGGCACTTTCCTTCAACGCGGACTCTTATTGGCTAGTGTAGGCTGTGGACAAGACATAGAAGCTCCTATTGGGTCAAGTGAGGTGTCAATCGAAAGGTCAGAGTGCAGCCGCCATTTTGAGATCCAGAGAGCGTCTCTGTTTACATGCAAACTGAAGTTACGTTCGACAATACATAGTTAGTCATATCTGCCGGTTAATTTGAAATGATGCAACCTCAGTCCGTTGGTATTTATGGACATAATAATGTGTTTTGGACTAAATATTTTACTGGATTGGATCGTCTGGACCTTTGTTAATGTAACAAGACCGTTTGTGTTGGAATATTATTCGATGGGTGGACTTTTATGAAGCTTCATCGGTGAGTTGCCTCGATTTTGTAAATGTTTGTTTGTGGGTTGGTGGTCTGACAGAGGCGTTGAGTGTACCTGCTGTTGTGATTGTATCTTGAAATGGTTTGCATAAATCGAATTACAAGAATCTTAGCTTTCCAAAGACATGTCGCATCAGTGCCTACCTATACATAGCAGTTGTGTACATGACACAGATGTACAGTTACCACTCCGACGGTCCGCGGGCGGGCCGAAGTCCTGTAATACAATTTCAAAAAGCACACTTGTGTTTACTAACCTTTCAAGTCAGTGCTGATTTACAAGCCAGAGTGATAAGAGATGAAAAGGATCTTTGTACTGTATGTGGACAGAGCACTTATTCTCTGCTGTTTTGAGGAAAGCTCTTGTTTTGTAATCCATCACTGCCTGGTAGATTTTCATCTAAGGCAAAATCTTAGTGGTGCAACCTACTCTGTGATTCAGGCTGTTAGAGCGGGTTCTTTTGCCAGTAAAATGATTGCTCTCTGCAGCTTTAAATGATGCATCGATGTGTTTTAATCCATGCATTAGTGAGGATGCAAAAGTACTGCTTTCACACTGTGAATAGATTTGTAAATAGTTTACACACCAAATTGTTCTACACTGCCTGCTTGTGGCTTGTTAGCTAGGGACCTCTACACAGCTTCCAGCTACAGGTCCTTTTCCTGTAATGCTCTACACGGCGGGATGACAAACGCAGAGCTGTAAAGCTGGGCTGGAGCTGTTGTTTCAATGTTGCTACCTCTCTTCCCAGGAGAACATGGAGAAGATGTATCCTCTAAATCAAGCATTTATTTATTTATCTACCTGTACGCTGTGTGATTTGTTCCAAGGCCTTCGCTAGCGCGTTTCAGCCGTGGCGCTAAAGAAGATGGATGGGAGTAATTAGCATCACCTGGAGCCACGGTTACCAGTAAATTATCCCTGCAGCATGGACAAGCATCCTCCCCATCTCTCACCCTCTCTTCTTCAATGTTCTTCCTGCCTTCTTTTTCTCAACTTTTCAATGTTTTTTCCAAGTAAATGTTAGCATTGTCTTTTATTGTTTTAAAGAGAGTTTACATGTGCACTCAGCATTGTATAATGGGCGGCTGTGGCTCAGTGGTAGAGCAGGGTCGTCCTTCACTCAGAGGATCGCAGGTTCGATCCCCGGCTCCGCCAGTCCGTGTCTTTAACCTCAAATTGCTCCCGTAACTGTGAACTATGGTGTGTGAATGTTGGATAGTCCTGGTGGGCAGGTGGTACCTTACATGGTAGCCCTGTCATCTGGGTGTGAATGAGTGAATGATGACATGTAGTGTTAAAGAGCTTTTAAAGGTTGGAAGACTAGAAAAGCACCATACAAGTACAGTCCATCTACCATTTACTGTGTTGATAAGCACTTACAAATACCCTTAACGCTCTATAACAATAATGATAATAGATTATAAAATATGTTATATTGCCTTATAAGATCAAGTTTCATATTAGCCTATTGGTCACTCAAATTGTGTAATACATTATAAATGATTTATAATGCATTATAATCATTGTTATCAGTAATTATAGCATTATAATGTGATTATTCTAAGTGGTCAAACATTCCATCCTAAGGCAGTGGAAACACAACCATTCTTAGTATAAGGTGATTCTGCATTCATTAAAACAGAATTATGAACATTATATTTCATTCCTCCCAAGAAATGCCCCGAATCCTATACACTGCTCCTTTAAAGAGTACACCTGTTTATCATTAGCATATTAGCATTGTCATTGTGAGCATGTTTGCATCATTGATATGATGATGTTAGCATTTGTCTCAAAGCACCGAGCTGCTGCAGTCTCTGAGTCTTGTCCTAAAGTTCAGTCATCTCCATTTGCCTTTTTGTATCTTAGTACCTTCTTCTCTTTTTCTCTCTTTATTCCAAGTTTGGTTTCTCTCCACCTCTTTTTCTCTCCTAATCCCCTACTCTTTCTCGGCCATTGTGGCTTGCTCCAACAGCACATAATCATGCTTCCCGTTAGCCTACCGTTCATGTGTGTGAAGTAGAGCCAGGAGAAGGTTACGGGGACAGCAGGGTAAAGATGGAGAGATGGAGGGTCAGAGAACAGAGGAAGTGAGCAGGAAGGAAAGAAAGTAGGAGTGATGGCAAGGTTTATTTGCTGGCTTTGCAGGCTGGATCCAGCTGAATCCAGAGGCGAGCTGCAGCATTAAGAGGGTCATCCAGACTGCATCTGATTTCCAGGAAAGAAAAGTGGGATTTGGAGAGCACAGAGGCGATTGTGGCTAAGTGGATAGCAGGGCCATTTTTCAATCAGAGGGTCGGTGGTTCGAGCTCCGGCTCTGCTAGTCGCATGTCGATGTGTCCTTGAGCAAGACACTTAACCCCAAAATTGCTCCCGTAGCTGTGCCTACGGTATAGAAATGTGATAGACTCTGAATTGTAAGTCGCTTTGGATAAAAGCGTCTGCTAAATGACTGTAATGTAATAGAGAGCAGCAGCCAGGATTCAAACTGCAATCTGATTTGCCTCTAGTCTGTTTTTCATCTCCACTCCAACTTTGTACACCCTCGGTTGACATTCTCTTTGCACTCTATGCTTCTAATGGTCTCTGTGGTTCTGGCTCCAGTGTGAGGTGAGTCAGTAGATAGGGTGTAAAGAGCAAAGGGTTTGGCCTGACAGTAGAGCCAGGAGAGGCCCACCTCACAATCTCACATTCAACACTAGTGTTTCACTAATAGAGGAGCCAGCTAAGAAAGCCCTTTCCATGCATGCAGGATCACAGTTACATCTATGAGCATTCAAGCAATGAGATATGAGTGAAACCCAGCAACCCCAAATTGTTTCCTTTCTCCCATTAAAACCTTCAAATTAGATTAAAGGGCAGAAAGAAAGAAGGAGGAGGAAGACTGGGGATCGGAGCGCCAGCCTTTTCTTGATTCAGGGCAGAAAATCCTATTTCATGGTAGTGTGGAATACCGTTCCAAAAAAACTTTTTATCAACTCCCTTCATCTGACTTGCTGAGAGATTTATTCTAATCTATCTCTCTCTCTTTCATACTCTCCAGCGTCCTCTCTCTCTCCCCCAGCGGTTCAGCAAAGAGCTGAGAGCGCAGAACAGCAGACAATACATGATTTCCAGGCATTTGCTTTTAATCTGCAGTCATTGAAAGCTTGCCATCGTGTCTGCCTGGTTTGATTGTATTACCAGGAGATACAGAGTAATTGGGGAGATTAAAACATCCCCCTTCTCTCATTTGATAGTCTTGCAGAAACCGAGGAATCTCCATTAGGCCCTTGAATGTTGATTAGAGAGACAAATCTGATGTCTCGATAGCTGATGATAGGTGAAGTGGATTTTCTTGTAGAGTGCTGCGGTTAAGTGTTTCATGATGTCACGCAGCGCTCATTTAAAAAAAGAAAAGAAAGGAGGATTTGATTTGGATGACATGATTATAACGTCATGTGGAACCATCAGACTTCTGGAAGAGCATCACAGGAAGGATGGATCGGCTATAAGATGGAGGCGAAGTAAGTTTTGTCTGATGTATGGCTCAGTCAGGTGCTTACAGATTAGGGGAAAACATATGGCCGCGTCCTTCAAATACAAGTTGTAGACATCTTGTGAATAACAGGTTGTCTACACGTCCAAACAAAGTCTTCAAATATCTTGATGTTTGATTAACTGAATTCAAGGCCTCAGGATGCACCTGTTGAGGAAGACATCCAGCTTTTTTCATACCAAAACCATGTGTGTTGCTTGACTGTAGAGCCACTGCTCTCTGCAACTCAGTCTTAAGGCCGGGGTATGGTTGAAACAAAGTACTTCTTACCAAGTGTCTTCTGACCATGTCTAAAGGCAAAAAGTGGCTGTTCCAAATGCCACACTCGATAGTGGGGTAAAATAACTGTCATAGAGGGGTGTGATTTGTCATTTAAATGGGGATAACAGCACACTAACTCAATTACATTCATGCACACAAACACTTGGTCAGGTCCCCTTGGCGTCAGTTAGGTTTAGGCAACAAAGTACCTAGGTTGAGAAAAAGATCGGGATTTGGATTAAAAGGGACAGTTCACCCCCAAATCAAAAATACACATTTTTCCTCTTACCTGTAGTGCCATTTATCATTCCAGATTGTTTTGGTGCGAGTTGCCTGGTTTTGGAGATATCGGCCATTGAGATGTCTGTGACAGCGCCGTGACAGGTTTCACAGCTGCATGAAGGTCAGACTGGAAGATTGTGGACGATCCAGCAGCCGGTGCACAGATGGACACCACCAAACCTCTTCATGTTAAAGGATTGAGTGATTGGAAGAGTGATCTGGCTCGTGAGTGTTACAATGCCATCGCTAACATCTTCTTTACTTCTACTTATGTTACTTGTTGACTGCTTGAAGTTGAGAAAAAAATGGGAGAAGAACCATGGTCACTGTTTATGTACAAAGTATGGATTAAGGGGGCCGTGCAGGGCCAAAGGGCACGGAAAAAATCTGCGTACCCGCACACGCATAAACCCAATAGCGACAGTAACACAACCCTTATATAACCTGCCCTTCTCTCCACTCTTTCCTGGTCTCAAGCTTGAGATTTTTATCAATCATATAATATCTAAAAAAAACGATAAGTACAACACAATTTAGCTTATTTCAAATATGGATCACAACATTATATTATCAATCAGTTTTTCACTCTATCTTCCAGTGTGGCAGTTCGGAGGAACTATAATTTGGATTTATGAAGGAGTAAGACGAGACATTGTACGAACCGCTTCTTGTCTCTTATAACCTTGCCATTAGACTAGCAGGCTCATATACCAACCAAGATGCCTGCTCACAAACTCAGATGCACATAGAGCCACTGTCCTCTGTCCTTTACCTGTCCTGGAACTGCTGCATGACCTTTGACCCCGACTCTGGAGGTTCATCCCGGCCAATAATCCTCTCAGGCTCACTCTGAGCTTGTTCTCTCATGCCTGGTCATGCACAGAAACACCAGCCAACTGACACTCTTGCCACTATTCAGCCCGTCCTTGTTGACTCAGTACACACCACTCTTTGTGAGAATGAAGTGATAAGACAGGCATTTTACTGTTGACTAGTGTCATAAAGTATTTCTAGCAAAGACTTTGAATGGCATGTTTCGTTTCCTAACACAGAGAGCTGTTCAAATATAGTGCATTCAGTCAGTATTATTGTTAGTATTTATTTCTGAAAGCAGCATTTGAAATGACATCCCTACCCCTGACAGCTGCCTGGGTTAATTATATTGCATTTATTTTGCCTTAATTATGAACATTGACGAATGAATTCCAACAAAATATTCAACAGGCGATAAACTTGCATTTTGCTCTTTCTTTTGATTTCAGTTGAGTTGATCATGTTGAAACTCACTGTTTTTATGCCTCCCTTAATACTAACTAGTGTCAGAACCTCTGTTCTTGTTCCCAGCTAGGACAAGCACCAACGCTCGGTCTCAGTCTTCAATGACTCCCCACACAACTCCACCAATCATGCCCCTTCTTCTGGTCTTGATTCTGATAGAATCAGTAAAATATTCATTGACAATGTATTTCATTTGTTTTCCGATAATATCCTCTCTTGTAATACAATATCCATTCATAGCAACTATAGCATCGATAATGTATTTTGTTAAGGCTCTTGGTCACAGGCAGATCATGGGCCCTAACTTTCCAAAACCTTTAGCAAAGTGCTTTTATTGCCAAAATATAACCACACGTGTAACTCAAACCTGAAATTTGGGGGGGAAAAATGTAATATATAAATGTCATTTAGCTTGCCACTGTTTGCCAAACAAACTCCTGGTGGATAACTGTTGGTTTAAATATTCCATAAATGTAAAATATTTTTAGCATTTCACCTAAAATGTTAGATTACATTGCATTTATTTAGCCATGTGGATACAACCAAAAGTGCAATAATGATGCATTACCTTAGTGGACGGGCTGGGGTGTAGCCTACGGTTGGAACATGTCCTGGTTGTAGGTTGGGCTGAAGGCATTCACAGCGTGGTAGGCAAGTACCAGTCTCTTGAATCAGATTTGAGTAGCCACCACGAGCCAGAGCCAAATGTGGTCTGTAACGGTCAGTTAGTGAGTGTTGATTGATGCTTAGTAAAGCGAAGACCAGCTGTGAAAGCCATTGGTTAGAAAGGTCTGTGCCCTGGTTATAATAACACATTTTCTGACGCTCTTAAAGGAGCTGTATTTAACATTCAAATCGTTAATATAGCAGCAAACAACTATTATCAATGAAAAGATATAGAGGAGTAATGTCTACCTGAGCACAGAATGAATTCACTCTCCCTCTGTGTGTGTTGTGGTCTGAGCTTCTCCTTGGTTTGTTGCTCTAGCAATGCCGACCGAGCATGCTTGTGAGCGAGGCCCATTGGTTAGTTCCCGGCCCTACTCTGCACTGCTCTCATATGGCGAATACAGCTGGTAACGCCGTCCTGACCAACAGTGTCCTCCGGTTCCCCCTCAGGTAAACACTGTCAGCTCTGTCAGCACCTTCACCGTAGTTTGCACCGTTAGCGCAGCACCGTTAGCTATGAGCTGCCGGCTCGCCATCAACATGTTGAGAGGCAATCAAAATGCTCCTCGTCTGAGATCCTGCACCTTTAAACATTCAACTTGTTAGTGTTGCTGCTGTGCATGAACTTACACTTGAGATCATAAATTATTCCCGACAAGGCCATTATCAGGCAACGGGTGCAGTTATTGATACAGCCTAATGCAGCAGTGAAGGATAGCTTGTGTGCATGTAGTAGCATTAGTTTTGGGGATTAAGTCACTGCTGGGATGCAGCCTTTCCATAAAAGATAATAATGCATGTTGTCTATTGGTCTTCGAGTATTTTCGCTGTCTCACAATTGAGAGAGGGCTAACTTCTGCATAAACCTATAGCTTGAGAGCCAACATGGGGTTTTCTATATCGCATCCAACTTCCTGAACAAATGTACTGTCAAGTATGTAGGTATCGATATAGGTCAAATCATATATTTTACTATTGAATCCTCCATGTTGTGATCTGGATTTTGTCATAAAAAGTCAACACCACGGTTTTTCAACAGCGTTTAACCGTCAAAACCAAACCAGCTGCAACAAGAACTGCTCCGTGGATTAAAATCCCTAATTTTGACCATTTCTCATTTTTAATTTTACACATGAAGCAGTTTGCTCCTCTGCCAGTAAGCAAATTCACACTTTTGTCAAAATCATCAACCTCTCATACTAACCAAGCTTAGGTGACAAATATACTCTATACAGAATAACAAACATGACACAAACATGACAATGGATTTGGGTCTCAAATTTGGCAGTTGCTATACATCAGGTTTGGCCCAATGCAGTTTTAAAGAGTGGGTTAAAGTCCCATGAAGAAGTCTAGAGCCCCTTTCACACAGCCTGTTCCAGGCGTAAATGTTTAAAATTGTTCCACTGCTAAGCCATCAGCGGAGGTAGAACCGAATCGACGTCTGTGTAAAGGGGTCAGTCGGCCCAGCAGCACTACAAACACACACACACACACCAGACTGTTTGGTTCAGTGTAAAAAACCAAAGCCGGAATAATGGTGGATCTTCTTTACGGCGGTTTTGCGGAACCTCTGTGTAAAAGGGGCTGAGATAACTTACAAAAGAGGAATCAGTTATGATACCAACATCATAAAAACAGAGCACACAGGAGGTCTTCCAGCGTTTGACATTTGTCTCCCACCTCTGACAGAACAGATACGCTTCTATTTGAATCAATCCATCTGAACACAAGTTGCCTTTTATTGGGCTCAGTGCTGTCAAAGTGCGAATGACCTACACTGAACACTGTGCCTGAACGTAGCATGTGTACTAGACACAGATGAAGCTGCCCTCGCTACGCCTCCTGAAACATGCATTACTCTCATGTGTTCAGTGTTGAGTATAAAATCATTTTCTCATCTTTGTGTCTGCTCCCATATTAAGTTCGTGGGGGGTTTTCTCTTCCAGCTGGAGTATTGAGGTGCTGGTATCCTCCGTTCACATCTCTGTTATGGTTCCCACATTAGGGCTGCTTTAGCTGCTGTTATGATAACAGAGCCGACCTGACCTCACCACTCGACCTCTTTCTCCCCTCCCAGCCTTTTGTGACAGGAACCTTTGCCCCATTGTTCTCTCTGTCTGTCTGTCTGTTGCTCTCCATGTTCACCCAAAGGCTTGTCTGTGTGCTCCATCACTCTTTCTTCCTTTTGCCTGCAGTTTGAGTTCCAGCATCTTCATCCGTTTACGTTGACCTATGGACAAGTGCTTTACTCCTTTAAGTTCACAAGTAATGTGGTAGGCAGAGAACAACCCACCGTTGTTGGTGCATTTGTTCTCAAGGTAAAGAACACTGCCAATGGTTCATGTAGTGACCAATAAAAGATGTGTGTGTCATTGTAGTGTTGATGCAGCTTCAAGCTGAAACTTTTTAGCATCCTGAGCTAAAATGTAATGTGACCCTGATGTCTCACCAGTATCCTCCTCTGTTGCCATCAATATAGCTGCAGATTGATTAACGCATACATTATGTCACCTCTCACTCTAGGCCAGCAGGAAAGACTTATTGCCCCCTTGACTTGTTAAGATGCACATTTTAAAAACAACATAAAGCCAGCATGCTGGAAATCTTGAACTCCTGGCCGATGAGATAAAAGGATTAAGTCTGTCTCTTTAATCTATTCTTATCATCTTGTGCTCTGTTTCTCCTCTCATCCACATGATACCTCTGTTTGTGTTTGCAGCACAGCTAATCCAGCTCAAGCTCTCCTCTCACACCTCCTCTTGCTTCAAAAGAAACACTCAGTGGTCCCAGATACAGGTGGAGGCATCAGATGTGATGTTTGACAACGCATAGACCAGGTAACACTGCAACTCTCAATGAGCACTTTTTTGAGTCAGATGAAAAACAACCTGTACATTCTATAATGCCTTGTACCAAACCCCCAAAGTACAAGGCAACATCTCTATCACTCCGGTCTGGTCCTCTGGAAATCCACTGAGTGGTGTGGAAAGTCCTTTTTCATTCCTTCTCAGGGCCAGAGCCATGAAGGTCCTGAAACCCACAAATTCACATCTTTTAAAGGTGTAAATCCACAAGTAGTAATACCACAATTTAGAATTACATCATAATTACAAATTTGTATGAAAATCTGACTCTAATTCATGCCGTCGATTTAGCATTGCACTCTGTCAGACTCACAATGAAACAAATAGATCAAAATTGAAGCAGCAGAACCAGAGATGTTGTATTCTTCCTCCCTTCTCAAAACCTAACGCCTACATTACCCACAATGCAACTCGACCGGCAGTTTGTTCGGAGATTTGAGTGTGTACTGCTAGCAGCGGCTAACGTGGCCTTAAGCTGCTAGCCTCAAGCAGAGCTGAGGAGCTACAAAGATCTCATGATCTCATTTCTGTCTAACTCCACACCTCCAGTTTTTATTTTCATTTTTCAACTCTTAGTCCACAGCCACAATGCTGCCTCATTTATCAGACTTCACACAGCTCACTCTGGAGACACTTAAAGCTTTAAAGACTACTTTTTTCCACATATGGAAAAGAATTCTGCAACAAATATTTTGATGTGTGAAATCAGTGATTTCCCATCACATAAAAGTACAGAACTACTATTATACAAGATAGTGAGATACAAAAAACTGAAGTACTGAATAAGAACGAGCCATGCCACGGTTACATTATTTTAATTGTTAACTTGTTCCATTGCACTCTTCGTGAACAGCATTTGTATGTTGATGGTAGTTGAGGTGAAGTCCAGGCATTTTACCTCAAGTTGGGGCTCATTCTCACACAAATTGCAGCAAAAAGTGAAAAAAAGTCCTAAGGAATTGTATGAAGGGAAAACTCTGAAAATCGTCTCAATATGATTCTACCAAAACATCTATTTAGTCATATTTCACTGACCATACCAGCCCACATTGTTGTGCATGATAGAGAACAACAACATAGGCCGACAGTAAATATTAAAGATGTTTATTTATTATGATCACAAGTTGGTCTGATCCTATTCTACCCAACCAGATGGTTAGTCTAATTCCTCCCAGATTTTTATTGCAGTTCAAATAGCATGTGCTCAATTATTGTCACTAGGGCGGATGGCGGCCATTTTGAATTTGGACTGGAGGAGCCGAGATAGAACCACTGATCTTCTGATTAAAGGACGACCCGCTCTATCGCTCAGCCACGGCCAGCCACAAGAATGTTGTCGCAATTTGTAAGAGGTCAATTAAATAATTAAATCGATAACTCCAAAACTGACGTTCTCCACCTGTCCACAAAACATGCTCTCATTGCAACTCGTCACATACTGACGCTTTGTCAGACCCCTTGGCGCACCTTGTCTTGTCTTTCTGATGCACTGGGTAGTCCAGCACACTGTCGCAATTCACATGGTTAACGTTGTGAATTCAAACAAAAAGAAAACTTGCTTGGGTTTACGCCACAAAACCACTACAGAGGTAAATAATTGATAACGGCTTGACAAAGGTGTTAGTCTCGCCTCTGGCAATGATGAATGCTTATTGGTCAGTTACTCTTTATGGAAATCTCTGTTTCATGTCACAACGCCAGACCAATGAGTCGACTCAAACTCAGGGAAGTGGGCGGATCCTGGGTCCAATCAGCCACGCATCGGTCCCCTCCTGTACAAATGGCTTTACTGTAACAACATGTGGGCCCAAATAATGACAAAGTTAAAACAGAGCTCCCCCCAAGTGTACATTCTGCAGTGGAATATAAACATATAGTGCTGGTTTGGAGGATTGATTGGACGGGTATGATGGAATGAAAACGCCGGTGAAAGTGTGTGTGCCGGTTTTCCTACTGCAAAAATGAAACAATATATATAGTGTACTGTATGTGTGTATTTTTGCGTGAACTTGACAGAAATTACGAAAAGGACCAGCAAATATTAAACATGTGTGACAAAACTGCTTTGTGTGTGTGTGTGTGTGTGTGTGTGTGTGTGTGTGTGTGTGTGCGTGTGCACATTTTGTGGCATGTAAACATGTGTCAACAAATGCAAACTGTAAATGAATGTCCCTGATATATTTAGACCCTTTGTGTTTAATGCATTTCATAAGCATATAGATCCACATCTGTAACCTGCAGCTGGCTGTGATCTGCCTGAAGGAGTGTGTATTGCAGGTTAGCAGTGTGTATACTGCTCAAAGTGCTAAATGGAAGTTTTCCTCAACACTGTTGTTGCATGTTTGTGTGCATAAAGTAACTTGTGTATACTGTATATGCGTTCATGTGTGGTTTACTTCATGAACGTTTATGCACGGTTCATATATTTGTTACAAATGAGGTCAGCCAGAAGTGCATTATTTCCATCCAATTCTTTATCTATGCCCACTGATATGATGCTGAGACTGTGGCCGGCTGGTCTTGCTCTGCAAACATTTCTTTTGCGAGTAGCGGCTGATTTTAACATTTAAACATCTCTTTTGGGTACATGTCATCTGCACGCGGCTCCTTGTTGACTATTGGCTCATTGGTCTGACGACATCATGCAAAATCTGTTTATAGAGATGATTGGTTATTCCAATAGTACTAGAAAGGTGTCAGAACAAATACAATTGCAGCTTATTTTTTGCCATTGCAGGTTTTCACAACTACAACAAAACATAAAAGTAGAATTAGAGTACATAATCAATACAATATGTTACTGTAAACTAATTACAGGAACATTTCAGTACAATGGTAAACCATTGCATCTTCTGTTAGGGTCTGGTCACATCACCTCAACCACATTAAAGCAATGTCATCTCTGGTCCCCTTCTTTGTTCTTGTCCTCATCCTCCTCCTCCTTCACTCTCTCTTCCTCTTCCTCATCTCGCTCCCACTGACTCCATGTTTGCAAAGTTATCACAAAAGAGGTGAGCTTACCTGAGTTCTATGTGTAGTGCTCAAGGCTCACACTGATTGGCGTTCAATTAGTGTGCAGTACTTTCTGAGTGCATGTGTGCCAATGGCAGTTATGTTTTGCTGTGTTTGTACTTTTGGTGTCTTTGTCTAAGGCATGGTTACAAAAGTTAAGATTGGGAAGAACCAAGAGAGGAACTACCAAAACCTTTGGGACTTCAGGCTGTCCTTCAAGTGCTAAAGACTGTCTACACCTGCACTGTAGAGACATGACAGGCATCTATGCCTGGTTCAGAACAGCACCAAGAGGGACTTCCTGGCCCTGCAGAGGGTGGTACGGCCAGCTGTACTTTCAACACTAAACTTAATTCATTTACATACTACCTGGGTTGGCTGGGACCCCCTACTTCTCCTCTGTGGTGGCCTAGTTTATAAAGAAGTAGGTGGGCTGCAGCGACTAACCTCGAATCAGTCAGGATCAGTTTGTTTGGGTCAATGTGATGTTGCAGCAGGGCGTGCATTCATCAGGCTCCACCCGCTGTACCCATAGAGTCAACGAATACCCGTGTAAGTTCGAACAAAGGTTATAATATTGTAACCCTCGTTGTACAAGCACGGGGGGGCCCTCGACCAAGGGGCCCTGCCGCTCCTACATTTGTGATATATTGGATCTTGCTGATCCTGATTATTTCAAATTATCTTACAAATGATTCCAACACTTAACATCTCATGCACTTCTCTGCATGTGATAAACGATTTGCTCCTTGCGAACATGGACAGCCTCCTATATGTATTTTTCTAATGTTTTGCGATCATGGAGCGGAAAGATGTGTTTGTGTGTTTGTGTGTGTGCATTTAGTTTGTTTTGCTTGTTGTGTATATACGTGTGCATGTATGTTGATGTGTCTGTGTTCCCACCATGCAAACAGACATGGCAGTGGTATGTGCAGGTAATGTGCATTCAGTTGCATGTTTGTGTGTGTGTGTGTGTGTGTGTGTGTGTGTGTGTGTGTGTGTGTGTTGCATGCACTTGTAGACGTGTTTATTTTTAGACCTCCCTCCTTCTTGTGTTTGCTTAGAGATGAGGATCACAAAGCTGTGAGGAGCGGGATTAAGTACCTTCACACCTTGACTACACACAACCAGCCAGGTGCTAAAAGGAAGGTACACATGACAGAGTACACAACAGCTGTCAGATCATCATTTCACCAATGAAGTCAACCTTTAATTCGGCCTTTTCGGTTGGTTAGTGAACTGGAGAGTTACAGGGCAGAGTTTAGTCTTTGAATTAGAGAACTACTCTGTCCCTGTGGCAAGTATAGCTTAGGGGACAGCTGAAACATAGCACTTACTTTAAAGTCAACAGAGGGGTTTGTGTTTTTTTTCGGACACAAATATAGCAAGTATGCAACCAAGATTCATCATTTTTGGACATTTTTGCCCCCTTAGTAAGTGTGGTGCCAACATTTTCTATGGGTTGCAGGCTGTGTCCTCCTGATCCAAAGCTGATCTTTTCACATGGCCATAAGTAGGCTGGGTTTTGGTACTCCATACCTTTTAAGTAGTGTAGGTGTAGTTTTGCGGGCTGCCATTTAAAAAAATAAAAGAATTGTGTTCACTATTGACGGTATAGCTTGGCTATTTAAAAATGGGTTTGTGCAGGATGTCCCGTGTCATGCCAGTGACAATTCTCTCTGACCAATCAGTGGTCTGCAGTGTTTTAACTCTACCTTCTAGTATTGACTCACCTCTCTTGGAATCTTGACTGCGGTGGTTTTGCTAATGGAAAACCAAAAACTAGCAAGTTGAGTAGAGCAGAGCAGTGCCGTACCATGCAGCGGAAATGCTGCATTTTTGACCCTGCCGTCCACCTCAATCTCCTTCCTGTGAAGTTTTGCCGCCAACTGCTTCCATCCTGACAACGAGTCGTCTTTCACACAGATGTTAGAGGTCTTTGTCAGGTCCTAAAATTTGAACAAATGATGTAGTTCTTCAGATGAGGACAGTCTCAAACATATCTCTTGTCTTAGCACTGTTCACACTGTTACTATCTTTCCTTCACCATGAAGCTGTAGTAGTCTATTGACAGTAATAACATTGATCATTACTCATTCATCCCTTCTTTCCTCCTCAGTACGTAGTATTTGCCACAAACACACAGACCTACACACTGAACATCATGCTCACCAGATGATGAACTCTACTTTCTAATTTGGGATCTCCTAGCAGAGTGATGTTACTGATGTTCTGATAGCAACCTGCAAAGCAAATTGATTTTTTAGAGGAAAGAAGCCCTTCACCATTAGCTTCCATTGATTTCTATTGATTGTTAAACAGGCTGGGCACTAAGCAGACCGTGTTCTAGCTCAGCCAAGCCAGAATCTTCCATCTCTCTAAGAGCCTGTTGTCAGTGCTAATGCTGCTGGTTGTCATCACTGCAGGGGAGACTGCAATGGAAGCTTGTTTGTGCGTCTGTAACACGAGCCTAAGTAGGAGAAGGTCCTAAATCAAAGGAAAGGTTAGATGTGCTGTGATACAGCTGATCCTGAGTGTTGTTAAGGCAGTTGTTGCTGACCTCAGATTCTTGAGGAAGAGAATATGATACTGAGATGATGTGATAGTGCTCAGCTGTGTCAGCTTCCTGCCACACAGGAGAGTCTGGAGGAAGGAAGAAGCAACAAAAGAGAGAACATTGATTCCCTCAGTAATGAAGATGAGGGAGCTGCTGAGGCTTTTTGTCACAACAGAAATTGGCATTTGATTTGTAATTGCAATTAGGAATGTAGCAATATGAAATTTAGATTATTGTCAGAGGACATTTACCAGTTTCACAGTATTCACCATTATTAACCAGAATACTCCTATTAGGCCTAAAGCTAATGCACTTAAATATCTCTCATCATCAGCTATAACCTTTTACTTTGTTCAAGTCATCTATAGTGGTCATTTGCATAAAAACATACAATTCAAATGAGCAATAAAAGATTGTATTTCTATCGATAACAACATCTTGGTACATCTCGTTTAAATGCTGTATTATAAGCTGCTTAGAGCTAGTGTTAGGAAGTTTAAAAAGTTCATAATTCCTTCTGTAGCTCCTTCATAGAACTCTATTTATGCAAGTTCCTCACAAAGGCTACATTTTACACGATTACATTTGAACACATCATGATAACGTTGTAATTAACCTCGTCCGATACTTTTTACAGAGATAAAGATCTGCAGCAAAACCTTTTTTCACATTGTGGTGGTTCAATTTTTAATTAAATCGCGGTTTACATAACTCCCTGATCATATCCAGAATGCTCCCACTGGACTGAATTAAAGCACTAAGATGGCTACAAGGCTGGAATGTCTTTTCTCTCTCACGTTATAACAGATCTTCTTCTCTGTGCTTCAGGTGAGTGGCAGGACCCCCCCCCCCCCCCCACACACACACACACACACACACACACAAAACACGTGTTACGAAACAACATGTCTGGCAAGACTCATTTCACTGGGAAACAATTCAGGAATCAGGACAACATAGATATTGTGACTTATATAACCACGGATATGATGGTACATCCCGATATCAATAGTTTGTATAATCAAAGATCGAAACTTGGTGTTTGTGTATCGATAAAATATTGCCCTGCAAGGTATTGTGATACTATGCTGTAATGATTTTCCCCCACCCCTACATAATGTGTGTGTGTGTGTGTGTGTGTGTGTGTGTGTGTGTGTGTGTGTGTGTGTGTAATGTATGTCAATCAATGTTAAAGGTACTATGAGGAACTTTCATTTTCTGTTTATTTTTGTCAGCGACTGTGGACAGAAGTGGTTGTGTTTCCCAGGGTCCCTTTAAAAACCTCTAATTCTACTGCAGCAGGATGTGACTGCTGTCCCACCCAGTCCTGGTCTTGGTCCTGGTCCTGGTTCTCCCAGGTCTCTGTTCTCTCCAGCAGGCCCAGGTGAAGCAATGCTCCTTGCCGGAGGATACGCTGCTGCCAAGGACCAGGCAACATACCGCTGGAGCTCCTGCTGCAGGTCAGAGGCTCCTCTTCTGAGGTGTTAAAGGGACATAAAGAGGCATCAGTATTAAACTGAGACTGTTTCATAACCAGTTAAATGTTCCTTGTAGTTACTTAAACATATTTAGAATGAAACTCAACACATTAAAACTCTTCCAGACTTTCCAATGTTGGTTGGGTTTTAATGTGAAATGTTGAGTTTGGCAATCTTCACTAATCAATTCAGAAAAATGGCAAGAATAGAATGTATCAGTGAAGGAATCTAGTGTTTCTGTTGAGAAGAGAAAGTGAGAGCAGCAGTGGTGAGCACATCTACCATATGGCCTGTGGTAAAGGGCTAAAGTAATTCCAACTCCTCAATGTTTTGTAACTGACCTTTACTAGGAACCAATCTCCCAGACCTGGATCCCAGACATACATACAGTACATAGAAAATGTTTGAAAGCCCTTTTGAACCTTTGTTTAGTTTTAAATTTGTATTTGTTTCAAGCCAAAACATCACAAGACATTTTCCTCCTGCTCCAAACATAAAGTGTCAAATAGTGGGAAAATGAAAAATGAAATCACCTTTGGAAAGTAGAAAGTAAATATTTGAGCCCTCGTAAAACAACAACAGGAAAGGGTTCTGGTGCAATCAAGTGGCGTGAATGTAAATACAGCTCTGTTTCCTCATATGGAACATTTTCTTTTGGCTTCATAGCACAACAACAGAGGCAGAGATGAAGGTGACATTCTCTCACACTGCCGGGTGTTAGTCCCTCTGTGTATACGGCGAGCTATCACGTCAACCGGATTTGCACCCTGTCATCCATGTATGACTAAATATGTGTGAACAAATCATAGGTGTATTAATGCGGATTATCTCGTTAATCACGGTGAATAATTGAAAACACTGCAACATCAACAAAGAAAGGAGATGTTGAGTCTCTGGGCAACAAACCAGCCTCACACACACTGAGGTATTTATATAAACAGGCAGGAAAGACAGTCACCCCTCATCCTTCTCTTCTAAAAGTGAGAGCACTTGATGTTTATTCAACTTTTACACCTTCCCCAGCACTAGCAGTCTCTTTCCCACCTTCTTAAGTCCTCTTGGCATTTCTTTTCTCCTTCTTTTCTTCCTTCTCCATCCCTCCCTTTCCAAACTCTGAAAACCCAGAGCTGAGCAAACAGCCTGTCAGTAGGAGGTGGAGGGTGACGAAAATGAGGCCGAGACGGAAAGGAGGCATGAAATGTTGGAAAGAAACACCATCCTTCCCTCCTTGCAAGACTTGATGTTCAATTAAAAGACTGGAGAAAGGTGGAGGTGGTGGAGGAGGGGTGAAACAGAAAGGAAAGGACTATTGATTGAAACTTGGGGAGTTAATCCCCTAGTCATGCTCAGGAGCCTCACAAAAAGAAGGGATCAGTGACAGAGAAGAGGGGGAGTTGTGGTGGAGAAGAGACAGAGACGGAGGAGGAGAAGTCTCTCTGAAAGAACAGCTGTTGTGTTGAAGACATAGTGCGGACTCATACTGGGAGGATTTACAAAACATATTTCAATATGTTATATTTCATTTGAGGATGCTTGTCACAGGAGGGTTACAAAGATTGGGTAAATGGGTAAAACAGACTAAAACGATGATGAGAGCACTAAAGTCAAACCCGTGCTCACAGCAGCAGTGTTGGTGTTATCCGGACATTAGCATTCTCCACAGAAGAAAAGCTGCCTGCATTTAATTATACTGTATATTAAAAGTCCTACTGTAGAAATGATAAAAGTTGACAGATGTGTGGAGACAAGTGGAAGTAGTCACTGTGACGTCACCTATTGGTTTGTGGACTAATGTTTTGAATCCCATGAGTCGCCATCTTGTATTCTTGGCCGTCACCACTTTGTTTTTTTGAAACCAGAAGTGGAGCTAAGTAAAACCAAACACTGAATGAGACATTTTAGGTGTTCAAAATGTAACAATTCCTTTCATTAAGTGATAAACACAGTGAAAGGGTTAGAGTTCTAAGATGAAAACACGGACGACTCCCAGAACAGACAACTGTGCCATCTTTCAATCACATGGTAGCCACGCCCTAAAGCATACATGCTTCATTGTTTATTTTATGCTGAATGGGAATGTGTCATTTACTAAAGGCACACCATGCTATTTTGACTTGTAACTAGTGATTGAGACCGTACAATGTTTACTGAGTCATTTTCTCATAGACTTCTATACGATCTGACTTCCTTTTGCAACCAGAGGAGTCGCCCCCTGGTGGTCATTAGAAAGACTACAGCTTTAAGGCACTTCTGCATTAGCTTCACTCTTCAGAACTGTAAGTTGCTGTCAGGTGCACACAAATCAGCTCTCAAAGCATCGTCCAGCCATTTGGACTTGCTTCTTCACTGGCTTATTGATGGCCACCTGGTATCTTTCATGTAGTATAATCTGCATGTTTGCTATTGGGAAGAGGCCTCCAGTACCAAGTTGATTAGGAAAGTCGCTCTTGAGGTTTCTTTTTCATCCACTTTTGTCACCCTGACAAGCCTGGATGGAGCTGCTCCTAGAATAGATGCTCTGGCATAGCAACAGCAGCAGTATCAATGCAGTTTTTTGCATCTTCTGTTTCATTTCCCATAACTTCCTGTTCATTAACCATTCTTTTCATTTATGACATGACATTACTAAAGTGTCCACCAAATGCGCTACCATCATTTGCCAGTCAATCACTGCTCCACCAGTCCATCACTGCTCCACCAGTCATCCATGCTC
>NW_022280080.1:772662-774750 GCF_004355925.1 Anarrhichthys ocellatus | reverse complement strand
ACCAGTCATCCATGCTCCACCAGTCATCCATGCTCCACCAGTCCATCACTGCTCCACCAGTCATCCATGCTCCACCAGTCCATCACTGCTCCACCAGTCCATCACTGCTCCTCTGGCATATGTCTGCCCTCTAGCCCCAGTTCTCAGTCTGAGCATCTAACGTGCCTTCAATCTTTGTTTAATCACTTTCCTCATACTTTACAATCCTTTTAACATTAATTGTGGATCATTGTACAAAGTGTGCATATCTTCACAGCCCTACATGTGCCTCCCTCTCCTCTCTGCTCCAAGCTTTCGTGTCTTAGCACATACACATGTATGGGGTCACTTGAACACACACACACACTCTCACACTCTCACACACATAGTCATGTGCTCACTCGTGCACAGAACACTGCTGTAGACCCCCCCAGCTCGAAGACTCTATAAATGCAATTTCATAGAGCATCTCCTGCTAAGCTGCAGGTCGATCTTAAGCCAACATGAACCATTAGCGATGCTGGCCTTTGTGACGGCTCCAGGAGGGGGGCACATCCTGCTGCTGCTTTAGCCTCACAGGCATCAGGACTGGGAGGGGTTGGACTAGGGTTTATAACGCTATCTCACAAAAGGGCTTCATGACTTAATGAGGTGGAGCAAGTTAATATTTTAACACTCTTGGCTATTGTTAAGCCATATGCCGGTGTGATCTGGTCTGTGTCGCCTTATTCTGAGGAGGGATAGGGAGACGAATAAAAGGAGTGGATGAGAAGTAGAAGTAGAGATGGAAAGATACAGGGATGGTTTGATTATGAGTGTTTTCCTCATACCTGTATCCTACATCTATACATTTTGTAAGGAAGGAAGCCACTTGTTTTAGGTCCTGTTCAACAATAGTTTCAAAACAAACTAGCTTTTAAAGGAATCCAACTACCTCTACTAATATTCACTATACACTGCGATGTTTTAATTGTTCTTCTGCAGGAGTCGGGATGTGTGTTGCTCTTCCCTGATTCTGTGGTTTTGTGCAAATGCAAAAGTATTGCAGAGTAATGTCTGAACCAATCAAACCCTTGTTGCCATATGAGAGATGAAGCTTTAAAATAGAAGTGTTTTGAGAAAGATGATCAAATAAAGGAAAGTATTTAATTGAAATGTACATGTAAGATGTAGTGATTTGGAACAACAGACTGCATGGACTCAAAGGGAGAGCAAGGAGGTGTAAAGACAGAGAGAACTCCTCACAGGATTCTAGATATGAGCTTTGATGATTTGAGACAGACACACAAATCACTTCAGGGGAGGGAAAGAAAGGAGAAGAAAGGCAATGAATGAAAAGCTGAAACCATTTACATCTGGAAAAGACTCTGACAGGAAGCCACCCATCTGTGGCCAAACAGCTGGGGGCCAGACAGAGTGGACCCTGTCAGCATGAAAGTGTCTGTGTGTGTGTTGGCTCGTGGAGAGCAGGTGGGGCTGAGGAGAAAGTCTAAGTCACCGGTCTGGAACGATGGATGTCACAAGATGTCTTCACGGTACCACGCTGTCCTGGACAGGACGTTTTGTTGTGGGAACAGACAATTAACCTGTTGAAACAACTGCCCTTGTGGCTCTACTCAACATCTCAGCTCTGACAGCTCCACAGCCCCCGCTAATGCCTCAGTGTTTTCATTTCCCCGCCGCATCTGTCAGAGATTACCCCTCACTGCACCTGAGGTATGTGTGGAAAATGAAAAATACTGAGTTTACAGAATCATGGCTCACTGGCACAGTCTAAAGCTATAACCATGACCATGGTTATTAAATGAAGTATAAACTTTCATGCCAAAAAAAGGGTTTGATGCATGAGGCTCATTTGAGTCAATTATAAATGAACAATGATATCCATCCAGTGATAAATAATTGCTTTTAAGACCTAAAGAATAGATATATGATTATCGAGATCAGTAAAAGAGATTAACAAACATTACCTCATCACACTCCAAACTGCAGCTTTTCTAACTTTACAACCTGCTAACGACTCTCAAGGATTTGGAATCTGATTTCTGTTGAAGATAGTTTCAGTGGCTTGAAAGTATTAACTGTCTAATGTTAGTAGTAGTAGTAGTA
>NW_022280080.1:751135-772652 GCF_004355925.1 Anarrhichthys ocellatus | reverse complement strand
TTAGTAGTATTAGTAGTAGTAGTAATAGTATTAACTGTCTAATGTTAATCACAGATCCAGATCGCAACACAAATCTATTGAGTTTGTCCTCCAACATATCTAGCACATTTTAAGAAAATGTGTTAAAACAACAGTAATAATCACCCTCACTCTGAACATTAATGAGAACTACAGCATGTGTTACATATCTATCCCGCTGTGCTGTAGGAGGAAACAACAAACACAACAACACTACTGATCCCATGTGTATTTGAAAAGGTTGACTGTAAAAGTCTGAAAATGGCTCGTGGCAAAACAGATGATAAAACATAATGATTCATCATAAGAGTATGAGGGAAGTTTAAGAACTCAAAGGAAGATATGTTTCAGTTTAATCTAGAATTAATCTAGAATTTAGAATCGGGTTGAAAAATATCAAAGACAGCATCAACCCAAGAGAAAAAGCAACTCGGGAGAACTGAACACACCGTCTCAGGGATGGAACTACGCTCCGGTCTCGTAGCCGTGAGCCTGACTGCAGAGAGTCGGGACTCTTCCACCCACAACCTCCAACTCCTCCCTCAGCAGAACGACAGCAGCAGCATCTATATGGTGACAGCACTCTGCCAGCGCTACTTCTAAAGTCAGAATGAAATATATTTGTTTGAAACACATTAGGACCATCTTAATATTATAGTGTCATTTTCTTGATTATTTCCTATATTTATTTCCTGCAAGCGTCTAGTTATTATAATAATGTAATATCTTAAAGGGGCACTCAACATGAAGTTTAGTTCACTTGTTATGAGGACTAATATACTGCCTTTGAAAACAAATGACAGCTTCCCAGAGTCTAGAAGTGATGATGTGTTGGACAAAGCGTGGCTCCTCTTATATCCGGGGAACAGACTATTCTGTCTTCACACTATCTGACAGTATAGCAGTATATTCAGTATATGACAGTATATTCTGTCAGTAGCACCGCTGAAACGCCAGCTCGCTGGGATGTTCATAGTCCTCTGTTGCTGGGCTAGCGAGTGTCACGTCTGTGTACGATGTGTCTTCTACAGTTTGTTGTTGAATAAATGGTCAAAGCATCTTCCGACGTCTTCATTTCAGAAGCAAAGCGTCTGATCATGATTCAAATGTAATTGTTCTTCTTCTGTGTAGTTAAACTCAACTCCTTGGCTTGTTGAATGTGTTCTTCTCTGTTGTGTAAGAAGAACACAACAACATTTCACCCGTTTAGATCACATCCTCCTCATCAACCTGGACTGTTAACGTGGTGCATTTACAGTTGCAGTGAGTGAACGAGAAAGACTCGTTCACTCCACAAACAATATGAAAACAAGAAGAAACAGCACTCCGGCATGCTATTCATGACCGTCAGTGTTTAAACACACGTAATCTACACCGATTCTGTCTCTTCTTTAGAATAGAACAGTGACAGGGCCTTTTGTCCTTACATGTCATAACACACGAACTAACTACTTGTGTGTGTGTGTGTGTGTGTGTGTGTGTGTGTGTGTTTGTGTGTGTGTGTGTGTGTGTGTGTGTGTGCGTGGTCTTCTCCTGTGTCAGCATCAAACAACGGGAGTTTACCTCCGGCAACTATTTAAGTCCTTACAAACTTGATGTCGTTGAAGTCACTGGAATATGTTTTGGATAGCTAAATATATAAGTAACAGGAAGATAAAGTGTGCATGTGTGCATGTGTGTGTGTGTGTGTGTGTGTGTGTGTGTGTGTTTAAGAGAGAGACCTTGTTCTGTGAGTGAGTCATGGTGACTTGTGACCACAGCTAAAATTTGATCTGACTAGTTCAGCAGACTGCTGTTTGTGGCCCTTTAACTTTGCGGTGGCACACACACACACTCACACACACACACACACACACACACCTACACAAACACACACACAGGATGGGTGGACAGAGACAGAGACACTGTATTTGCAAACATAAATACAAGCAGATTGGATTAGATGTATTTTATTGTCCACAAACAGAAGCAAATTATTGTTCCAACAGAGCTCATTCACATAACTACACTGACATCAAACTCACAGAAACAAGTACACAATAAAGTACATGCAAGAATCACACACACACACACACACACACATTTGCACATACAGGCTTGCATGCACAGGCTCTCTCTCTCTCTCTCTCTCTCTCTCTCTCTCTCTCTCTCTCTCTCTCTCTCTCTCTCTCTATCCCTCTCACACACACACACACACACACACACTGCGGTCTGTATAACAGGAAAGGACTGTTAAGCTTTCCCAAGGTAAACAGCAACACACCCGTTCAATGGACATTGTTATTAGGCTGTTTTTCTTTAAACGATCCTCCCCACTATTCTCTCTCTCTCTCTCTCACACACACACACGCTATCTGTCTTGCCCCTCTACTGATAGCACCTGCAGGTGATTAATGCCTAGCCGCAACCGTTAGCACTTTACTAATCAGCCCAAAAGCACTTTGCTTAAGTGAGGAAAGTCATCCACATGGTGTTGCGGTGTGAAGAGCTCCGGGTTGCTGTATGAGGTCAGGGACTTTGCGTCGGTAGCCGTTGTACTGAAGACACGCCCCTCCGTGTATGTGTCCCCTGCATCAGATCAGTCATATCCAAACAAAAGTATGTATCCACTATAATATAAATTTATAAATATATATAGAGTATATGAACTTAGCACTGTAGACACATCTCAAATCTAGCCGGTCCAGTTGCAAACAATCATCATTCATGTGGTAAGGTCAAGATCACAGCATGGTAGAGTAACTGTACTTTCATTTATGACCGTGTATTAATTAAGGAATTGTAGGTTAAAAACACAATAACAGTTGGGAGCTAGGGGAGAGTGGGTAATATCCCATGTTTTAAATCAGCATGTTGTTTACTGCTGAGTAGGCTAATTCACGGAAATGTCTTCTAAAAGTTTGGATGCTTATGATAATAAGCTGATTGTGGGCTAAAATTCTGAGTATTTCCTTTATAGCTAGATTCTGTTGCAAAGTATAACTTGATCAGGTCATCAACAGCAGACATAGTACGGCAAGAGGCGGAGTCTGTGGTGTGACGAGGTCGACCCAATCTTGAAAAATTAAACAATGTAAGACTTTAATCCCAGTTTGTTCTCTGAATATTACCCGCTTCCCCCGCTCAGTCATTTCTATTTTCTATTTTCTATTTACCTACAATGGCGCTGATACGCTGTTGTATTTATTTGAGTAAAGTATAACTATACATTGTATAAGTATACTTCATATACATGTCAGGTTTAATGACTCTACACATCGCTGCAGATTAAGTGTAACGAGTACAATTCAACAAGTGTTCAGTAAAACGCATTGATGTAAATAATGAGCAGAATGACCATTTAGTTTATGACTCTTAATCAGTTGAGAAATATTGACACACACACGCACACACACACTCGCACACACACACACACACACACACACAGGGGCTAATGAGAGTGTTTCTCAGTCCCCGTTTGGTGGATTAGCGCTCAGAGCAGTAGAATGGATCTGATTGAGAGAGGAAACCGGCAGAGGGGTGAGAAAGGGAGCAAACAGTGAAGGGTGAGAGTAAATAGCACTGACCCATGGGGGGTCGGCCCCCTTTCACCAGTTCTCTTCCTGGGAATCCACTCTCAGTCATTCAGGCTGTCCCCCGCTCTTCACCTCAACGCACCACTATCACCGGCCCTTTTGAGATTCTAATGATATCTCATTAGCTCTTATTGGATTGCAACTTTCATGGGATGCAGAGTGTTTCACATTTTCTCTTTTACCAATCGATAGAAAGGACACTGGTGTCTGCAGCAAAGGGCTCCTTTTTTCTTCATCGTCCATCTCGACCAATTTCCGCTCCTCTTCTTTCCCTCACTTATTCACTCTCTAACTCCATCTTTCTCTCTCCTCTATCGATTCAACATGTTGAATCTCTCTATTTCCAAATAGTTTCAGTACAGTTGGGATTCATCCTGCTCCCCTCCTCTGTGCCTCCTCTCTTGTCCTCGCTGGGCTCTGTATCCACAGGGTGTCTTTGTTTGTTTCTAATGTACCATTAACTCTCAGTGCCTGTCCCTCAGTCCTAAAGGCCAAAGAATTAACAGAGGGGGGGGAGGGGGCAAGACAGTGCAGGGAGGGAAGATAACTTGAGTCAACAGATACTTCTCAGGGTTAACAGGAGGGAAGCGGGACAGAGCACATCTTAGTTGTGGCCTGTAGTTTTCACCACTCATTCAATCATTCAAGGCAGATTGAAAACAGACGAAAGGTAGAAAAGAAGCCTGTGCAGTTAAATGTTACATAGAGGAGTCACTCCCACCGTGGTGCTGATTAATCCCTTATTTTAAGATCCATACAGTAAATCCAGGTCAATGACAACAGCCTGGACCCGCGCTGCCCTGTCACACTGAGACACTGAGACACTGAGACACCGAGCCAGAGCTGTAGGATTTACTCTGGACTCAACACTCACTGATGGTTTCAATTGTTCTGAGAAGCCTTTCCTCTCTAAAAGCCACGAGATACTTGCTGCAGTAAAAGTCTAAATGTCTTAGAATAAATATAGAATAAGTCATTATCTGTGTGAAGATGAAAACTCCACTAAGGGCCTGACAAGCTAATTCACTTCTTAAAATGCTTATTCAGGCGATATCAGGAGGAATCATCTCTATATCTGCATCTATAACTACAAGCTTCATCAAAGAGGAAAGTCTTAAGCCTGCTCCTATATGTGGAGAGTGTGTCAACTGGGAGCTGGTTTCACAGGAGCAGAGCTTGGAAGCTGAAGGCCCCAATTTGACTTTTGGAGCCTCCATGAACCACATGTAACCTGCAGTCTAGTGGGGTAATAGGGGACAGTGAGCTCTTTAAGGTAGGATGGTGCCTGACCATCGAGGCTCTGTAGGTGAGGAGGAGCCAGTGCAGAGAAACTAATACAGGAGTAATGTGATCTCTTTTCATAGTTTGTGTTAGTACACATGCTGCAGCTCTCTGGATCAACTGGAGAGTCTAAGACTAATTACAGCAGCCTGATAATAAGGAATTGAAGTAATTGAGTCTAGAAGTAACAAATGCATGAACTATCTTTTCTGCATCGCGTTGAGACAGGATGAGTCTGACTTTTGAAATGTTACGTGAGTGGAAACACATGTGCTGATCAAAGATGTTAAAGAGATTCTCTGTGGTGGTGCTGGAGGCCAGGGCCATGCCACCTGAAGCATTTCACTATATCGTGTTCCAGCCCACCATCTCATGGGCCTGACCCTGGTGTATGCTTCTCTCAGTCCATCACACAGCTACAGTGATAGTCACTTGTTAGTGTTGTTGATGCTGTCGTGGAGTTGGCCTTGCATATTGTTGGCATATTCATAGTTTTTGTTTAGTCTGATGTCCAGTGCAATACAGAATGACAGCATTCCCATGCAGAACACACCTCGCTGTCTTTGTGACAATAGAGATGCACTCTGTGAGAAGCCTTTCCCTTCTACTCTCTCTCTCTCTCTCTCTCTCTCTCTCTCTCTCCGGGATGTCTGTAGGCTTTAACAGATGGATTAACCCTTTATTCCTCTTTTCTCTCTGGGGGCTGATCCTCAGCTCTGCTTTGTTTGTGTTTTTGGATGACATGAGATCATCTGGAATCAATGCTGTGCACACCGCCTCTTCCTCCTCTTTTTAAATCCATTTGTATTTTCTTTTCTGGCCCCCACCTACGTCCTCTCTTGACCTTTTCAAAGGAAAGTGGGCAGTCCGTTCTGTCATTCTGCCTCTTGTTAGGGATAAAGATTAGAGTTCCCTAAACAGACACATGCACACATCAGCTAATTGTCTCTGCTGAAAAGCTTTTACATTCAAAATGCTTTGGTTGCCTAACTTTCAAGGACAATCATCCTACAAAGTCTGATATTTTCTTAATCCACAGATGAATTGGATGATATCATTCTGCAGTGTTCCTTCAGTTAATGCAACCATGCAGGATATCAAAGCAGATTCCTGTGGGACACATAGCTCCTGATTCCTGCAGGATGTTCAGAAGAACTGTGAATGAGCTGGAGAGGAAAGGTTCAGGGTTATACTGCAGTGGGACTGATGCCAGATTGTTGTGGTTGATTCTGTATTCTTAAGGATTACTTCATGGTCGAGCAGGATCGTAGAAATTCAACACAAAAAATGAAATAATATAGATTAATAAAGAGATACATGCCTGTCAGCAGCGTTGATGAAAGTAACATTGTGAAGATCACTCCACTTTAATTGAATGGCCTGTCAACATGGAGCTTCAACGCTTTTCTCGAGTTTGACTTTGATAAACTCCAGAATGGAGGAAGCTGTTATTATTTTCACTTTGGGATTCTGTGTGTGTGTCAAGGCTAAATGTGGTTGTGGAGATAACTACTATATTGGGAACAAGCACGGAGGAGTTTTGAGTCCTTTGCAAGGGGTCTGTCTGTCTGTCTGTCTGTCTGTCTGTCTGTCTGTCTGTCTCTCTCTCTGTCTGTCTCTCTGTCTGTCTCTCTGTCTGTCTCTCTGTCTGTCTCTCTGTCTGTCTGTCTGTCTCTCTGTCTGTCTGTCTCTCTGTCTGTCTGTCTGTCTGTCTGTCTCTCTGTCTGTCTGTCTCTCTCTCTGTCTGTCTGTCTGTGGACAGATTATTTTTACTGCTACAGCATCATAACCGTGCAAGATGCAGTCACGGAACTTTGCATTGTCTATAATTGAGATCACAATGAAGGTTGAATTTGATGATGGGTGTGGTCTGAGTAAGGGGCCCCTCAGGGGGCAGGATGGGGTAAAGGGGCCATTGCCCCCCCCACACACACACACTTTATGTCCCTGGCCCAATTTGGCATTGCGGCTGATCCCATTGCATGGCGGTCTCTAGTTGTACCTGTGTCTTACCATCCACCTCTATATCCAGAGAGAAGGAGTCATGTTCTCACAGACTTCTATACAAACTGACTTCTTTACAACCAGAGGAGTCGCCCAGCACAGGCTATAAGGAAATTGAAGGCACTTCCGCATTGGCTTTACTTTTCAGAACCGGAGGTTGACGCCTGTTTAAGCACAACTGACTCACTTTTTCAGCAAGTAGCTGTTGTTCAAGTACAACCTGTGCTTTAATCACATCACATCCTCTAACTCCGCTGCAGTCTTTTGCTAAAGTGAGCATGTGTGTGAGAGACAAGGAGAGATATGTTAGCGTGTGTGTGCAAATGAGAGCATGCAAGAGAGAATGTTTTCTTGATAGTGAGTGTTTATGAGTGTGTACGATGCAATGGTTTGTGTGAGGTTTTGTATGAAGTGGAGGCCAAGTGGCAGCACATCAGGGTTCACCTGCATGTGTGTGAGCTTAGGAAAGAATCAGTGAGGCATGTGTGTTGTGATGTGAATGCATCTGCACTTGTTTATATCTGAGAGGGAATGTATATGTGTGTGTGTGGGTCAGATCAGCCTTTCCTCAGGGCCTGCCTGGCATTGTGCTGCTTCCTGTCCCGGCAGACATTATCAGTGTGGGATCAACACAGGGACAAAAGGCTCCGGACACACACACATACACACTAGCTAGACTGCTTTTTCCCAGGCCTCTTGGAGCCACTGATGGTTTCCTGTCTGTCTGTGTTACGTACTTATCCATCTATCTATCTATCCATCTATCTATCTATCTCATAATCATTGTGATTGTTCTCTCACTCTCCTTTCCCCCTAAATTCTCTCTCACCGCCATTTCTTCTTTTCCCTTTTTTCCTCCTCTTTCCCAAAAACCCCTCTGCACTTTTCTCCTCTTCCCTTCCTCTCTCCCTCCATCCTTTGCCAGCTTTCCTCCAAATTCTTATCTCACCCTCTCCCATATTTCCTCCCTCTCCTCTTTCCTCCTCTTCTTCCCCAACTCTGTTTTCCAGCCCTTTGTCATATATCTCATGTGTCTGGCTGAGGAGTGGTCGTTATAAAGTAAATGTTAGGGCCCTCATTGACCCGTCAGTCCATGCTTAGTCCAATCAGAATCAGCCTGAGAACAGTCCAGTGACAGAATGGAACAAACACAAACAGTTACCACAACATTCTTCACTCTTCATGCCATTTCCTTTAGTTGTATTTTGCCTTCCCTTTATCTCCCATCATTTACTCTTCCTTTGCTGCTCCCCCCTCACTTTTTTTTCTCTGCATCAATCCACCCGCCCCTCTTCCTCCATTTTCACCGTGTGATTCAAAGCTGTCTGTCAAAGTTCCTGTTCACCACTTCTGTCCAGTCAGCTTACAAGGCTTACAAACACACACTTATCCCGTCCCTCTGAGCAGATGTGACACTGGCATTGTGCATGCATAGGTTACCACCACACTAAGCTGTCTGAACCTGAAAACAGTTATTAAAAGCTTCTCCATACACACATAAACACATGAATATTATTAATGTGGCCAAATGTCCTCTTCTTCCTCTTCAACAACAACAAACCTGTGTGCCAGAGCCATCTCCACAACCGCTGAGAGTTCTGGGAGAGGATGTGGACATGGTGGAGGAGTACAAGTACCTGGGTGTCTCCATCGACAGCAGACTGAACTGATAGACCAACATCAACGCTGTGTACAAGAAGGGAATGAGTCGACTCTTTTTCTTGAGGAAACTTCGATCCTTCAACGTGTGCAGCAAGATGCTGGAGATGTTCTACCGGTCTGTTGTGGTCAGTGCACTGTACTTCTGTAGTCTGCTGGGGGAGCAGCATTGGAGCCGGAGACACCAACAGACTTAACAAACTAGTTAAGAAGGCCGGCTCCATCATTGGCTGCAAACAAGACAATCTGGAAGAGGTGGTGGAGAGGACACTGAAGAAATTACTATCCATATTGAATAACCCGGACCACCCTCTCCACCACCTACTGCAGGGACAGCGGAGCACTTTAACCAACAGACTGATCCAGCTCCGCTGTCACAAGGAATGATACAGGAAAACATTCCTGCCCACTACTATTAGACTCTATAATAAATCACCTCTGGCCAAATCATCCTTCAAGTGCCTACAACATCGCTACACTGTCTTTGCACTAGTGTTTAGTGTATCTAGTCAGTTAAATTAATACTATTCTATTTCATTGTATATACTGTGCTTTTTTATACTTAATATTTTTTTTACTCTATCACTTAGTATATGTTTTGCTGCTGTAGCAAACAAATTTCCCCTGCGGGATGAATAAAGTATCTATCCATCCATCCATCCATCCATCCATCTATCTATCTATCTATCCATCATGTGGTCAGCGTAGGCCTGCATTCACACCAACCAGGTGTTGCTGCAATTAGCGTAGAGTTGTGAGGTGGTGTGGGAGTGTCACGTAATGACCCATTAATCAATCAACCAATCAATCACATTTATTGATTAAGCACTTTTGAAAACAGTGGAGGGGGGGAGGGGGGGGGGGTATGTTGTAATGTCCTCAATTCGCCTCCAATGAATACTCTTATTTAACTATAAATTGTTAAAATATAACGAACTACAATAAGAGTAATAACAGTTTGAGGCCAACAAATTATTGAATATTTTACAGAAAACATTAGAGCATGAAAAAGATTGATGAAATATGAATTTCAGTATAATAACTTCTTTCTTTGCCAGTAATCTTCTGAGATTCATGGAGGACCAAATCAGCTCACTGTGTATAAAGTAGTTCAGACTAGTTCCACCTCGAGCAGAGTAACCCGACTGTACTCACTAAAGGACATTTAGCAGTTTGAGTTATTGTTCAGTTGTTTTTGTGTGGATGGCCATCTTCACAAAAATGATGTTAAAAATGTGTTTTATTCTTATATCATCACGATGGACATGCACCGACCAAGGGCACTGAGATGAAACAAATGGTACTGAGTACTTCAGTGTTGGTGTATATGTGACTTGTTGCATTGTGTCCATAGCAGAATGAACAACACAATATATTGCCTTGAATGTGTCAAACCAGCTGTTAACGTTACAGAGTGTCTATTAGCACCAGGGTGAGAGTCATATGGCAGCTATTCTGCTATTCACACCCAGCTGAGTTGAATATAGTACTTCATTTAACAATAGTTAGCTAGATTTCATAATGGTAGTAGTAGTATAAAGGGGTCTGATCACACCAGGACTCACACCCGCCTGCAAAACCATCATGTTCCTGTTGTATGGAGCGCCTGGCGTTCGCCCCTCTCTTGCGCCACTCCTCGCGTTTTTACGCACAAGAAAGTAAAAATATTCTCAAATCTTCAGCGCCAGGCGTCAAGTCGCGCTGCTCGTCAATGTCCCCTTTGGCTCAGGCAGCCAATGAAGTCGAGCGAGAGGTGACCTTTGCTACTTTCCCGCTGCCTTCCTGTTTAGATGCCGGTAGATGGGAAAAGGCAGACGGAAGGTTTATATTGGCGGTTATTAATAAACTATATCATTTTCCCCTCCTCTTCATTTAACAGCAGAGTAACACTAAGACCTACATGTCTACATTGAATACATTTTTTCCGTTATTTACATTTGATCGCCTGGTGGCGCATGCAGGCTCATCAGCTGTTTGGCCTTACTCGCTTTACCAAGGGGCGTTTATGAAGCGGCGTTTATGAAGCGGCGTTCATGAAGCGGCGTTCATGAAGCGGCGTTCATGAAGCGGCGTTCTTGAAGCGGCGTTTATGAAGCGGCGTTTTTGAAGCGGCGTTTATGAAGCGCCGTTTTTGAAGCGGCGTTTATGAAGCGCCGTTTTTGAAGCGGCGTTTATGAAGCGGCGTTTTTGAAGCGGCGTTTATGAAGCGGCGTTTTTGAAGCGCCGTTTATGAAGCGCCGTTTTTGAAGCGCCGTTTATGAAGCGGCGTTTATGAAGCGGCGTTTTTGAAGCGGCGTTTATGAAGCGGCGTTTTTGAAGCGGCGTTTATGAAGCGGCGTTTATGAAGCACCGTTTTTGAAGCGGCGTTTTTGAAGCGTCGTTTATGAAGCGCCGTTTTTGAAGCGCCGTTTATGAAGCGCCGTTTATGAAGCGCCGTTTTTGAAGCGCCGTTTATGAAGCGCCGTTTATGAAGCGCCGTTTATGAAGCGCCGTTTTTGAAGCGCCGTTTTTGAAGCGCCGTTTATGAAGCGCCGTTTATGAAGCGCCGTTTATGAAGCGGCGTTTTTGAAGCGCCGTTTATGAAGCGGCGTTTATGAAGCAGCGTTTATGAAGCGGACTGTTGCGACGCTTCTCGCTGTGATCAGGGCTGTAACGTTTCTAATGTGTGCCCTAGCTGGGTGCAACAAGCTGTTGGCTACAAACATCTGGGGGCTTGTCTCTGCCATGCCGGATACACACAGGTGTAAATAGCCACATTGGCTATTCTGCCCATCTACAAACAGTAATATTGGCTTCTGACACCTGTGTGCAAGTAGCATCTGCCTTCATGTTATGCAACGTAAGTACTTTGATTTGACTGTTGTTGATGGCCTTCATGTGTGTGTGTGTGTGTGTGTGTGTGTGTGTGTGTGTGTGTGTGTGTGTGTGTGTGTGTGTGTGTGTGTGCTGAGAGAAGAGGACATGTTTATGTGTTTAAAAGGTGTTGCTTGTAATAATGAGCCACTTCAAACTTCAGATATCGAGATGTCTTATTCACAGGAGAGTCAGAGCAGACAGACCACAGTGATGAGCTTACAGTGAGAACAGAAGTGAGAAAGCTTGCCTCTCTTTATCATCTCCTTTGTGTTTCATTTTGTCTCACCCTTTGTCTCTTCTCTGTCTCCTTTCTTCTTCTCCACTTGGGGGTCTGCAGGCTTTAACAGTTAGTTTAACCCATTCTTCCTCTGTGGTCTTCCTCTATGACTGATCCCACATCCTCCTCGTTTGTGTTTCATGGATAATCTGGGATCAGCACAGTTATTCAGAGCTTCTCTACTTGTTCCTTATTTCCTTTCAGAGAGGAGCTACGAGAATCTGTGCAGTGTGTCTCACTCACTGACCTTCAGGCATACAGCGCCCACGTCAACAAAGAACACTCAGGTGTGTGTAGACTTTCCAGTAATTAGTTTCTCCCAAATACCAACGTTCACATTACAAGCAAATGTGGCCAAAATCTGAATTTCTTTTGCTCCCATGTGACACAGATACAATGATGATAAATACAAGATCAGTGAGAGGTCTCTGCTGAATCCAGCATTGTTTTACTCTGTAGAATTCAATAAATCAGCAGTTTTAGAAATTGGATTAAATCAATACCGAATTATGTTAAATGATATTTTCCTTATTACTGGTAAGAAATAGTAAAATACCTTTTTGAAGGAGCAGATATTTACCTGTAAGCTTGGCTGTTAAATTTAACAATATGAAGACTTTATTTGCCTCGTCAGTCATTTGAAATGTAAATGAAGTTATCAAACTCTTCACTCAGTTATTCTCATAAATCTGTCATGTTTGACGAAGCAGAACTCTAATTTAATGAAATCCCATGCTGACTGATGTCAAACAGTAATGTCTCACATCTTACTTTAGTTTATGGAACTTAGATCACAGATATATATAGTATATATATAATATATATTATATATATAGAATTTAATGGGGAAACTTGATCTGGTAAATTGAGCAACATATTAGCCAAGTCTGGCAGTTACTGGACACAAACAACTCCAGAGTGTAATGTAGGAGGAAAGGGCCATCAGCCTGTCAGACGACAGTCCTCCATGTGTGTTATTGGTTGCATGTGAGGCGTGTGAGACGTGTGAGGCGTGTGAGGCGTGACAGGGCAGAGATCTGTTCATGCTGTCAGATACGACTTCAAACATCAACGTGAACAGGCGCAACGATCACATCTGGGGGAAAAAGTCTAAATTGAGCATTTAACTGTAATGTGAATACTCAACACAAGGACATGTGAGTCTATAAGATGCTCTACGAACACAGAAGCTGAGTATACACTACAATGTAGGAGACAAACAAGCAGGCAACATATTTTAAGATACACTATTGCAACACATAATAAACAATAAACTTCATTACATGAAAAGAGGTTTAAAAGGAACAAAAAATAAAATGTCCTCGGTTAGAAATGTAATCCATAAACATAAGCTTTTGCAACACTCCTGCAGCACAATGCTCTCCTGCTCTGTCCATTTGAATTACTCCAAAACACTCAAATATGGACAAACACACCACTTCTGTTTAGCTCTGGTTTTGGGTGTCGTGCACAATTTTCCCAACAAAATGGTTGTTATAAACACGAATGGACAACGGGACACTGATATGCAGAAGGACTTTGCAGAAGGTGTCTGTGGGTGTTTTATGACTTTTTAGTCATGAAGCTGGTCTACCGTTCAAGCCTTCAAGCATGTACATGAAACTTAACGTCAGTCCATTTGCATTAATGTCCTCTTCTATGTTCCCACTCTTTTTCTGTCCCTGTATATAAAACCAGCCGATAGACAATAAAACCAGCCAGAACTCAAAGTATGTCCCTGCCAAACCATGTACACTGATTATGAAGTCCTTCAGCATTGCCAAATGTAGCGTAATAGCTGCAAAGCAACACCTTAGATGTTCAGTGTGACAGCATTGAAAGCAGTTTCCCCAAAATAGTTATTTCTCCTAGATTCTAAAACGGCCTTGTATCTTTAGATCAAGTACATTATCATGAATAGAATGTAGCTCTGTGAAGGTGTAGAGCAGTTCACTGATGCACAAACTAACCTGCTGCTTTGTCACGCTCTCTTCCCTCCTCCTCCTCCCGGCCTGGACCACATGAATGTACTGTTTTTACTATTATATATATATATATATATGTGTGTGTGTATGTTTATGTAGTTGTTGATGTGACGCTTTATTTGAACTGAAACACCTCATCGTGTTGCTTCACTATATTTGAATCATATACTTATGGTGAACACATGTGTAAATAGGTCAAGTATTTGCTGTTTGCATTTTGTTTACATTATTTTCAACTGATGATCTGTTAATTCACAACATTTTGATGATATACTCACAATACATATATATTTATATATATATACAGTATATGTGTAAATCATCATCATCCCAAGCCACACGTTTCATCCACTCTTTAATTCCGCTTTCACTTCTTTGTACTTTTCGTCCCGTGTTTTGCCCACTCAACGGGCGTCACTTCTCTAAGCTAGTTCTCTTGATACATCCATGTTTGAGATCGGGAGGCGGGTGGAGAGCGGATCTGTGCATGTGTGTACCTGCTGATCTGATGGGTTTCTATAGAAAGATATGACTCCTGTGGTAAAACCGCAGACTTCCTCCTTCTGCTCCCTCCAGTAGCATTGCTGCTGTGTTTCAGCCTTGGGGTGTGGAAATGCGACCCCTCGGCGTGCACAACCCTGCACCCCCCCATAAAACCTGAGCTCTTCAGCCTTTTCTCTTGGTTGTGTTACTGTGATAGAGAACACTTGGGGAGGGCAGTTTCTCGAGCCAAATCTCTTCACCTGTCTTTGTTTTGCAATTGTGGAGCAAAAGGGGAGGCCAAGGAAAATAGAATGACATGAAATTATTTTGTTCTTGCACTATATTGTGTGTCAGGTTTGCTGTAGGGGGGTGGTGGAGAGATGGGGATGCCACTGTGAGAAAATTCATTAGATTTAAATGGGGTTCAGGTCCAGGACAGTATTAAGTGGAGCATAGAAAGAACATAAATGTGAAGGCGGTTGGAGTGACTGCACCAATGGTTTAATTAATAGCTAGAGTATTATTTCTGTCGCCTGAGAGAGAGAATGACACTTTTAGTGCCAGCTTGAGAGTTATTTTTGGAGTAAAAAGGTCCTTTCCACTTGTGGCATTGAGCCTCTAATTTTGATGCACATTTGTGTCCGTTGATGAGGTCACAAAAGAAGTTGAGATTGTTTGTGGGCGGTTTTGTGGGCTAACGTAAACGTCTTAGGGAACTGAACAATCATCAGTTGACAGAGAGCTGGCGTGGTGTCAATGTGAACAAGTAGCAGAGATAAGATTGAAACTGAACGGGGGAAAAAACACACGACAAGACAGAAAGTTCAGGTTTATAATTCAATTGTTCAGTAATAAAAATGACACAGATGAGTAGACACACATGCTAACAACAAACTGGGGAAAGGAACGTTCCTGGACTTACTTCTTGGGGCTTCCTTATGGAGAGAGCCTCAGCGCTAAATATGAAGTGCTGGCTAAAAAGGACAATATTTTCAAATGATATTTTGCGAGTTTGATACGTACCAGGTCTGTACTGATTCATACTGCCTCAAGTCTCCTCATCATCACGACCAGCGGTCTCTCAGTCACATCTACACAGATGTGAAAGGACGTCTGGTGGCCATGTGTCTGTGCTGCTCCAGCTGAACACAGTCAATTGTGTGATATGTTTCATTACAGCAGCTTATTACCTGCTGTACTCTGCTCAACCACTCATGGTTCTCTTCCTCTTTTAGGGACTTCTCGCTAAATCCAACAGTTTACACTTTGCTCAGTTCTACTAACATTAGCTACCGAACTTTAGCTTAGCAGTTAGCGGGGGCCTACCTCTCTGGCTCTCTCTTGCTCGGTGGGTCACGTTTAGCTATTCCTCTGCCTCCTTTAATGATAATGGTGCATGTAATAAGTAGTATTTTTGGATACGAGGCTTGGTGAATTAGAAGCACGGCTCCACACAATGGAAGCTCAGCTGTTAGCAACTGTTAAGGCTACAAAACAACAACAATGCAACATAATAGTATAATTAAATGTGGACTTTGAAATATCAGAACTCTGTCATCTGAAGCTGTATTACTAAATCATTAAATATCAGATTATCATATTGACTTATTTTGTCTTACTGAAACCTTGCTGTGTCATGAAGAATATGTCCGTCTAAATGAATCAACTCCTCCAAGTCATTCTAACACTCGGACCGGCCGAGCAGGTAGAGCTGCAACCATCTTTCACTCAAGCCTATTAATCTAACCTAAACTAAACTAAATTAAGACTCATTTTAAAGCCCTTTCTTTCACACGCAACCTGGAAACCACTGCAGTCACTTCTACTTGTTATAATGCACCGCGCCCCAGGTTGGTATTCTGAATTTCTTTGAGTTTTTATCAAGTTTAATCCTTAAAACAGATAAAGAAATTATTGTTGCAGATTTTAATATTCATGTTGACCTGGTAATAATAGTCTTAGTGTTGTGTTTTTCTCATTATTGTCACGGTCTGCAGATGAAGACAAGGACGAGGACGCAGCAGAAACAACGCAATGATTTAATGATTCAAGAAATGCTTACAAGCTTAAGTCCAACAGACTAGGCAGGAAACAGCAGGTACAGGCAAACTGAACAGAACTCCAAACATAACTGAAACAACCCAAAGAAGAAGAAAAGAACTGGGCTGGTATAACCAGGGCCTGAGTGATGGGGGAAGATGAGCAGGATCACAGTGACTACAGGGCTGACGAGAGACAGGTGAACCTAACGAGGGCGGGACAACAAACAAAGGCAGGAAGTAAAACAAGACAAGATACGTGAGCTTTAACTTCAAAATAAAAGCACAAAACACTAAACCTGAATGAAAAACATTAAACACAGAAAACACTGACCGGTGAAGGTCAGAGGATGTATGCTGTACATATTGTGAAGCAAGATCAGGTCAATGTGTGTTTCGTGATATTGGGCTATACAAATAAATTGAATTGAATTAAAAAGTCAAGCACACACACACACACAAGCACACACATCTGGTGTTTCTGTGCTGCTTGTAGTTTTATCAGGCACAGATAGCAGCAGCTGGGCGGATTCTCTCAGGACCTCAGCGGTACCTCTGAAGCTGGGGGCTGCTGTCATGACCTCTGCCCTCCTACACGTGTACACACACGCACACACAGATAACTTGGCAACACACTCACGCAGATCACCTCTGTTAGGTTCCCGCCCGCTCAGTCAACACCGTCACACTCTCACAGCCTCACACATCCAAAACACACACACACATCCTCCTTCACCAGAGCAGGGAGCTCCTCACACATCCGTTACTTTCCCTTGAACGGCAGACAGTGTGTGCGTGTATGCATGTGTATGTATTAGTGGTGTTTGTGTGTTTGTAGAGTGGGTTTGGAGCGCTTAAATGTGCATGCATGAATGTGTGTGAGTGTGTGTGTAACAGGTTAATCTGTCCCTGAAGCGAGCTGTGCAGGAAAGGGAGTGGTGGTCAGATGAAAGGTGTTCTCTTTGGCATAAGACATCTATAAACACACACACACACACACACACACACAACCTGTTAGCAGCACCGCCTCTAAGCTTCTGTTATGCAAAGTGCTCCCTGGAAGCGGCGACAGTAAAGTATCTGTAAACAGTGAGGTATCATCTTCTCCGTACCCAGGGTAGTTTGCCCCATTAGAAGGTAAAACGCATCTCTGGTAACAGAGTCCACATGGACACCTGATCAAACCACATTCTACCTGTCACCTCTCTATACATATAACTCCCTTGATGTCTCTCATTGGTCATTAGGCCTCTAAATAAAGTAAGATATCCACACACACTCTGTCGTGTCTGCCTTTGTTCCCTGGCAGCAGCCTGCACGGGGCCGGCTTGGGGTTGTAAACCAGTACCTTCTTAATCCGTGCAGCTTTCCATCCAGCGCTGAAGGCAGACTGTTGAAATCTCCGAAGCGAACCTGTTGATCCAAACATTTTTCATCTTCATCTGGAGACAGTTGGGATATGAAGGAAGAGTGCGAGGGGGCTTCACGTCTTTGATCAAAAGGCTGCTGGAGAGAGATTAGAGATTAGTGGAAGAGAGAGCCGGAGTAGCGGCATGTCGGAACAAGTGGAGAAATCAGGAGTTGTTGAGAGGGAGATGTGGTGGAGTGATTACGAGAGATGGGAGGATGGTGGGGAAGGGGCTACAAAGATGGAAGAGGAGGGTGATAGTGAAAATAAGATATGTGATAAGAACAGAAGTATGCAGGGACAGAGGAGCTGACAGCATCCCACATCATTTTATTGGAGAAAGTGTTTCTCGTTACTGTTACAAACCATCATGTTTCCTTTACCTAGAGGTTTTATGAGCCTAGTTCTGGGTGCAAATAGTAATGTCATGTCGTTTTTAATTGCTTTGGAATTATTATTTGTTTTCTGTGTGAAAGTTGTCCACGATAAAGTTGTCTATCCTATCACTTCTTATGCTAACAAATAATAAACCTTCCCCACTTCCTGTTTGCTACCACAATGTTAGGTTTGGAGGATCACCTGTCAAAAACTCTTCCAAATGCGTCTTTCACTTTAAAGTAGTTTAACTGTCTCTGGCTTTTGTCTCTAGGTATGCAGCCATTATGTGTTTGCCAACATAGCACAGACTGACCAACAAGACTCCTTTATTCCATTCCTCTCGTTCTTGCAGTTAGCGACCCGATGCATGGGGCCTCGAAGAAACGACATGGTCTCCACCTCTGCCGTTATGTTCTTTGTCACAGGGCAACTGGAGATGATTGCCTCACGAGGAGGGGGACAACAAGCAGGACACCTTCTTGTTTCTCTCTTTCTTTCAATTGAATACTCCCTCCACCTCCTCCGCATTCCTGAGGCCAAGGCATGGGACGAGGAGACATTCCTGGGACCTTTGTTGGGCTCAGTATGCTCCTGCAGCAGAGAATGAAGGGAGGAGTGGTAACGATAGGTGTTTTACTCTTTACGACTGTTTTCCTTTTATTCACAAAGCTCGTCTTAGTTGGAAGTCAAGGGGTCACAATGGCCTCTTCTCACTTAGGCTACATCCACACTACAACCAGATCTAACAAATGAAAACGATCTCCGTCCACACGGCGTCTCAGCATCGTTTCTAAATGATCTCCGTCCAGACTAACAGGCCAGAAAACGAATATCACGTGACTCTTCACGTACACTGGGCATGATGGTGACGGTGTAAACAGGAAGTAGATTGGTTGCTTAGTTAAAAACAATACAACAGAGTAATAAAGTAGTCTTTAATAATGAAAGTTAGTGTTTGACACTGAAGATCTTCTCTAAAATCTTCCTCTATGAACTCAAACAGACACATTTCATGGAAAGTTTTAGAAGTTTAGTAGAGTGTTTACTGCTTTTGTTCCTTTATAGTTTATGTGTGTGGACTTCACAATATTTGTGCAGAACAAAATAAGCATTAATAAGAAAAGGAAAGTCCTCCGTTTTGTGTCCATCGTCCTCCCTAAAGCTGCTAACATTAACTTCTGACGTCCGCTCCGTAGGGCTGATAACGCCGCTGGACACGCTGCTCACTAATCGCTCCACTAACAGCTGCTTCCTCCGTAATAATGCAGACTTTAACTGAACAACAGCTGCTGGTAAAGACAACAAGGTCAGCAGCACCTGTAATCAGATGTCCATGTTGAATTAACCTGGTAGTCTATCGGTAATCAAGGCTGTTGTTTATGATTTCCGGGAAACGGTCACGTGATAGGGGCGTGACCAATCAGGGAAGGACACGTCATGACTGCTAAGAACCAACCAAGTAGTGAACGTGGGTGTGGGCGTCATCGTTTCTAAACTTGTCATTTTTCGACCGTCCACACAAATACACAACCCCGGCGTTTTCAAACTTATCCGTCCGCAGGAGCGTTTTCAAACGCCGAAAACGCCGGCGTAGTGTGGACGCTCAGTGTAAACGTAGCAGAACATACGTGTTTTCAAATGGAAACGGAGCAGTGTGGACGTGGCCTTAAAGTGGATTTGGTGACAAGGAGGTGCAGTTAGGGCAAATTGTGTCATTGTTTTACGTTATATGTGGTGACCAAGGCCTATATTTTCACAATGTCAGCAATAGCAATACTCTTAAAATAATAGATATACTTCATTCAATTATTCAATGTATCATGTCTTTGATGGTCTTGGAACTCTCCAGGGAAGGCAAACTTCTGTCCTCGATACAATACTACTAAATACTGTGTCATTAAGATGTCGTTTTTCATCAAATATTAAAGGGACAGTGAGTATGATTTTGTGGCATTCAGTGGTGTGGTTGCAGGTGGAAACCATCTGAATACACCTCCGCTCACTCTTCCATTTCCAAGACTGCGGTGACGTGAGCCGCTGAGTGCAACCATTGCTCCTGTTGTTTGCCTGGTTCAGAGGCCATCGTTACCATAATAACACTACTTTAGGAGCAACGGAGGAGACAGCGGCTAGCAGTAACACGTTTTGCACGTTGCGGCTCAACATGAAAGGGCCTCTCTCGAGCCAGTGTTTGGTTTGTCCCTTCTGGGCTGCTGTAGGAACAAAAGGACCCGCTCCCTATGTAGACATGAAAGGCTGATTCTAAGCTAACGAACACTAATGAAAACATAGTTATGAGGAATATATTCTATATCTGCCAATAGATCACCCTAACTGCTACAAATGGGTCCTTTACAGAAACGTTAATGAAGGCAGAAGAATTTAATAACAGGATCCGGTATTGGTGTCCTATGTAACACCATGCGCTGTTCTACACAACGTTGTTACGCTCGTTACCTGATGTAAGAGAGTCTGCTGAGGGCCGTGGTTGTTTCTTTACGTAGTGAAGGTTGTTACGTCATTATTGTAAAACAAAGCTTTCTTTGTTCACAATGTTTTATTTATTTTACAAACAGTTTGCAATACAATACCTGCTACAGCATGATTACACTGTTTCATGGTTATGTTTACGTACTCACATATTTTGCAAAATGCACTTTCTGTCTTGTGTTGATTATTGTTTGTGTCCACACCCACAAAGTATGAGAAGAATTACACAAATATAATGCTAATGAGAGTGAATATCAGATTTACATTCATCAGACGGACCCAACATTGTTGCATATTATACTTTAATATATTTACACACTGTTTAGGTGTGTTAGGCTTGTAAATGTCTTTCCCTTTTGCCAGCATTCAGATGAACAGGATGGACCACAGCCTTTGAAAAGTCTTTCCAAAATTGAAGCAAAAAGTCAACGCACGATTAGTTCTTGTGATTAAGAACTAAACTCTCTCTGAGTGTATCAGTCACACACACTTCATAGACATATACACTGTGCATTGCTCAGCTTCATTAATATGGCCTGCTATTTCCTTTAGCCTCCTACTTCATCCATTTTCCATTGTTCAGCTGTCTGCCTTGATTGCTGTCCGTCCTCCATGCATTAACATTCCTCCGACATACAGACACACAAACATACACATGTCTGAGAGCTAGATAACCACACACACACTATACACACTCTGGCTCCGCATTCCCACTGTCCGGTGTGCTGTTAGTCCGTGAATAAGCCAAACTATCTGCTTCTCAGGCAAGCAAGTCCAACTTACACACAGATGTGCAGGACACACACACACACACACACACACACACACACACAGACCAGCCAATAGGGAGACAATTGGCAATGTCAATTTCTGCAAACCTGAGGAAGTTATTTTCTTGTTATTCTTATTGAACGTTGTATAATAACGAGTATAACGCGTGAGAACGTCTGCTTGTAATGGTTAAAGAGACACAGGACTTTCAGGATCTGCTATTGGTGTCCTATGTAACACCATGCGCTGTTCTACACAACGCTGTTACACTCGTTACCTGATGTAAGAAAGTC
>NW_022280080.1:726135-748635 GCF_004355925.1 Anarrhichthys ocellatus | reverse complement strand
TGTAGCAAACACTTGAATGCAGCTCCTCCGTTATTGAAAATGATTTCCATGACTTTGCCAATTTGGGAAACGAAGGTATTCCTTTGGAGACGAATACACTCAATTCAATCTATTTCAATTCAATTTATTTTGTACAGCCCAAAATTACAAATTACTAATTTTCCTCGGAGGGCTTTACAATCTGTAGACATACTACATCCTCTGACCTTTGACCCTCACATCAGAACAGGAAGAACTCCCCAAAAAAAACCTTTAATGGGGAGAAAAGAGGGAGAGACCTGAGAGAGAGCAACAGAGGAGGATCCTCTATCAGGATGGACAGAAGAGTGATAGATGTCAGCGTACAGAATGAACAACATTACAGAGTTACAACACATTCAATGCATATGACAGAACCACGGCAGGAGGCAAGACCAGGTCCAGGTATCACCAGGATCCACAGAAACCTGTGAGGAGAGAAAGAACAGAGACTCTGGTGAAGAAGCAAAGTTAGTGATGAGCGTTAATGGGACATGAATTCATACAGAAGGAGATGAAGAAGAGGATACTCAACATTCACTGAAGCTATATAACCTTTTTTATATAACCCCCTCCCCCACACACACTAAAGTGCCTCAGTTCCCACCTATTATCAGTTTAACATCCATTATTCCCAGCTTCCTCCTACCAGCATCCTCTTCCTTCTCTGCTGGGATCAGGTGGGAATGATGTCTCTCTCTGCTCCCAGCTCCTTTCCAACAGGAACCGATTCATGAGAACAGGCAGCTAATGAGCTAATGTCTGCTCTCTTATGGTTACACCATCAGTATCACCTGTTCCAACAGTGGCAGCTAGCAGTGACGGCATCGGGAGACTCATTTGTTATTTGCAGTATTGGGCTACAAATGCATTTAATTGAATGGAATCCATTTAAGAGGGAAATGTTCTACTCTTTACAGTAAGACTTTTATATGACAGCTGTTGTTAGTTACTTTCCAGATTAAGATTTTACATGAAACTTTGTATTTTAAGATAATGATCATTTAAGAATGAAGCGGAGATAAGTAATTACGAACTACAATGTCGGAGATTATGAGGAGATGCCGTCTACAGCCAGCAGCTTGACAACGCTTCACAGCAGCGTTAGTCCCGCCCTTAGCCATGATTGGCTGATGCTTTTTTTACCCGCCACGCTGAGTCCATTTATTATTAACTGAGAAACTGCCCAAAAAGCCATTTTCAAAAATGAAATGCAGATTATTTTTTGTGGGTTGGAAATAAATATGCAGCATAGATGTGTCCCATTAAAGCACATATTTTGAAGTTCACATTCTAAAAGCATGTGTAAGTCTGCAGTTACTCTTTAGGTTTCCAGCGTCGTAGTGTTTCAACCGACCCTCCACACAACTCTTCAGCTGGGCTGCTGCCGGTAAATGTCAACGTCTGCTGCAGCGTTAGTTTCTTTCAAACAATGAAAGAATGACGGACAAAATAAGTTGTGATGTTTCACGATATTTTATTCCAACAACATGTTATTCTCCTGCATCATGTGTGCGTGCACGTCTTTACTTCTGTAACACAGAACCTGTAACCAGTAGTTTAGCTCATCTTCTTCCTCTAGGACCCAACTATTTGGTATTTTACATTTTTATTTAAAAACGCTGATTAAAACAGAAACAGGAAGCTTTTAGGAACAAATTTATTGACAAAATCATGAGATGTTGGAATGACTGCTCATTATGGGATGTGTTGCTAACCTCTCTTCACATCATATAATCTTTTAAAAACTGTATTTGTGTTTTCAGAGATGCATAGAGTTGGGAGGAGAACAATCAGCAATCTATGTTTAAATTCAGGCTAACTGTATATACAGTAGTTCAAACTATCTCAGCTACAACACACGAAGGCGTCTGTATTAACAATCTAATAATGTCATACAGTAAAATATATCACTTAGGTGTTTTGAGTGCAGTATTTTTGGGATAATGATACTTTTACTTCGTAACAGATCTGAGAACTTCAGTAAGAAGGAAACATTGTCTTCACTCTGGTAAAGTTGCCGCTTTATGCAAATGTAGTTGAAATGGTTTCCTTTGCATCAACTAGCAGACAGAGTCTGACTGCTGAGCCCCGACAGCACAAACCAGAAACACTTTTGGGTTCAGATGTTTCTCTCCAAAGGATCTTTTATTTACGGAGCAGGTTGCTGAGCTGCAGCAGAATCGTTTGAGTTGAGTTTTACAGAAGCACTCAAGAACACAGAAACATGTCAGAAGCAAACACGCACATCCTACATTTCTCTTCTCTTCACATGCAACACGGGCTAAAACGATTACAGAAAGGGGGATTTGCATGTGATTCAGTTTTTTGACTTCAAGTCTTCTCTTTACTCATTCTATTATCGGTTACATCTCTGGAAATGTTTCTTTTTGTCCTGCTCAAACATGTCTAATTGATTTGCACCGCTTCCTCTCATTAAAGCTGCCAATCAGTGAACACCATGGCTGAGAGAGCTGACACACGTTCAGTTCTCACAGTTCCATGTAGAAACAAACACCTCCATTTCTCCCCACTTTGGCTCTTTTATGATGGGACGTCCTGTTCCAAGGGGCCATCCATCTCATATCTCAGCCCGGGCACACAGCCCCACACACAAGCCCTCAAGAGGGAGCTGGAATCAGAGGACAGCTTTGTTTGTACGGCACTGAGACTATAAACACTCACTGAAGAAGACGTTTTTTTCATTCTCTCTCGCTTTGTTTGGCTGGGGGTGAAAGTTCATCCACAAAAGAAAGGGGGGTCAGATGCATCGATTTGGCCTCATGACATGGGACTGGGGAGACGGGGGCTGGAAAGGTTCAGCCTTTAGTGGAGAATGACCTCTTACTCACTGTTGCAGTTTGGTACTGGGACTCTGGCAATGTTTACTCGAGCAGTGAGGAGACACAGGGGTATCAGCTTACTGGGAGCTAACCAGGCTTCCTATTCAGCCAGCAGTGTCAGTCAATATCTTCCCCTATTCATAAAAAGGTCAGTGGGCAGAGAGGCTGGCTGGTACTGTCTACTGGGATTGTTTGTGTGGTAACCCCATTGTCCTGGGATATAGTGTATAGAAGAGGTAAAGTCCTTTTTAAATCATTTAAAGGAGTGAGTAGATCAGGTCCCTGCTGCCCGCTGCTAGGAGACGACAGTCGGGAGGAGAGAGGACGACAGAGGTGCTACGTACATCCATCCATCCATTATCCAGTTGTCCTGTTCAGGGTCACGGGGCGCTGGAGCCGATCCCAGCTGACATTGGGCGAAGGCAGGGTACACCCTGGACAGGTCGCCAGTTCATCGCAGGGCACATGTAGAGACAGACAAACATTCACACTCACATTCACACCTACGGCAATTTCGAGTCTCCAAATAACCTAAGCTGCATGTCTTTGGACTGTGGGAGGAAGCCGGAGAACCCGGAGGGAACCCACGCTGCAACGGGGAGAACATCCCCGCTTCCCTGCTACGTACATCCGCGACGGTCAATCTCAGAGGCAAACACTGAATCCATCATATTCAGTGCCCCGTGCAATGATGCTACTGTCCAAGCTTCTGTAGCTGCGTCAAGGCGTCCGTCACATGAAAGAGGGCATGTTTGTATCCCTCAATGATACGGTGGGTAGTCTGAGTCTCCACCCTGGGGGGGAAGTTACACTTTAAAGGATAATTCTGCTTTATTACAACCTGGGTCTTATTTTTGTACTTTTGGCCATAATTCCCCATAATTATATTGACACTATACTCACCAAAGTCATTGCTGAGAACTAAGAGGGTTGTGACGAAGCAGAAGTCAGACAGAGGAGACGTGTCAGCAGAAATAATGCTCTAACAGGAGAATAAGGCCCAATGTGTGATAAACAAGGAACTGTGAGGAAATGCATCTTGGGTGACCAAAGTTCCTCCAGAGAGATTACAGTCCGTCCAGGCCTGCATGAAGAAATAGATTCATTTTTTAGTGAAATATTCAGTGTAAGTAGCGCAGTCATCAGACTAGCATGGCCAAAAGAGGTCAAAATAACATGACATGATAGAATATAGAATATAGTAATAATGATAATAGTATAGCTATCAGTAAAGTTCTTCTTTAACTTTATTGTGTGTTTTGTGTGGAGAGAGTTTGTAACGATGACTGTATATATTAAATGATTTAAGATTTATTTACACAATATTATCATATGTGTGTTATCAACAGGATAATATGAATACTTTATTTTTAAAGTGGCATTCCTCATTTCAAGATATATATTTATTTCAATATAGATAGTGTTTGTGAAAATGTTGAGGAAGTTCCCTGAGACTCGTCATCACGAACACAAAGTCATATGAACCCTGATACAGGTTGGCTGAGGTTAAAAACAGTCACAAACCAGTTGTGTAACTAATAAATGCTTTTTATCAAAACTTCACACATTCCTCCTCGTCGACGCGTGATTGCCTGAAACTTGATCTTTGGAACGAATAAAGAAGAAATGTAAGTTTGTGTCAGAGAGCAGGGCGAGCAGCACTAAATAAAGTCTGTCTGTGTGTAGATCAGTGTGTGTTTGCATCTTGTGTGCATGCGATTGTTGTTTCACAGACGGCGCCGGACACACAGCTGGCTGTGCTCTGATGTGGAACACATACATTTTGCATTTAATCTGATTGTGTTGTGTGTTACTGTGAGTATGAATCAAAGGGAGAGGCTTAGACTCTGACCCTGCGGTGTGAAACGTAACCTGACAGGACAGCTGGGAGGCTATATTACCACAGAGTCACCCGTGTGTCTGTTTGTGTGTGTGAAAGCTCCTCTCTGAGCCGGACTCCTGATGCTGAGCCCCCGGTCACCACGGGGCCTTTTCAGTGCAGCAGCCTTATCTAAGCAGCAGCCTCATAAAAACAACGTTCACTAACACATCGGCTCAAAACAGGACCTCAGAGCTGCTTCATGCAGAGTGGGAAAGTACGAGCACAGGACTTCTCATCAGTTAGAGTCACATTGGCACAAAACCCCCACACACACACACACACACACACACACACACCAGCAGACATATTAAGGTGGTGAGTGTGTTAGGGGATTATCTAGTAGAGGCTGCCCTCCAGTGGACACATGAACATGTGTTTCTGACACTCTTCTCCTTCTTTAACTGCTAACCAGACATACTTCATGTTACCTTATTCACTTTACTTATTCTGGACAATGTGCATCAACTGGCATCTTTATGATGTAAAATTTTGAATTTTGGTTCATTTCAACTGCAGTTGAGAGCTTGAAAAGGAAGCGTAACTTTAGACCAAAGGTTCCCAACTTTAAACTTTAAAACTTTAGAAAATAGAAAAGTTAAATTGCAAACACATGTCAAAGGTTGTTTTATCTGTTTGTTTTTTTGCATTTAAAGAATATAATCAGAAACAAGGTAAAACATGGCAGCAGCAATTTTTGAATTGATATTTATTTTTGTCATTTATTTTATGCCTGACGAGGTAAAACTATTGGGTCTTGTTGTAGATCACTAACTTCTTAACATCCTGTAACCTCACAGCTTGTGACCCTGTATGGGATCTTTACTCGTTGTCTTACACTAGTGGACAGAAGTACTTCATGCTGACAGTAGTATACATATATGTATATATACATGCTTTAGGACATTTCATGTATTTGTCTTTAGACTGCTTGCTGGTATACTTAAAGGTTTTCAGTAAATATCACATAAATAGATATGTATGTGTGGACAATAAATTCTCACCCCAATGTGTCAAATACCGCAGCTTTGTCATGGCGCTCTGCTGCTATGATACACTACGCACCCTTCTAGCATCAGTTTGTGACGTGTCAGGCGTGTCAGTACATGCTTGTTACATACATGGTGTCTTTTCACAATAGTCTTCTGTCTTCACAGGAAGCGGTACATCCTCATTGGGACACGATCATAGTGGATCATTGTCCCTCGTCGCTGGCTTTACTGGCTTTGGGTTCTGGAGAACTGTTCCCTGGCGTCTTCTCTTTGATGATCTTTAGAGGAGCCCCACCTCAGGATATGAATTCCTGTGGTGACCTGACTGGAACGGAAATCAAACAGAAATGCTTAATTATTGTTGACTCTTGTCTGATATCCAGCCTGACCCTGGTCCCTCGATCACACGTTACACACTGGAGGATGTTAAGAATATACCCGGGGAGCAAAATATACATAAACACTCGCAGTCTGAATCAGAATCAGAATCAGAACCGTTTATTGCCAATGTTTCACATACAAGGAATATGTCAAGGTGGGTTGTGCATAACATTAAAGAATAACATTAAACAATCAACAACAATCAGCACAGTGCAAGAAATAGAAACATATTCAAATTTACAACAGAATATAAAAGAATATAAAATAAAGTGCACAACAAACAGATAACAGTACTTTAAACAAGTGTACTGTAAGTGTACTGTAAGTGTAATGTGAAAGTGTCAAGTGTGTGTAAATATGAAGGGATGTGAAGGGGAGTGACCGGTAGGAGGTTGTCCTGGGGAGGACAGAGTCAGTGAGGGACCCGGGCTCTGTTAATGAGCCCGACTGCCGACGGGAAGAAACTGTTCGTGTGGTGTGAGGTCTTGGTCCTGATGGAGGTCTTGGTCCTGATGGAGGTCTTATGATGGACCTCAGCCTCCTACCAGATGGAGGGACAAGAACTAGTTTGTGTCCAGGGTGAGAGGGGTCGGCTACAATCCTTCTTGCTCGCTTCAGGGTCCTTGAAGCGAGCAAGTCCTGGAGGGACGGCAGATTGCAGCCAATCACCCTCTCAGCTTCCTATAATGGATATAAAGCAAATGTGGAGATGTTGACTAGAGCTGATTCAATTGCTGTTCATGAGACTGAATGAGGAGCAATTGATGGCTTCAATACTTGTCGTTCCAACCGCCCCAGGAGAGGTGATGGCGATTTATGTTAATTCCAGTCAATGTATTTAGCTTGACACAAGTCATTAAAAGCCCCAAACGTCAACTCCAGAACTCTAGACAAATCATCGCTTATCGATCTCTTAATGACCAATATGCCGCATTAATACTCTGCTACAGGGCTCTTTGCTGATAACCCAAGCAATCACTGTGTGGTTGTTGCCATTAGAGACTTCAATACCAAGCCTTGCATTGTTCAGAAACTATATCAAAAGCATTTTAATCAGCAAGCCTTCCGATGGTATTTTGGTGATTTTGATCTTGCTTGGATATATTTGTAACCTATTCTCCAGTTGAGGATGAAGGGAGAGCCCCTGGTTCACTTCTGAGCAGGCAGCCACTTAGAAAAGAACCAGCTTTGTGCCAACATGGTGAAGTTGAGGCTTACTGGCTACACTTTCGTCAACTGCGTAGTTGCTGCACTGCTTCCATTAAAAAGACAGAAGCGTTTGTATTGTATCACCACAGACCGTCTAAATGACCATAAAGTCTCTCTCTGCCAACTGTTGCTCTTCAGAGCTGCATCCTAATATTGTTGTTCACTCCATGTGTAAAAAATCTGAGATTCTTAATTGTTTGAATAAACATTTATGTTTGGCACTTTATCTGCTTGCAAATCACTGACCTCCTCCTCTGCTGCCATCATGCCTCCAACAGCCAAACATTGTCCTTCACCAACATCTCTGTTTGGGACATTTATAAGGTTAAAGGATCTAGACCCTGGATAATCCACAGGCCCTGATAACCTCCTACTTTACCTCTAATGCCTGGATGCAAACATTGAAGTTGAACAAGTGCCACCATTTTTTATCTCTCTAGAGAAAACCATGTAATTCCTGGAATGTCCTTCACTTATTAAGAAGTGGTGATCCCACGGTGCCGACTAACTATGGACCCATTTACCATTTTAGTTCAATCAGGAGAGACAATTCCGATGAAGAAAAGATAATTGTTTATTATTAACAGATGATATGTGATGATAGAATCTTGACAGAGTCTTGGACTTTAAAGGGAGATTTGTAATAGAAGATAAATCCCCTAAAATGAAAAAATAACCCACAGCCTAATATTTCCCCCAAAAGAATGTTTACTTACCGAGCAGGAAGGAAACGGGTCACAAATGATCGATGATGGCATCCGCTGCTAAGAGATGTGGAATAACAAGGAGCATGACAGAAACGTGAGGTTAAGAGAATCAATGATTTACCGTGAATGAGTAGAAAGGAACAAAAGCACAGCACTGACCAGGTCAGCACTGACCAGGTCAGCACTGACCAGGTCAGCACTGACCAGAGCAGCACTGACCAGAGCAGCACTGACCAGAGCATCTAAGAGCTTAGCCAGCAATGGCTTGAGGACAGCAATGTACAGGCTTTAGCCAGCAGTGGCTGATGGTCAGTAGTGACCTGAATAGCAACAGTTGGAGCTTAGGCTATGTGATTAGTGAACTGGAATAACAGGCATGACATCTTATAGATTCGGCTCAGCAGTAAGTCTCCATCATCTGCACTTTAAATAAATCACACATTACCCATAAAGCATTGAATGGATTTAACCAAAAGAGGTCAGCAGTGACCTGAGAATGAGCAATGCGATGGATCTGACACCACTTTGATATACGATGTGTCAGATATCTTAAACGTAGGAGATTATATCAAATGTGGAGTAGAGGGAACCAGAGTTTGAGATCACTGACCGTGATATCCTTCAAAAGCCCACGATGGACACGGCTCGTGAGGACACACCGCTACACAGTGGAAGAGAGTTGCCGTCGTGTCGACTGAGCATGCTTTTTGTGGGTTGTGATGAGGTCAGCAATGACCAGGGCACGTTGCTTGAATGAGGCCGGAGTGATCCTGCTTACGGACTTCATGAGCTGCGCTGATGTGGAAAACTTCTGAGCATGTCATGGATGAACGTGCCTTTTGGCATAAAGTACTCCCTTTGATTGATTGACAATTAAACCATAAAACATAATAAAACCTCTCAGTGTACTCAAGTTAAAAGTCCCAAACAGCTGTACTTGTAGTGCTGTAACATAAGTGCCTCAGGATGGAGACGGCTACATTAAGGTATGGATGAGAACCATGCAAGTTGTTCATTTTCACAAATTTTAAAATGTGAGGGTGTTCGGCCCTGAGGCCTGCATGGACAGTTTGCTGGATTTGGCCGGAGACTGCGTGGTGCCGATCAGGTTGTTACCTGCACAGAGTGACCCGGAATAACCGGTGACATTCCCAGCAGGGAAACGAGAGGAAGATGTCTTCTCTTCTGCTGATGAACTGGACGTTGGCTTGCTCCTAAAAACGAGACTGGAAAAAGGTAATGTGGACGTAATGAAAACACACACCGGGTGATGGAGAGTGTGTGTAACAGCAGCATGAACGTAGGTAGAGAGACAATCATATCTAAAAGGAGGCAGCAGCAAGATGATAGGCTAACAATGTCATTGTTTCATTGTGCTATTGGATAGAAGAGACCAGCTGATCAGAACAGCTGATATCATGATTAACAGCCTAGAGCAATGCAATTATGAGCCTGAGGAGTGAAAGGCAGATGTTTGGTTTAATTACAGCTACTTTGAAGGACTGCGGTCCACCCCACACTACATTCTAGTCTGTCTACCAAACAGCATCCTCAGCCTCTGTAGAACAAATGTGCTTTGTTTTCTCCTTAGAGGCAGGTCCTCTACTCACAGCTGTTGGCCCCCTGATCAAAGTAGACTGGGGCCTGAGCACTGTCAGTCCCAGTGTTCAGTGGCGCCATTCTGTTTGGGATTATCACACCTGTGGTTCAGGGATTAATCCCAGCAGAGACATAGGAACCAGGGACCAGGGGGCTCTGAAGGTCCAGTGTAGATAGGGAGGAGGGGCATAGTGTGTAGTGCATCCCAGGACTTTGCCCACATGAACCCAATAGGTGCCTTTTTTTCCACATTATCTTTATCGGTTTTACAACACACACAAAAATGCAACAATTTACAAAAAAATGTAATCATAAAGATGCCAGAATACTGAGCATTTATTCTGTGCGGTTTCTTCGAAACTTTCTCTTCACTCCTCCAACCCCCACCCCCCCTACTTCCTCCCTTCTCCCTGATGATTTCACCAACTTCTTTGTCAAGAAGGTAAACAATATCAGGTCCTCCTTCACTCACCCCCCATCTCCCTGTCCACCCTCTCCCTCTCCCCCTCTTCCCCCTCAGCTCTCCCTCCCCTCTCCATTCCCCATCTTATCCTATCTTGCTCCCCTCTCCCCTAACGAGGTCCTCAACCTTGTTACATCTAACCGCCCCACCACATGCTCCCTTGACCCGATCCCCTCCCCTCTTCTTCAGTCTATTGCGACTGAACTCCTCCCTTTCCTCACCCACCTCATCAACACATCTCTTGTCTCAGGATGCTTTCACACGGCTTTCAAGACTGCCAGAGTCACCAGAGTCCCCCCCCCTCCCTTCTGAAGAAACCATCACTTGACCCCTCTGAGAACTTCAGACCAGTTTCTCTTCTACCCTTTCTATCCAAAAGACTTGAATGTGCTGTCTTCAACCAACTGTCTCCCTATCTCCACCAGAACAGCCTCTTGGACCCCCACCAGTCCGGGTTCAAGATGGGTCACTCAACTGAGACAGCCCTCCTTGCGGTGACAGAGTCGCTTCACGCCGTGAGAGCTAACTCTCTCTCCTCTGTCCTGATTCTCCTGGACCTGATTCTCCTGGACCTGTCTGCGGCATTTGACACTGTGAACCACCAGATCCTCCTCTCCACCCTCGATGGGATGGGTGTCTCAGGCTCTGCACTCTCCCTGTTTGCATCCTACCTGACAGGATCGATCCTACCAGGTGACATGGAGGGGGGCCGTGTCGGAACCACACATGCTGACTACGGGGGTTCCACAAGGTTCAGTTCTGGGCCCCCTTCTCTTCTCGCTCTACACAACATCTCTGGGTTCTGTTATTCGCTCGCATGACTTCTCTTACCATCGTTATGCCGATGACACCCAGCTGGTCTTGTCATGGTTAAGTACTTTGGCTCTGAACTCAGTACACCTTCATCGTTTGTGCTCAAATGTATCTTGCTGTTGGATAATGGAAATATTATATTCTTATCATAGTTTATATTCTTATAAGTAGAACTGTTTTGTAACTTGTTTTCCTGCAAACTATCATAAGCTTTCATCATGTAACTTGTGATCCATGCAGCTGACTGCCTGCACACATGTCTTCTTCGTGTTGGATAACAAGTCCCTGCTGTATGTTGACCTGTTCTATGCCTTAAGGATAAAACGTATGCATCAGTGTGTCTGTTGTTACACAGATAAAGCTCTTCTTCTACTTCTTTAACAGCCCAGCCTGCACGGCCTGCAAAGGATGAAACAGGATGTTCCAGTACACAGGCCCCCACCTTTGATCACTCTCTTTATAACTCTGTACAGATTTTAATCTGCAGTGCACACTTCTACAGACTCTGAGTGACTCTGTGTAACTCAGCCTCTTCTCTGGCCGGAGAATATATACTTTTAAAAGACAAGTTCTGTTTGACAATATTCTTCATTTCAGCCTAAGAAGACTCAACAGCGGGTAAAATAATGTTGCCACCACAAGTACCACCTCATTGTTTTTTTGCATTCACTTAAACGGTGAACAGGCAGTTCAGACAAACAACTGGAACTACTTATAGGTGTCCATTATCAGGGGTTAATCAGAATGGAGTATCACCCAGACCCCGGTATAAGGGGCAGATTGAAGTATCTAACTCAAGCTTCAGGGTCCTGTTTGTTTCTTTGATTGAGAATGTTGTTATTGGCAAAGGAAGTACTTTGATCCTTGACTTCGTAAAAGTATTAATTCCACAGTGTGAAACTCTCTAAAAAGTAAAATTCCTGTATTTAAGTACTATCAACTAAATGTACTTACATTAATTTAAGGTTTTATCAAGGTGGAGATTATTTCAGCTACTCTGTATACTGTGGAATATAAAATCTATATGCATCACATTTCACTTGTTGATCATATATTCCTTGTGTAACCTGTAAGTAACCTGTCACAGGCTGTCTGATAAATGTATAGAATAACAAGAACAATGTTTCCTCTGATATAGAAAGGAATCTGCATAAAATGACCAAGGAGCTAATAAACTGCAATTAAGCATGATTTTCTGATTGCCACCACTAGTTACTGTAGTACAAGAAGTTATATGTATACAGTATATTGAATGCTACTTTATATTTCCAAGATCGTAGGCACATTCACAAAGATGAAAGGAGCCTTTGAGGGCATTCTGTTGGTTGTCCCAGGATATCTATGAGTGAGAAAAGTAACATAATTGTATATGTTTTATATTCAAACACTATAACTAAACTATAGCCTTCCCTTGCCGAATGGTAAAGTCCGACCCCCGTGTCTTTACATTTTGTTTTGGGCACATTAGGTGTTGTTGGCTGTTTATTAGTCTGTATGTTTGTCTGTCTATATTAAATCTCTCTACTTGTTTTTATAACCTTGTTTCCGCTTCAGGTTATTATACTGCTTTAGTAAGCTGGTCATTGATGAGGTCGTGGGACAACGATAATGTTGGTAATGGTTCGAAAAAACAGAAGTGATTAGACAATCAGACATCAAACTTTATTGGAAGAGAAACAAAAGTAAAGAATAAAACTATTACCCAAACTGCCTGTTGTCTGCAGATGACTTCCTGGTTCAACCACACACACAGTGTTTCTCACTCATCTCTACATTTTCCGTTTCACAGAGTTTGTGGTCGACAAAATAAATTCTGAGAAGTAGGAGAAGCTCAAAACTATTTCCAAGAACTACAGAAGAATTAGTACGAGCACTTCCAAATAACTTTGTATGACTGGAGCCACAGTGTGTGTGTGTGTGTGTGTGCGTGTGTGTGTGTGTGTGTGTGTGTGTGTGTGTGGCAACCTTCAGTGGTAACATATGCTGTCTGTGACGGAAACAGAAACCCCCTCAATCGTCTTAACATGACTACTGATTATGATATTTTAAAAATCCCATCAACGAAAGTGAAGCTCTGGATCCTGCCAACAGATTAACTGTAAGTGGTGCACAGGTTATGGTGATATTTCCTTACCTCAGGGAAGGTAAGAAAGGTTGCATCCCTGTTTTCACATGACAGGGGTTAATGCTCAATCGGCTCTTTGCTAAGTCCCGCCCCTCTCGGTTACTGTTGCTGTCTGGCTACATGGCCGGTCAAAAATGGCATTTTCTAGAATATTGGTGAGAGATAAACCAAAAGAAATAATTGCAATAATTACTATTTCTGGAATAGTAGTTCTAAAATATCTGAAATAATAATACATATACAGGAACAATGTGTTTTTGCACAGATATTGCATTAATATATTGTTATATTTGATGCTAATGTTTAGTTGTGACTAGCTATAGTTTTCATTATCCAGCGTTACGGTTTTAGCATCGCTAGCTACACTAAATAATCCCACTTTTCATTAGATTAAAGTGCTGCAGGATAGGGTTTGCACAATGTGGGCTTGATGCTGCACCACTGGCACAAACCAATAATAAAGGCTGTGCCCACATGGTGGTGGTGGTCGGGAAGACAAGACACGATCGCAAGCATTTGAAGATTACGAAGAACGTTGTACTTGGAATGTTGATTTCGGAACGTTCTCAGAAAATTGTTTTTCTTACGTTTTCATAAATTTGCTTTCCTAATATTGTTCTTCTAATGTTCATGTGTTTTTATCATTTGCTAAGGGCTAATGAGTGTCCAGTCAACAGACCTAGTAGGATAATATAATAGTATAATATATATATATATATATATATATATATATATATATATATATATATAATAGTAATATATTATTAAAGTATAATACTAAAAACAAAAAGATAGACTTAGACAATGGAATTAAATGTGGTGACTGATTGTTGGGACTGACAAATAGTCTGAAAAGCAGAACCTCGGTAGAATACAGTATATTTCTGTAAATAAAGACGCTCCTACAAACAAAATGTGGTTATGGAAACATTATTAACATCCTCTATTGGTCTCGTAACATCTGCACTACATATCATGTTTTTATGTTCAGCTGATGACGTCAGTGTTGTCTGCTGACTTGTTGGGTTTTCCTCACATCTTCTGTGGATCCTGTCATTGGCCGCTGACTCCTGGTTGAGGAGATCAAAGCGAGCATAAAGGATGATCAGGGCCCGCTGGCTTCTGTAGCCTCAGACATTCTGGATCTCCTGCCTCATATCTTTACTGCAACGTTACGTAATACGTTTGTAGGAACCGGCGTCATATTATTACCTCGTTCTTCCCAGAAAAAAACTATAGTCTGACTTATATTATGTTAATATGTCAGTAAGTCACCAGCTGCCCGCATCCACCCAGCGCCATGGTTCTGGGAGTACTAGGTGTTCTGGTGTCTTGTCTGTCCTCGCCAACACAGGAACCCAACAGGAAGTGATCTCACTGCCTTAGAGAAACAAGAGCCAGTTCTCCACCTGCTCTGCTCACCCTCTCTTTGGGATCTGGTGGTTACATTTCTTTGTTCAGTTTCAGTTCAACAACAGCTGTTGTGGTGCAAATCTGAACAGGCTCTGCAATATGACTGTAGCTCACAACTCCAAACGTCCTCAACAGACAACATGCTGCTCTGTCAAGTATGGAACACACATCAAGCTGTACACTTTATTGGACGTGTTGTCTTTTCTCCTGCATAACCTAGCTTTAGTATCAACACTTGCCATATACATTAACTAATAACCTTCTCTTTGTGTTTCCTGTAATGTAACATGGTCTGCTTTACGTTTCCCTCAGAACAATATTTGCTGCTGTAAATGAGTTGTATATAATCACAGTTTCTGTGAGACAGGGTTGTGTAGGTTCACGTGTGCACACAAGTCTTAAACTTGTGAGCATTCTTTGACTAATTTAATGCATTTTCATCGATTGTTCATTCAGAACAAAATTTCGCTCAGAGACAGTTTACAGTAAATGTTCCACCAACATCCCTCAGCTCTGATCATCTGACGGTCAAATCTTTAAGTCATAAGGCCTCAAAGTCAAAGACACAACCATGTCCACATGTTCATCATTCTCATTTCTTTTACACAAAGCCAGTAGTCCCGTCATGTCTCTACAACATCACACAATCATTGATCTTATGTTTATGCTCTGTGACTTTGCAAGCATAAAAAATATGTATTTTACTGAGTCTGCTGTGAACAGTAAGCAAGAATAATTGTTCACCTCGGTCAACCTTTGTCCTTTAAATCCGCCAAAAGATCTTAGAGAAGAATAGACGTCCTTCACAAACCTTGCTCCGCCCATATTTGAATCACACCTTCATTTTGATTTCCACTACACACCTGTAACATTTCATGACTGCATCTTACAAATTGCGGTGACAAAATCTGTCCACAGACAGAAATGTAAACACCTGGCAAAGTACCCAGAAGCTCTGCTGTGGTAATTCCCCATGACCACATTGTGCCATGATGACGCGCACACACATCCTCACAAGGCTGTAGAGGCTGGTAGTTCATCACACCCAAGCTCACTGTCGCTGTGAACACTGCTGTTCAGTCTGCAAATACACACACGCAACTCACAACAACTGAAAATTGAAATCTGGTTCATGTTCCTGTCTGACAGGAAGCAGCACGTCAAGCTGGGAAAGCACAGCTCAGCCTCTCAGACCATCAGCACTGGTTCCCCCCAAGGCTGTGTTCTTTCCCCTCTGCTCTTCTCCCTGTACACCAACAGCTGCCCCTCCAGTCACCAGTCCGTCAAGCTCCTGAAGTTTGCGGATGACACCACCCTCATTGGACTCATCTCTGGTGGGGATGAGTCCGCCTACAGGTGGGAGACTGACCATCTGGTGACCTGGTGTGGTCTGAACAACTTGGAGCTCAACGCTCTAAAGACAGTGGAGATGGTTGTGGATTTCCGGAAGAATGCAGCCCCACCTGCTCCTATCACCCTGTGTGACTCCCCTGTCGACGCTGTGGAGTCCTTCCGCTTCCTGGGCTCCATCATAACCCAGGACCTCAAGTGGGAGCTGAACATCAGCTCCATCACAAAGAAGGCTCAGCAGAGGATGTACTTCCTGAGGCAGCTGAAGAAGTTCAACCTGCCAAAGACAATGATGGTGCACTTCTACACTGCCATCATTGAGTCCATCCTCTGCTCCTCCATCACGGTCTGGTACGCTGCAGCCACGGCCAAGGGCAAGGGCAGACTGCAGCGCATCATTCGCTCTGCTGAGAGGGTGATTGGCTGCAATCTGCCGTCCCTCCAGGACTTGTTCACTTTAAGAACCCTGAAGCGAGCAAGGAAGATTGTAGCCGACCCCTCTCACCCTGGACACAAACTGTTTGTGCCCCTTCCATTTGGTAGGAGGCTGAGGTCTATCAGGACCAAGACCTCACGACACATGAACAGTTTCTTCCCTTCGGCAGTTGGGCTCATTAACAGAGCCCGGGACCCCCACTGACTCTGTCATCCCCAGGACAAATTCCCACCGGTCACTCCCCTGCACATCCCTTCTATTACACTCAGTGGCGGGCCGTGCATTTTATACCTGGGCCTTCACTGCTGTCCTGCAGCTGAAATACCACATTATAACCACATGGTGGCGCCACATCAATTATTCATTTTTAAGGCTGTTTACTATATACGTATTCGTATTAAACCGTTCGGTACGAGGCTTACAATACCTTTGAATGATAGTAGAGGATTTGGAAAATGCAGAAGCTTAAATTCAGGAAAATATAATGTTTTCTGTGCTCATGTAGGACAGTGATTCACAGCTGGTCTGGCTATGGGACCCACCATCATTCCTTAATGACAAGCCGCGGCCCAGAGAGTTTGTCTTATGATTTTACATTCATAACTTAAACATTAGATGTACTGCTCTGCAATGTCTTTCCTCGTCTCAGCCCCCTGTGTCACGGTGTGTGGTACATCTCACTCAGTCAGAATGCCCATATTTGATTGGCTGAGCTGCATCACGTGATGTGATTCACTACCCATCAGCCTCTGCTGTTAAGTTTCGTTTCACGATAGTCACGTGCTCGCCCACTGACCAATCACAGCACGCTCTGCACCTTGCAGCAGAGCTGCATGGAAACTGAGCTGCATGTAATGCTGACGTAGCTATAGGCCGGCTAGCAGGCTCTGACACGTCAAAGAATACGCCCAACATGTCAAACTAAAGATCTGATTGGTTGAACACTATGACAATCAACAATATCGTCTCCATTCACTTAAACTGCACATGGATTCACTTGTGAGTCTGCAGGCCTCTGCCTCTGTTCTTACCTAGAGACACAGAGGTGAGATCTGATTGGATAAAAGCTCTACTTAAAACAAGCTGCACTGGAAGCAGAGCAACTGAGGAAGACAGTAGCTGTGCAATGAGAACATAAGATAATGGAGAAAATATTTATATGAATTATAATACATGTAGTGTATTTAAGAACAATTATTAAATTATAAAATAGATATAGCTTCTGATTCTGTTTAGGCCAGCAGAGAAGGCCTTGCAGGCCCTGACGGCCCACCACTGATTACACTCGACACTTTTACACTACACTTACATCTCACTTGTATATAGTCCTGTTATCTGTTCGTTTGTGCACTTTATTTTATTTTATATTTCACTTTATATTATATTCCACTTTATTCTATATTTTATTTTATTTTATATTTTCTGTAAATTCAATATGTTTCTACTTTGCACTGTTGATTGTTGTTGATTGTTGTTAAATGTTTTGCACCTCCCGTCATGTCAAATTCCTTGTATGTTCAACATACCGTGGCAATAAACGGTTCTGATTCTGATTCTGATTCTGAGTGCTGTGTCAACAGCAATCACTGGTGATAATAATTTAGGCCACCAGATGGCAGGAGACACAGCCATACGGGGAAAAACTGCTGCCCTGGAAAATGAGAGGCGGGTCCCAGAATAGGAAGAGAGTGGGATTGAGGAGTAAGAGAGTGAGAAGAAAGATGACAAGAAAGCAGAGAAAATTGCGTGTTTGAGTCGTCATGCTGTCACATCTGAAGCTAAATGTATCTATCAAGTCATTCTGAAAGTAGAAGTTATCTCTGTGTTTCTCTCCCTCCCCTCTTCTCTCTCTCTCCCTCCATCCTGGTAATCTCTCCCTCTCTCTTCTGTTCTTAGACAGATAGGTTTTCCTGTCAACCTGCAGACAGATGTGGGAGCTGCAGCTGCTCTAAACGGAGCTGGATAGGTCAGCCTGGAGCCAAACGGCAGCAGCATGCCACCTTAAGCAGCTGTCCACGTAAGTATGCTCCACTCACATGTCACTGTTGCTTCCACAGACCACATGTGCTGCTGATGGCTCACCGTTGCATGCTGTAAAAGATGTTTGTGCTTTGAAGTTCAATCTATGTTTAGTGACCCAAAACTGACTTTCAATGGCAGCTATACATTATTGGGAAATGAATGTAACCTGACCTCGCTCAAATTGCAACAAGCTATTTTATTTGTTTCGTAACCCTAAAGGTATCCTCTGACATTCAAAGAGTGAATAATCTGAAGGGAAAACCCTGAGAACCAGGACATTCAACATGGCCACCACCTGCCCAAGTGACAATAATTACTTCATATTTGAAAGGGTTACAATCACAGATGGGCAGTATTTATGTTGCTTGCATTTGAAGTATAATTTCGACAGGGTCACACCATGGCCAAAGAGGCACGTGTGGAAGGATTATATGTTGGAGATTTTTAAAAATGTGACAAATGTCATGAACTTTTTTTTTTCATCCAGAACAGATTTTGGAAACAAAATCCACTGAATTTGTTTTTTTGTTGCAGTTTGTGTGAGGTTGACCCACATGTTATGTAAAACGCTCGGACTAAACTGGAAACATATGGCCAACATTTTACCATTTACCCCTTTCCGGTTTGTGCTGTTTTTTGGAAAAATGGAAATGTGTTACTGCATACGAAAATATAAAGTAATGGAAGATATTAATACAGACCAATGACTCAATAGTGTGACCTGTTATAACAAAGCGTGCATGCGTAAACAGTGACTCTGACAGTTGGAGTGCACTCTGGCACAAACTGGGCTGTTGATGAACTCAGAGTGCTGCTGGAATATACCGTTGGGTTATTAAGAGCACCACACTACTCTGCACTCTGTCTGAGGAGAGAGCAGCAGAGCAAGCAAGGACAGTGAATGTGTGACAGCTACTTGTTTGCCATACTGTTGAGGGTGTGTTCATATATCCAATCTGACGATCTAAATAAACAAACTGAACTAAAAGCGCTGTTGTTCAAAGAAATAGAGCATTTATGTCTCTATGAATTAACAAACGGGTGAGATTAAATGGATGTAAGGAAAACAGTCCCATCGTATGTAGATCACAAAATAACATCTCTTGTTAGAGCTTGCTGCCAGTGAGGATGACGTTGATGATGAGACATGAGACTACAATATGCTCAGGAGTTAATAACAATGCTGCCTAGTTAGCTTAGCTAAAAACCTTCATGAATAGTGTGGCAGAAATGTTTAATACGTTTTCAGGCAAGAAAGTAACCATTTAGACATGTGCTCAGTTTATCCAAATAATGCTCGACTGGAAATCTTTCAGAGCGAACCCACCAGCAGGAGGCCTTCAGACAGCTGTCGCTGGAGCAAACAGTCAGTGCACACAGTCTGCTGGTAGAATCCTACTTTACTGTAGAAGGCAGGACGCAGTGCATACTGAATAAGTATGTAGGATGAAGTATGCAGTATGCAGTATGCAGCAGTATGTAGTATGCAGTACGGTAGTATGCGATTTCGAACACAGCCAGACTGCTCAGAGTATTGTCTGCCGCTCTGAGGGTCTGGTGCTCTGAGGGTCTGGTGCTCTGAGGGTCTGGTGCTATGAGGGTCTGGTGCTCTGAGGGTCTGCCGCTCTGAGGGTCTGGTGCTCTGAGGGTCTGGTGCTATGAGGGTCTGGTGCTATGAGGGTCTGGTGCTATGAGGGTCTTGTGCTATGAGGGTCTGCCGCTCTGAGGGTCTGGTGCTATGAGGGTCTTGTGCTCTGAGGGTCTGCCGCTCTGAGGGTCTGGTGCTCTGAGGGTCTGGTGCTATGAGGGTCTGCCGCTCTGAGGGTCTGGTGCTCTGAGGGTCTGGTCTGTGAGCATCTCTGGCTGTGAACTGGCCTGGCAATGTCACAGTGATGACAAGACTCCAGGAAGTCACTGCTCAACAAGGAATAGTTCCAGCAAGTAACGCAGTCTAAAACCACATTGTTGTCTTCACATTTCTTTTGAACAAATGAGTTACAACATGACTAACTAACTAACTAACTGTACATAGTGGGCTTTGGAGATGCTGTATATACAGTATTTTTGGATTTTGAAATGAGCCTGGCTAACTCTTTCCCCCCATTTTCAGTCTTCATGCTAAGCTAAGCTAATGAACTGAATACAAAAGGTGTATCGCTCAAAATGTTTTAATGGTTTCAGTTGGAACCAATAGGCTTGAGTCTGAGTGCCACAGACAGAGTAGGGAAGCATTGAGAAATGGACTCATCATTAGATGTTTTATAGACTGTTAACATGGAATTTATTCCAATTTGGTTTGTATTTCAAATCAATTAAATTCAAAATGTAAATGTGTCATTCGTAGTGCTCTGCAGAGTCTGATGGCCGCGTGTGGAGCTACAGCTGCTGAGGGAGGTGGATGGCTGACGTAGAGGAAGAGAGGGACTGTAAGTGAGGGGTGTAGAGAGAGGAAGGGAGGATTAGGGTGGGTGCCTGCGGTGGAGCATGATGTCAGAGGAATGTGTTGAGCCTCTCCTTTAACAAGCTGGAGCCGTGTGGAGCGCCGGCCACCTCCCGCTCTTTCTCACACACAGTCACTTTACCCGCTTTAACTCTCGCTCTACACACTCTTTCACAAACACACAGGATCAGAATCAGAAAGGCTTTGACAGCATGACTCTAACTGTTTCATTCAACTTCAATGTGGAACATGTCTATGATGTAGACTAACGGATTTAGATTGACATTAAAATGTGAAATCAAGATGTAATATCAGATTCACATCCTCATTTAGGTGGAATGTGTTCTCACTGGTGGATTCTCCTCTTTGTTCAGCCCTCCCTCCCAGCATCCGTTCCTGCAGCTGGAGCTTGTTTCAGGGATTACAGAGATGGAGACGGAGGAAAGGAAAGCAAAAGAGAAAACAAGGGGAGAGAGAGGAGAGACTGGATGAGAGAGCGAGGACAGACAAATGGAAAAAGAGAGAAAGTGACTTATATAATGTGCTGGTGAGCCAGACGCTAGGAACAGCTGGAAAGATGATGACACATATTATCCGTGAGGTAAGACAGTGGAGGGTGGAGAGGACAGGCTGTGTGTGGAGGGAGCTGCTTCTATAAACCAACCACAGTGAAGTAAAGTGTATTTATAGCAGCACTGCCATGATACCAGAAATGAGACTTTAATGTCTCATTGAAGAGTAACCCCTTAACATCAACTCCCCCCCCCCACCCCATCTAATTATAACTGCATCCGCATGCCTAAATAATAACTAATTAAAGGGAGATAGTCATCAATTATGCCTCAATAGCAATTCAATCACCATGTTTTGAGCACATTAATCACGACTTAGTGAATAAATCATGTCTATTCCTCGTCGATACGGTTGACGAGAGGGATTAAACACAGAGACGTGATGTTAGCTGCTGCTTTAATAGGGAAGCTGGTCGTGACCGTTGGGCAGGCCTTCTGTTCTTGGAGGGTCTGGCAGCAGAGAGGTCTGAGATGGGATGAGATGGGATGTCACAGCAGTTGGCAAACAGCGGTGGGGTGTGGCCTGACAGCGCTGACCGTCATGCAGGTGCTGGGGGTCATGGCGGCTGCCCATCCGGTGGTGCTGCTGAGGCTGCTGCAGAAGAGATACGGGGAAAGCATGTGAAGATGAAGACCGACAACTGCATCATGGTGGCCTTTAACAACAGGCAAGGCGGAGGTCGGTCTGAGGCCCTCTTTAGGAGAGAGTTATGCAGAAGCAGTTGCATGGCATCCTAGTAGCCCCAGGTTGCTTGCTGTTCGGCGCCCTGCAGAAAGGACTCAGGTAATTGCAGCCCAGCCCTGGACCATGCCCCTCTGTCTCAGGAAGCTGATGTGATAGCCGAGTTGTCCACTCTGGGCCGTCCTCTCTGGGCCTGGCTCCTGATATGGACAGGCTGAGGAGGACTGGACTCTTTGTACAGGTTGTGCAGACCATCCAGTGGCCAGAATCCATCATGCCTGTTAAAGGGCAAAGTGGTCAGGGTTCCAACTCTGGTGCGAGGAAAGGAGGCTAGGTCCCTTGTTCTGTGCAGTTGGATCTAGTCTCTGCTAAAGTGTATGCAGAAGCCGGCACAGACGACGAGTTGCAGTACTATTATTTTTAAAAGTTACTTCGTTTATTTTTTGTCTTGTTTTTAGCACAAAAAGGTTGTCAACCATTTCTTTGCGATATGCGAATATAATGACTTAAAATGTGAAAGAAAGAAGAGAGAGAGAGAGACAGAGAGAGAGAGAGA
>NW_022280080.1:716576-725735 GCF_004355925.1 Anarrhichthys ocellatus | reverse complement strand
AGAGAGAGACAGAGAGAGAGACAGAGAGAGAGAGACAGAGAGAGAGAGGGGGCTGAACTGGAAATAAAGGGCTGAATTCAGTTCAGTCTCAAGCTGGCCTCCACATGTTGTAGAAGTCCGGAGCAGCAGCAGGTTACTATAGAGCACAGACAGAGAAAGAGTTTATTCGTGAGTCATTTGCTTTTAGTGAAGTTACTGGAATGAGTCACAGAGCGGAGAATGAGAAGTACTGCATTGCTGTCTCTACTTGTATACATGCTAACTTTACTTTTTCTATCTGTTTACAGCGTTGCCCATCTTTCTACCACCATCTTTCTCCACTTGGTGAAGATGTAGTCTGTTTGATCTCCATGGAGATGTCTCCAAACACCGCCTCCTCTACCTTGTTGCCGTGGTCACTGTGGTTGCTTTTCTTCCTGACCCACGTCACCCAGACAACAAACTCCGCCCCCCTGTCTGAAACCTCTCTGTCGGTCAACACCACGCTGTTGTTCAACAGTGGCGCCCCGGGCTACAACCTGCGGAACTGCAGCTGCTCCGCACCCGTCCTGGAATGCGACGAGGCTCTGGCCAACTCGCTGTGCCGATGCCACACCGTGCTGCGATCCGCTCTGCCCCCTGCTGGGCTCAGAGAACCTGGACCACTCACTGTGTGGGTGAAGGAGCTCTGGGCTCTGGAGGAGTTGCTGAACCGGAGCATGGTTGGCCATTTGCTGTTGTCTTTTTGTGGAATAAAACCAATGGACAGTCAGTACCTGGCTCTGTTAGGTCTACAGACCCTCAGGATCCATAGTGCAGCCCCAGGAGCTCCCTACCCCGACCAGGAAATTACAATCTCCCCAGCAGCAGGGGTGGCCGTGGAGCTAGAGGCCCTCTACTTTGACTTCTCCTCTTCCTACCATGTGACCTTTCTGGATGTAGCAGTTCTCAACGGGCTCTCTGTCCTAAAGGCATACAGTGTTGTGGGACCACCTGCTCAAAGACTCTCTCAACAGTTCCCACACCTGGCCCTGCCCCTTCCTCTGCCATACTCTACTACTCCTGATGACCCTACGGACCCCAGTGAGCAGGCTGCACAGCCTCTGCACAACCTGCTTATTACGTTTGTCTACTAACTACAACAAGTTGCCATTCACAGGCATGGTTAGGTTTGGAGTACAAGTGACTAATGATGCGTAGGAATTATATGTGTTGTACAGAAATTCTGCGCATCATTTGTCGCTCGCTGGATGGGTTTTGTTCTCTTTTTGCACAGGCAAAGTTGTGTGTAGTATAATAACTTTCAGTATGACTGTCAGTCAGGCCCAAAGGTGTCTTTGAACAGTCAGAGACGATGCTTTGCTTTGTGCTAATCTTCTGGATCTGGAACACTTCAACACCACGGGTACACTATGTATTTACATGCATACATATTATCTCATAGCCCTGTAATGGCTTTATTCAGCAGTCTGCTACATACTTTACACATCCTGATTATCGGTACCACTTAAGGTTGAAAGCTGTACCCAATGGCTATTTAAATGGTTCACAAATCATTTGCTGATGCTTTACAGATCACAGGGCTGTAAACTGTGGCACTGTTGTGCTTTTACACTGTGCATTTTTAATTCACTACAAATTGAATATTTATTTCCTAACCGTGTTCCAACAACAGTTTGAATCTCAAATAGAAATTGACAACCCTAGTAGAGCAGGTAAGTCTTAAATAAGAGCAAGTTGTGTTGCCAGATTGTGAAGATATGGGTTCTTATCATTTGTGTTTGTTAATAATGCAGTTGTAAATGTTGATAATCCATTAATTAATGCTCATTGATATCTTACTTTCTAATAAGCCATATGAAGCATTGGTAAATGCTTTATTAACGATTAATAAGTTACATTTCATAAACTCTTTACAAGGGATGCTTTATCAAGCAGCATTCTCCTACCGATTATATATAATTACTTTTGAGTGATCTATAAAGCGTTGGTAAATGATTCATGAACCATTAACAAAGTAATTAGTTACTAAGTTTAAACTATTTAAAAAGGTGCCTTATATGAATGTGATACCCAAATATCTTTGTAAGGATGAATGACTCAATGGAGCTTATACAGGTAAAGTAAAAGCACGCTGTTAACTCAGTATTCAAGCTAATGTTGGAACATTCCAGCTATCGCATCAAACTTTCTAATCGTCTGGATGAGAGCTACTACCTACACACAACTCTTAAATGGAGAACTCAGAGGCTGTGGTTACACCTGACATTTCAACAATGTAAGATGTTGTTTCTGCATAACATCTTTCGATCTGCCACCTCTCACGATTGATCCAGCAGATCTGACGGCAGTGTGAGCACAAGCTGGTTCTTGCATACCCAACCTGTCGCCCAAAACGCCCTACCACACAGCGACTGATCGTGTGAAGAGTCACCGTAGCCACAACCTGCTTGAACAACATCCGAGTCAAACCACATGCCTGCTCCCAGAGAGGGACGAGATGTTCCAGATTCCTGCCAAGTGGGTGTTGGCTCTTTATCATCCACTCTGATCTCGGTGTTGTCAGATATCTGAGAAGCAGGATAGCATGGTCAGAAGGGAGAAAGCTTCTTTTGCACGCTGAACGGTTGCAGGTTATCCCCAGAACCATTTGCTTCTGAAGAACCCTTTTTTGAGGAAAGGGTTTTTCAAAGGTTCTTTGTAACACTTTTCATCAAAGAACCCTTTTGGGAAGAAAGAGTTCTTCAATAATTGTTGCAAGTATGGGTGTTATTGTTAACCATGACTGCTGTGGGTTGTGAGGAACTAGGTTCTAGATGAACCCCTCGGAATGTAAAAAGATTCTATGTAGAACCCACTGGGTGGGTTCTTGTTAGCACCTTTCGATGGTGGAATGGTTCTGGATATCACCTCCAGGGAGGCTTCTTGCTTAAACAATTACACCAGAGAAGGATTTTAGGTGGAACCTTTAAAAAGGTTCTACTAATAACCAAAAAGGGTTCTTCTATGGGGACAAGCCAAAAAAAACCTTCATTGAAAGAATAAAAACTAGAATAAACAAGTGGAGAACCAGCGGCATCCCATCCCTGGATTAATGGGTGAAATGATGTCTACCTTCTTAGGTTAAAAACAGGACACACATATCTAAACGGTTTTTAGATATGTGGGTTACGCAATCTGCATTTCTATGGGTGGATTGCAACACGTGGCAGTTCCCATGTTGAAATACTGCATGGTGCGGTCACAATGAATGAGGTACTTTGGGGAAGGGGAGAAAGCAAAATGACAAATTCCTGCTTCAGGGATCAATAGAGCATCATAAAAACACGATGTGCTGTGGCAGCTGACTGCAGTGAACATGGGCTGGAACCAATCCAACAAATCCAGTGTGGAGTCAGAGTCTGCACCGGACATGGATGATAATAGTATGCCTGGGCGGGATCTTTGACTGTTATGCTACTTTCTTGAGAATATTTTAAAAAGTTAATTATGGTTAAAGTTGTCCGTTTTCAAGATAAGGGCAGCTACCGCTGGCAAAAACCTACAAGAATGTATGGGGGGGACAAAAGATGGAAGACAAGGACCGTGTTAGTGTGCTGTGGTATGAGCTGACGGAGAGGCACAGTAGGCTCACTATGAAGGCTGCAGGATGCTGCTGCGTTTGTCCAGCTGCTCTTATTGAGTACAGATGGCCCAATAAAACAAAGTGTTTTGAAACAGGTTAAGATGGACGCCCGATGAACAAGAGTCCCAGCGTTAGAATCCTCTCACCAGCCAACAAACCTCACTGTGTGCACCAGAACAATGACTAGTCTCTGGGTTGAGTTAGATGAGTTGTGCAGTCATTAACATCCACTGATAGCCAAGTTGGCAGAGCTCTGTGAAGGAACAGGAAGTGAAAGAGAGAATCATGTTGGACCTGATTCAGTTCCTCTCCGGCTGTTTCTCAGAAGTCCGTGTTAATGCTTCTGAATTTGTTAACCAATAGAGAGAGGCGACAGAGGACAGTGACAAAAACTGAAAAAAGAAGTCAATATCTATGTTGAATATCTAACAACTCTTCCTCTCTGGTTACAGACTGTTTCTCTCTTTTTCATGCTTCATGCTGATCATGGAAGAGACTTTGTTAAAGCTGCTCTCACCAACCAAACCCAGGGCCAGCACTTCTGTTCCACACATCATTCAGTGATGGGCGTGTCTCTGTGGCTGTGTCTGTGCATGTGTTCTGATTTATCTCACCTTAGCCAACATCAAAGTGAATTCATCTCTCAGTTCATTTATCTATCACAGTTGCACCAGTTGTATTGAAACAAAGTTGCAAAGGAATACTAATCTAGAACTCCATCGTTTTCCTCTACTATGCATTTTTGAATTCATCTAAATCTTGTTTTTAAAACTGTTTTATGAATCCCAAAAGGTTGGAACGGTGCCCCTACTGTTTACAGAGAAAGAGAGCAGAACTCTGTAACATGCTCAGTTACTCCCAACCAGAAGAAACAACTTTATGTATTGTTAAGTAAATTCATTATCAAAATGTGGTTTGCGTAATTAATCAGACAAATGCCACTTTAGATTGTTGAAAAGCATATTTTGCATATTTGAAATCTCCCATAAGTATCTGAAGGATGATTGTGAAGTCCTTCTTCGTCTCCTCCGGGCCGGCCACTGCTCTGCTTGCTCCTATCACTCGATGGATTCTCTCGTGTCTTTCATTGCTGTCTACTGCAGCACTTGATATTAAAACCTGCGATTCTTTTATATATTCTCTGTCAACATGGCACATGTAAGTCCTATATTCACTCTCCTTTCAGCTCTGGTTTGGCCTCAACCAACTCTTCTCAAGAGAAATATGTCTTTAGCTGCTAAAGGCTCCATATGCTCACCAGCTAGTCTTTAACTGTCAGCTGTTTGCTGCTGGGCAGGTACTGGAAGGGTTAATCAAGTCTTTCTATTGAACAGCTGCGAGCTGTTGACAAAGACTACATTATGAAAGCGGTGAGAGTCAGAAACACATAAGAGAGTCAAAACAGTCTCCTGGTCTGAAAGTCGTCTGTTTGAGACATCCACCACCGACACTGTCTCGCTTGTTATACTCTTTATTATACCACTTAACCTTTAATAACGTCATTATACCATGAAACCTTCAGTAACGGTTGCTCGGTATACAACGTTACGTGCTCTGTTTTACATCACTTGCTCTGATCGAATGCAGAAACGCTGACATTCAACGTAAGCGTCGTTTGCAGAAATGTGCAATGACAGACTCTTTTCCTGCCCACTGGGGTGCTGCATGCTGGCACTGAATGCACTTTCCTGCTGTGTTCTCAACACATGGATGTGGAAACAGGATGATGACTATAGTGCCTGGGCGTGGGAGTTCTTAAGAACACCCATACCCCTTTCTGAAACAATACTTAACGGTGGCTCTTTCTTTGTTGAATTGTGTAACAGGGTGTATTATTATTAATGTACAGATCATGCTGAGTTAGTTTGCTCCGTATATATAAAAGAGTTTGTACTGAACCGCCTTCCGCACACCTTTTGGTTGCCTTTAAGCCGACTTCCACACTCAGAATTCAGCACAGGAATAGACTGGGTTCACCCAACCAGAATATCGGTGCTCTCACCGATAGTCCGGGTGTTATGAAATGGTGTTGCATGAGGTAGTTATCCAGAGTCAGTGTAGGCTACTACTACCTACTGTAGATGGCAGTCGGCACGCCCCCATTTTGGAGGAAAAGGCCGGAGTACAGACACTAGAGCTCAGCAGTTTGGTGCTGTGGACAGGGAGAGCAGCGAAGCGTAAAGAAAGTCAAGAATGAAATATCCGTTTACGCTATCTATATTATTACTGCTTTATCTTGCTGTCAAACCACCTTTCTGAAGGGGAACTGAACTGATGCCGGAAAATATTTGATATATACTGTACACTTATATAGCTGGGTCTTACTTTTAGGTGGCTAAAATACCTTTTGCTGCTGTCCCCGTCCACAGCAGACGTGACACTGCTCCCATAGTGGTTGCATGCCTACCTCGGTCTACTGTAGGTACACAGACTATGTCTGCTAATGCTTTTCAGACACGATGGTAACAGCAGGCTGTGAGACTTTGTGCTAAAGCTCCTGTTGGCGCACATCACACAGGCTTAAAACGCCTGGAACATTCTGCCAAAGAATGGGTTGAAATGAGATCACTGGGTTTTGTGGGTTTGACATCCCTCTCTGGTGTTAGAGCTTCAGCTTCCCTTTCTTTCTCTTGTTCTCCCTGGATCTTCATAACAGCACCTTAAGTACTTGCATTAGGGAATGCACTTAATCAAATGTAAATGTGCCTTTAGATGATCTGCATCTCTATGGTCTTTGACATATTCGGCAGCTCATTGCTGAATCATGTAGTGTTTAAGGAAAAGTATTTGGAAATTGCTGCAAAGGTTTGATTTGTATATAATTTGGATTATTATGAAAAGACGATGTGGAGTGTTTCTTTTGTCCACTAACTTTGACCTTGTGTATAGTCTGAGATAATAAAAGGTTTTTATAAACTGGTTTTGTGGTTGTGTTGTGTTGAAATCGTATTTCTCTAAATCTTTCCATCATGGTCGACGTGAGATTCTCCTTTCTTTTTTTAGCTTCGTTGCCAAAGCTCCCGTTGCTAAGAATCCCGCAGTGCTGCAAAGTAAGCACTGCGTTCAACAAGAGTTCAACACATTCTCATTCCAACCTCTTCCAATAGGCTTGGTCAGTGACTCATCGGAGACCAACAGTAGGTACCTCTCTTTTCAAGGTGTGGTAGGTGTGTGAATATGCGCTCGTTTCATGCGTAGTGTCCTTTCAAAATAAACTCCCATCTTCACAGGAAGTTAGACTTAGACAACAAAACCACTAAGCTAGGTCTAGGAAAAGATTGATATGGTAGATATAGTAGTAGTAGTAGTAGATATAGAGTAAGATTACTGTAGCTTTAAGAGCTAAGTTTTAAAGTTAAATGGTCTTGGAAAAAAATGAAAAGATTGATTTATAGATTGCAGTTACCTTTACACACTAGTGACTCATATCACTAGTGTCTGTCCAACGAGTCACGTGACCGACTCACGTGAGTCACATGAATATTAACACTAATGACTCGTGACTAATGACTGTTGTGACAGAATTTGAACATATGACTAGTTAATTAGTGCCAAATGCACTAGTGTTATTCAAACATGTTGTTCGGATCGTAAGCCTCGTACCGAACGGTTTAATACGAATACGTATGTTGTTACAGCCCTAGAAATGAATAATAACCGTAGCTGTGGCGCCATAATGAGGTTATAAGGTGGTGTTTTAGCTGCAGGACAGCAGTGAAGGCCCAGGTATAAAATGCACGGCCCGCCACTGGGTTTAGGCAACAAAACCACTGAGTTGGGCTCAAAATAAGTACGTAAATTAAGTAAAACTTAAACAACATAACATGAGTACGGAAAACACATGACAAACATCACTAATGTAATTCTAAAATAACTCAACGACACTTTAGATAACTGGTTAAAAGCTCGTTAAAGCTCTATGCTGTTTGAACCATCCACCTACTTGCCCATCGGCCATTAGTAGTCTTTCTCTCTTTTTATAGTACGTCACTTGCTCTGAGCAGAGCAGATTCACACATTCACATTACAGGAAGTAAAGACTACATGGCATAAAATGACATATAAAAAGCAAGACTGGCATTGTTAATAAATGCTAAATGACTTGCAAATTATTGGGCTGTAAGATGCTATTAAGTATCCCAGAAGAATGAGGATGTCAATGTATCATTGACTTCTCATAGACTTTGTAGGTGAATAGCTCATGTGATGGCTTTGCAGAAAGCCACGGAGAACTGTCATGAGTTTGTACCTTTACTTTGAACGCCCTCTAGTGGCCTCTGAACCAGTTAAAGATTAAAATACACACTGGCTCAGACTGGAAGATACAGAGAGATATTTGGTAAGTGCACTCATGCAGTAGAAATGTGTTGCCATCGAATAAAATCATTTTCGATTTTGTTAAATGACAACTACACTGACCTGCTGAGGGTTAATATAAGATAACTAGAAAAGCATTTCTAGGAAGAAGAAACACAAGGAGGAACATATCTATGAAATAGAGCAGAGGTGTCAAACTCATCTTCACTCCGGGCCACATCAGCATCATGGTCGCCCTCAAAGGGCCGGTTGTAACTGTAAGACTGTATAACTGTAACGACTCCCTAACATATTGTTAACTAACTCTCTCTGCTTTTGATTATTGTTTATTCAAGTGTAAAAATATTGTACATGCAGTTATATAAATGTAAAATTATATTTAAGCACATTTCTGTTATTATAAATAAATAATAAATAATTTTAATTTAGGGTTAAGAAACCCACATTACTCTATCAAAGATGAAACTATTAAAGAAAATAACAAAGACAAATATCATCAAACACAAGTTATTACATTAACTTTGTTCAAAGCTATTTGTGTCACCTCTCTGCATCACTAATGTCCCTGCCGTCGTCCCGTGCATGGCAGCTACATCCAAGAGCTCCTCACAGAGTCAGGTCTGCCTTCAGCCTCTTACAAACACTGATAGATGATGTATCTCGTCTCTGAGCTAGCTGTGTTGTTAGATTGCTGCTAGTTCCTGAACTCGGTCTGCGATGGTGTTTCTTCACAAACTGACATTTGTAAAAGTCTGTATCTGGTCGGAGCTCACCTGCTCACATACCTTTAGCATGCACTGGGCTGTAGCTTCTGTAAATATATTCTGCTGTGATTGCACTCTGCCTTTTAATTCTTGGACAATTTGATGTTTTTCTTGGAGGCTAAATTTAGCTCCGTGTTTGGTGTCAAAATGCCGACGTGAATTATATTCCTTCATCACCGACACGCATCATAACACAGAAGACAGACCCGTTTTTCTCCCTGAAGCACAGACATGTATTCACTTTCCCATCTTAAATTACATGTTCTTCCCTCTGCATCCATTTTTCTCTTCGTGGACATTTTGGGATTATTTGTCGATCTTTTTCAACTCAATCACTTGTTGGAAAACCTCTTTACGGGCTGTTCCCTCTCCTCTCCACCTGTTGTGATAGTTTTAATGTCGGTACACAGACAACATGCTATCTCAGAATTTCAACTTTCTATCTCATAATTTCAATTTTCTATCTCATAATTT
>NW_022280080.1:711995-716566 GCF_004355925.1 Anarrhichthys ocellatus | reverse complement strand
TATCTCATAATTTCAATTTTCTATCTCATAATTTCAATTTTCTATCTTATAATTTCAATTTTCTATCTCATAATTTCAACTTTCTATCTCATAATTTTGACCATGGGGATACTTTTATTTTCAAGTCCAACTTAAATTTTTTTTTTCTGGTGGATTCGCGGGCCACATAAGATGACGTGGCGGGCCGGATTCGGCCCGCGGGACTTGAGTTTGACACGTGTGAAATAGAGGAATGGAAAGATTGAAATGTATATTTGTCACACCTCATGCACAACAGATAGAACATTTGGCAGCATTTGATAATAATAGAAATACAGTAGGCAGATGGTAATGCAAGGTTTTCAGTCATGACCATGCAGATACCCACTACAGGGGAACCCCTGTGTGGGTTTCCCCTATATAAACCCAATACACAGACAGTCATAAATATATATAGTTGGTATCTCATATTTAATTTCCAATGACAACTACCCTCATTATTGCTTTTGACCTTCATAAATGAAAATGTAAGCATTCATTAAAACATGACAGAGTTTGTATCATGGAAAATCAATACTGCATGTGTTTACATGCAGCCTTAAATTAGCCTTTGTGATTTTAGGGGGAAAGACAGTCCATTTAGAACTTAAGAGATTGAGAAGATAACATGGGTGCGTTTAAAATCTCATTCATAATCATTTGTAATAGTTTGGATCTAGTTACAGTTTGACTCATGTGTAGCAAAGCCTCTCTTCTTCATTCCCACTGTATGCAGCTGTGCCATACGTCATATTTAATTGATGTCGCTTTAAAATGACGGCTCCGGAGCGAGATCTGTAAACTGCCTGTTGCCTCGAGGAGGTACAGAATCGTGAAACGAGAAAGACACAGAGACAGTTCACAGCAAGACGCCCCACTGAGAGTCAGTGTCCTGTGTCTGTGTCACGTGAGGAGTTTATAACTCAGATGGGAGAAGTGAACGTGAACACAGTTTATGAGCGATGCTTGCGTTCCATAGTCATCAAAGTAAACACCAGACCCACGTACCTTCCAAACATTCTGACAGTCAAATGGCATTTTACAGACCGACTAGTCTGGAGGAAAATAACTTTCGGGACCTTTCGCTGTCTCATTAACAAACTCGAGAGAACTGGCTGCTCAACATGTCTACTGGTAGCTAAAGTAAATATAAATACACTATGAAATACAACCCAGTCTTTGTTTATTCATCCACATTATGTTCACAACAACCGAGATGCGGCCTCATGGCCACGCCCCCTCCGGGGGTATCTGCGCTCCGGAGAGTCCCTGGTGCAGAGTGTCAGCAGCAGCCGGAAACAAGCACTACTGTACGGGCTGCTCTCCAAGTCGGTCGCGTTTCCTTCTCGGACATTGAAACGACTCTCACAAGCGGTGTGTGTTGGTAAGTCACCGAACAGTCGATATCATGACAGAGGATGTGTGTGTGTTTGTGTTTTGTGCTAGTTGTTAGCTAACACTTCTGTAACTTTACAAGTTAAACATTCAGAACCAGCCGCTCGAGGCTGTCGTTACTGTAACGTTACGTAGCTGTAACATCATTATTAGTATAGAACATCAGCTGTTCACAGCAACAAGCATGAACTCCGTGAGAAAAGTGCTCATCTGTGTTCTGTATTTCATATCACGTTAATACTCCTTTGTTGTGGAATATTGGTGCATCAGTTAAGACAGGTCTCTAGAGAAGTGACGGTCAATAAGGGTTAGGTAAAGTTAGAAAGATATTTTAGCAACGTTTCGTTAACGATTTATTGAACTGGGAAGTCCGAATCTGTCAATATCTTTCTAACTTTACCTAAGTGTCAATAAGTGCATGAGCTCAGCATTGGAACAGTTCGCGTACTATTATTGATATTAACCTTCTGTAATGACTCCAATGCGCTTTAACTGAACGTCCATAAAGGCTGTTGTATAATAAGTAAAAGATGAGACAGTGAAGAGAGAGACATGTAGGTATATCATATAATAAAGAAGGTCCAGCGGTGTGTGTGAGTGCTTCATAGCGGACATAAGGAACATGTTGTCTGGGTTCAAACAGCACCGATCATGCGCTCTCCGGAGGACACGCCGCAGTCTGCTGCTGTGTGAGACAGGATGGACGGGTGGCCTCTCGTGCTTTATCTCGCTATACTTCTTGACCCCGGTGAGTAAACCAAGTTCACTCAGATAAGTTTACATTTTACAGCAGCAGAGATTGAATACCTGAGATACCGTTCTTCCTGTCGGGCGTGTCTCTGCACTTTGTGCTGTCATCAGCTGTGTGTGAGTCACACTGCATCGTGTTCACCTGTTCACACAGTGCTCAGCTACATTCCTGCTCCGGTCAATCTCAAAGTCAGCTCTGTCAACTTCCAGCATGTCCTGCACTGGGATCCTGGCCCTGGCACCCCAGCAGGAGCACAGTACCAGATCACCTGGAGGTATGTTCACCATCCTGCTGCCTGCTCTCATGTTCTACCTATTGCCCTGATGCCACTTCCTCTTTGGGTCGGAGGAAACATCCTATCAGACTGTATCCTGTACTTCTCTTACACTCACTGGTTTGATTGGGGTGGTTGTCGAACCTCAACAGTTTTCTTTGGTGATATTTGCATGGAAGGTCTGGCCAAATTCAAATTTGACTCATAAACAAGAGTACGCTGCAAATGTAGTCTGCTTGTCCTTTTATTCAGGCAGTCTTTGTACAGTTGCTTGTGTGTAAAGTTTGGCTTATTTTTTTTTGTTGAAACATATTTTTATTATCATTGTCAGTAAGAAGGATCAAGGCAAATCATGGACAACAATGGAATAAATACAAGATGCTAATTAACCAACAAAAAATAATAATATCAATAATACAATAAATAAACATAACATAAAGATGGGGAATATGAAGGCGCAGCTTAAAATACACAAATGTATCACTCAGGTCCTTCTACGTCCTCAGATAACCTGTGTACGTTCAGTACATCATAGGTCTCCACAAAACTGTCAAACGTGCGCCACAATTTTCATAATTTATTAAACTTATTTTTGTAAAATACTCCTCCCTTTCAGCCACTGGGAGATTCTCTGCATTCTCCTTTAACCCGTTAACATTAACAGGCTACGTTGTGTTGCTTTTAAGAGGTAGAGTTGATTCATTGGATCATTCACTCCCTTGTGTCATACAGAAGTCTCATTCATTTTGTTCAGTGAAAAACACGTTTTATGGAATTAAAACAGAAGCAAACGCCTTGTTGTGGTATCAGTTTAGAAACTATTATTGAATAATTACACAGAAACACAGACCGAGCAGTGTTTTGATTTTCCAAAAAGCTGCTATTATTTTCCTAGACTGTACGATCGGTTCACAGTATATTCTCCATCTACTCATCTGTGTTGTGGTCCAACTGAGAAATGGAGACACAGTTTTGTTGTGTGCATCATAACTTCAGTTCTTTACATGTTTTTTGCATATTTTCAGACTAAATCTAAGACATTACATGATGTTTGGAAACGTTTGGGATTACTCCCACCGAGGAGGTTTTGGTGCGTGCCCTGTGCATTGGCTTGTTAGTTATAAGGGTTAGGGTTCTCTTAAACGCTTTACAAAGGGTCGTGTAGGAAAGGTTGATGGAAAGTTAAGCTATGGGCCAAGCAAGAACATCTTAGATGTTATTGTGCCTCATGCCACTATGTGGCCAACTTTATTGTGTTGGCTCATTACTTTAGAGCTATTGAGAGAGGTCTGCTGTTAAAACATAAGGAATGTGGTGATATCAATAAACCTGTAAGTGGACAGTAAAATGATTACCTAAACTGTCAGGTAAAAACATCCATCACAGTTTACATCCCAACCCGCTACATTAGCTTTCCCTGTGCTATGATTATTATTACATTACATTACATTACATTACATTACAGTCATTTAGCAGACGCTTTTATCCAAAGCGACTTACATTAAGTGTATTCAACATCGGTATTCAAGAGAACTACTAGTCACCAGAAGTCATCAGTGCATCTCCTTTAAACAAGCATCTAACAGCATAAACCAGAGCAGAAGTACAGAAACAAACGAATACGAATACGATTATTAGCAACATTTCAGGTGCGCTCCCCTTCAGTGTTGCCTCTTAATAAAGAAGCTAATCTCTGGCTAAGCTGCAGGCTTGTTGTCTGACTGTCCTTGTTTCTTGCTCCGTTGGATTTCTTTTGGCAGTGTGTTGGCGCTCTCAGACCTCAGTGTTCGTAGAGCTGGACTTCTTTCAATCTGTTCAAAAGGGTCCTTGAGCAAGCTACTGAACTCCAAATGGCTCCTGTTGGTGTATGAATTAGTTTAGGGTCCCGATGGGCAGGTGGTGTGCTAAAGGGTGAATGATGTGACATGGAATGGTCGGAGTGATCAGAGGACTAGAGAGGTGCTATACAAATGCAAGTCCATTTACCATCCAGAGTCACACAAGGTATTCCCCAAGATTATGTACTCAGCCCACTCCTCTTCATCATCTACATCCCCCTCGGTCAGATTATCTGATATTTCAATCTAAATGACACACAGATATGTATACCTCAACACAACCCCCCCCCCCCCC
>NW_022280080.1:704049-711895 GCF_004355925.1 Anarrhichthys ocellatus | reverse complement strand
CATTTTTTTTTTTTTTTTAATAAAAACCCCACCAAATTTTTCCCCCCCCCCCCCCCCCCCCCCCCCCCCCCCCCAATACCTTACAGACCTGCTCATTCCCTACTAACCCTCTCGGCCCCTCAGATCCACCTCAGCCTGTCTTCTCTCCACCCCCAAGTCATCAGGTCCATAGCCTTCTACAGGGCGGCTCCCAGGCTCTAGGTTTCCTTTTCAGAGGGCAGCTTCTGTACTCTTGCATTGTGGGCCTATAGACCGTAGAGAGACGACAGGAAATGAAAGCTAAGAGAGATGGAGCCAACATGCATCAAATGTTCTTAGTAAACTGGAGGACGTTGTGGTTAATTGTTAGAACTCTAAACCACTAGGCCATGGGTCTCAAACTGCCGGCCCCCTCCCCTCCTTTTTCTACTTGTTTCATATCAATTTAACTACCCCTTCACATACAATTTAAATAAAAAATGTATTTAGTTTGGCGCAAAGGTCAAAGGTGACCGCACATGAGCGGTCAGTTGTGGATAAGAAGAGAGCAGGTTACAGGGCTTTATCAGTTGTTTGGCTGCGAACAACAAAGGTGTCTCTTTGCAAACCAAAGAGGACAGGGGATGATGAACACAGAGAGTATCAAGATACATGGACATTGCAGTATTTGTTTGTGGAGTTTAATGGAAATGCTACTTGCCTGATATGCAAGGAAAAAGTTACTGTTTTAAAAGAATAAAATCTCAAGCGTCATTACTCGACTAAAGACGGCGAACAGTACCAGGGAGACGAGAGGAACAAACAGCGATTGAGTGGGCGGGTTTACCGTGGAACAGACTGGTGGGCATGACCACTGATGGAGCCCCGTCTATGACGGGCAACATAGCCGGATGGTACAAAGAACGATAGAGGAGGAAAATGCAGATCCAGCAGTTGTTGTGCACTGCATTACACACCAACAGGCACTGTGCAGCACATGCTGAAATATGAACATGTCATGTCTGTTGTCCTGAAATGTATCAATTACATCAGGACCAGGAGTTTACAGCACCGCCAGTTCAGATTGAGTAAAAATGTTTGGACATGTTGTATATATTATTTATATTCATAAGGAAAATAGCCAGTATTAATGAAAATATATAAAAAATTAAATAAATCTGAATTCTTAATATATTTGATTTATATGGGTGTGAATAAGTCATGATATATCATTGTTATCCTCTTCATGTGGTCATGTTTTCAGTCAGTGTGACACTCTCTGGTTCCTTTAGCGTCTTCTCTGATGGAAGAACTGACTGCAGGGACCTTTGTCTCTCTAACCTGCTTTCTTTGGCGCGAGCTGAGGCGCTGTGTCACAGTGGGGTTTGTTTCCAAGGCATCTCGTGTGGGTGCAGTGGAGCTGTGACCACAGAGAGGCCGGCTCATTGTTTTTAAGGAACTGATAACTCAACCACTCTTATAAAAAGATACTGTGACGGGATGCGAGTGTTTCTTTGTGTGTATTTCAGTTTCAGATGATCTGATCTTTGCTTCTGACGGTCACTGTGAAGGTTGACATTTCACTTGATTGTGTTTGCCTGCAGTGACAGAACTGAATACACAAGTTAGAGGAGCCGTGTGATTGAGAGGCATCTATAGTGAGCCTGCAGATTGCATCACATTAATAACCCTGTGCTCAGCCCTGTGTGGAGGCATTCTGGGGGTTTATCACAGTCTGGAATATGATTAGTAGTAACATTGATTTTGATGCATTGTTATTTGTTTGGGCGGTGTAAGATTCAACTACTGAAAGAAAAGAAAAAAACAATTGAAGGTTGAGAAAACAAAATAAAAAGATTTGTGAACATGTTCAATAGTTTTGTAAGATCCCACAAAAAGAATAAAACCTCTCTGTCAGTTTGCACCATAACCACAGCAATGGAGCGCACAGACCAGTGGGTGAGATTCATTTATTTTGAGATTGATCTCAATTAAAAATAGGCATAAATACTTTATTTCAATTAAACACTGGAGTTGAAGCGGAAAAGTCAGTGGGCCCAAATCCATCTGCGTCACTCTATAAATGACTGATTCTTAGTATCCGTCTCCACAGCTGCTTCTTAGAGCATACATGTTTTAATAACTCTGTGAGAGGTGCCGGATGTTTCATTTCATTAAAGAGGCTGTTTCAGTATTGGCTCTTATAATCTGCAGTGAGACGTCCAGTTAGCAGGGTGCATCAGAGCCTCTGGCCTACTCTCTCTGTTTAGCAACAGTAGTGTCTCGTGTTTTATTCTGGTTTAATAATATATAGTTGTTTGTATGAGATGTTTCACACAATATATAACAGATAAAAGAGATGACCTGTTTGACTTCCTAACACTAGCACTACACAGATTATTATTTATTTTTTTTATCATTTATTTTTTATTATTTTTGGACAGTAGTTTAGGTTATCAAGTTTACGTTCGCACCAGCATATATGGTGTCCACAGTTTTTCAAAGTTAGGTAACTTTGTACAATTTGGGAGAGTGTACACATAAACAAAAAAAACAAAAAAAAACATCAGACAGGGGGACTTGAGAGAGAATGTGATACAGGTCGATGATGCTTGCTAAGCTAAATCAACTTTACATGGTCATTCATTCACTATTCCACAAAATCTGTTCGTAATGGTTTTACGTATCTCACCCACTTGTCCCAGAGTTGAATAAACCTGTTTCTCTCAAGGCGAAGGGAAAAAGTGATCCTTTCCATAACATAGATGTTGTTTACTATATCTATCCACTCCTGTATCGTGGGGGGCTCAGGAAGCAACCAGCGCCTTGTGAGTGCTTTTTTACAAGCCGTTATTAAAATGCCAAACAGGTATTCATCTGAACGCCCTGTTTGGAAATCAAATTTTCCTAAGAATAATGTGGAAAATTGCAGGGGCAGGTCAGTGTTAAGTATGCTTTTTAATGTTTTATGAAAGGTTTTATCACCGGACACTCCCAGAATACATGCCAGTGATTTGCTTCCGGAGCCCCACACCGTCTCCAACATGTAGCATCTCCTCCAGCGAAGCGCGCCTTCTGCTTCGGTGTGATAAAGAAACGAATAACACACTTCCACGCAAATTCCCGCCACACGTGAGAATTGGTGCATTTCCATTGAAATGTACACGCATCTAACCAGTCCTCGTTTGATATTGAGAGGTTACCTTCTCTTTCCCATTTTTCCTCAACATATCCTACATTGTGGGACTTTTTTGTCATAAGGCCTTTGTAGGATCTAGAGATAATTCCCTTATTTGAATCATTCTGGTAGGCACCGAGAAATATTCTCAATATTGGGTCATTGAGGTCCGTTGTATTTCTAATGTTATGTTCAAAATGGTTGTGTATCTGGAGGTATCTATAAAAATCCGATTTTTCAAGAGAATATTTTTTCCTCAGGTGTTCAAAGTCCTTTAGTTGTCCCTTTTCTGTCAGAGAATAGAATGTTGTTATACCTTTTGGGATCCAGGATTTAAATCTATGGTCCATTTCATTTGGTTTGAATCCCGGATCATAGGCACACCATTGAAGTATTTGTAGTTTTTGATCTAGTTTATATTTTCCTTTTATCACGTTCCAGATTTTTAAATGGAATTTGATCCATGGATTTTGTAAATTGTCTATAAGTTTTCCCAAGTTTTTATGGGCCAATACTGCATGAATTGGGGGATCATTCATAATAGAGAGTTCAATATCTTTCCACCCGGCACAGTAAGATGGGGTACACATGTTAATTAAAGGTTTAATCTGGACAGCATAGAAGTAATCCTTAAAATTGGGTAGACCCATTCCTCCTTCCTCTTTTGTGAGTTGTAGAGTTTTAAATTGAATCCTTGGTTTTTTCCCTCGCCAAATAAATCTTGAAAGGATTTTATCCAATTTTGGAGAATTGTTTTGGGGGAATTTCTACAGGAAGTGCTTGAAATAAGAACAGACATCGTGGAAGAATATTCATTTTTACAGAGTCAATTCTATGGCTTAGTCCGAGGAAAGAAATAGAGTTCCATCGATGTATGTCATCTTTCATTTTTGTTAAGAGGGGGCTGTAATTTATCTCTGCCAATGTTGAAATATCTCTTGGTAGGTGTATTCTTAGGTATTTCAGGGAGTTCTGGTCCCAGTTAAGGTGAAATTTCTCTCTAATGTTTGTAGGAGGTGTACAATTAAAAGTCAAAATTTGTGTTTTTTGCAAGTTTAGTTTATATCCTGCATATCTACCAAATGTTTTTAGCAGGTTCATTAATTCAAAAAAGGAGTTGGAGGGGTTGCTTAAATAGATCAGGATATCATCGGCATACAGGGCCACTTTGTGGTCTGACCCATTTATACAAATGCCTTTTATGCTTTCTGTCCGTCTTATCCATTGCGCAAGAGGCTCTATATAAAGTGCAAAAAGCAGTGGGGAGATTTGACATCCCTGTCTTGTTCCGCGCTCTAGTGTAATGGTCTCTGAGAGATACCCATTTACTTTTATCAGGCCGATGGTTTAGAATATAGTGTACGAATGCCTTTAATAAAATTGTTGTGCATGCCAAATCTTTCAAGGACTTTATATAAGAAAGGCCAGCTCACTGAATCAAAGGCCTTCTCAGCATCTAGACTGACTAGGTAGGCTTCAAGGTTATTCTGTTGGATGTGGTTTAGTATGTGCAGCGATCGCCTAATGTTATCGTGAGTTTGTCTTTGTGAGATAAAGCCGGTCTGGTCATTGTGTATAAGTTGGGGAAGGATCTTTTCCAGTCTTTTGGCCAGGATGGCTGTGTATAATTTGTAGTCAACATTCAGCACCGAAATTGGTCTATAAGATCCACATTCTAGTTTATCTTTTCCTTCTTTGTGGATAACAGAGATCACTGCCTCGCTCCAAGATGGAGGCATTTTTTCATCTTTTAAAGTTATATTGCAGGCCCTAAGAAGGCTTGGTAATAGCTCAAATCGAAATGCCTTGTACCATTCTGAAGGGAGGCCATCCGGACCGGGTGACTTATTGGCTTTAGGCCTGGAGATGGCGCTGTTTAGTTCTGTCTCTGTTACCGCTGCAGTTAATATCTGATTTTGTTCTTCTGATAAAACAGGGAGGCTGAGGGATTTGAGGAATTCGCTAATTTGTTGCTCGCCCTCTAGTTGTGGTTGTGTATATAGAGATTTGTAGTACTTTTTAAAGGCATTTTGTAATTCATCTTGCTTATAATGTATAGTTTTAGAAACCGGATCCCTTATTTTGTATATTGTGTTATCCGCTCGTTGTTTCTGCAGCTTTCTCGCCAGAAGTTTTGTTGATTTTGAGCCTGACTCATAATATTTCTGTTTTGTAAATATCATATTTTTTTAAATTTCCTGTGAGTACAATAGATTTATTTTGTTCCTAACTTTCTTAATTTTTGTCGATAAATTTGTCTTTTGTTCTCTTTTATGCTGCGTCTCGAGATCCTTTAATTCTTTATTAAGGTTTAGTAGTCGTGATTGTTTTTCTTTCTTCTCATGGGCACAGAAAGATATGATTCTCCCCCTGATGACTGCTTTTAAGGCGTCCCATACTACAGCTGAATCAACCTCCCCGTTATCATTTTCTTCCAGAAAGACCTTTATTTCCTCTCATTTGGGTCTTAAATTGCGAGTTGTTTAAGATACTTGTGTTTAACCTCCACAGTGTTTTTCCTACCTTATCGCTAACATGTACCGTGCAGGACAGAGGTGCATGATCAGATAAATCAATACTTCCAATATCACAGCTATGCATTCTATGGCGATCTCTCTTTAACACAAAGAAATAGTCTATCCTTGAGTATGTATCATGGGGGCATGAGTAAAATGTATAATCACGGCCTGATGGGTAAAAATCTCTCCATAGGTCTAATATGCCCAGTTCTGCCATTAAAACATTAATTTTTCTATGCAACGATGTAGTGGTGACATTTTTTGATGAATCTAGTTTTGGATTAAGACGGATGTTCCAATCTCCACCACATATGACAATTCCTGGGACCCCCATCATTAAATCAAATGCCTTTCTGTAAAAACCAAAATCACTTCCAGGGGGGGCAGAAATGTTACATAAAGTTATTGTAACGCCATCTATTTTTCCAGAGACTATTATATATCTCCCCTCCTTGTCTGTTACCTTTGAAAGTAATTCAAATGATACCTTTTGTGATATTAAAATTGCTACGCCTCTCCTACGACCTGATTTATAAGATGAATAATATACCATTGAAAACCCCATACTCTTTAATTTTTCATGTTCTGATGGGGTGTGGTGTGTCTCTTGCAAGAGCACAACATTTGCCTTTAAAATCCCTTTCACATTAAATGAAATGACCTTAAGGACGTTTTTATTCATAGTTTCAAACATCGATAATCACAGATGGGACCTCTCCCAATATCCCTAATAACATAAAAGTTGTACACTGAAAACATCTCTCCCAAAAAACAAACGTAAAACAAAGAACACGAAACAGCTTTTAACAGAAGATCACCGAAACGGTTTAGAGTAGCTGTTTCTGATATAGAGGCTCGTTTCAAATGAGCCTTAGAGGACTTTATAAAGTCAAAGCCCCCATAAGGGAAAGTCCCACGTAGCGTCAGAGGTGGGGCCCTAGAGTGTGGCCGCATATTAGCCAAAATCCACACAAAGTAAAATAAACCATGGATAACAAGCCAATTAACAAGTCCCGACTGCTTTAATTAACCAGAACATAAACCTGTAGGAGTAGTTGCCTCTTTAGAAGGCCAAGGCAGTCCTCCGGACAAATAATTAAAGTAATTTTCACTCGGAAGTCGATTACAACTTATCTGCATTTCTGTGAAGAATCATCGGTGTCCTGTCGTGGGGGATCGCCTTCTGAATTCCTGGAGTTTATCCTTGTATCGAGAACGGTGGGGTTTTTCGGGTTGTGTGTAGCAGTCGGCACCGGGTTCCTGGTCGTCACTCCGGTCTTGCCATCTCCCGGCCACCTGCCAGGTAGACAGGAGCCGGATCTCCTCTTGGTCTGGAGGGGCGGGGGACCTCACCACCGTCACTATCACTACACCGTCTTTATCTTCGGGTATTCCGTAAATCCTTAAATTATCCCTGCGCGCTCGGCCCTCCTGGTCTATCAGCCTGGCTTCCAGATTAGCTTGGCGCTGCATTAGCCGTTTAATTAGCATTGATGTTGCTTGAAGCACTGTCTCATTTTCATCTATTCTCCCCTCTGCCTCGTCCAGTCTGTCATTTGCTCTCTTCAATTCGGTTTTAATGTCAGTGAGTTGTACCCTGTTATCTTTTCTGAAGTCCCAAAGTTCATTGAGAATGCTTCGCAGGCTAGCTTCTGAGCTATCCTCGTCATGAGCATATGGGCCCGGAGAGCTGCCTCGGCTGTCTTGTCCCAGTTCGGGATCATATTCTATCACGTCTTTGGTCGTCCTACTTCTAGTAATAACCCCTTTCTCCATTATTAAACAAAATTTGCACTGGTATTGGAAAAACTACCGTTTTTTGGGGTTATTTCACAAAACCATCGGGGAGCTCGAAAATTAAGCTGTCATCCTCTCAGTGGCGGGCCGAAAAAACCTACACAGATTATAATACATAATTGAAACTACAAATGCCCCAAGATAAAGTTTAATTCAAGAAAATATTCAAATAAAAATACAAAAAAATATTTTAATTTTGTACAAAAATAACATTTCAAATTTAGAAATTCAAACTGTTATTTATGAATCTCTGTTGATTTAATGAATTGTAGTCTATTTATCAGTCTAAATATATATCGGGTTATAAAGCTGTTTCTAAGGTTCTTGTATCTGAGGATACATCAGTATGTTTGAGGGTACGAGGTGATTGAGGGTACGAGGTGATTGAGGGTAC
>NW_022280080.1:678059-704039 GCF_004355925.1 Anarrhichthys ocellatus | reverse complement strand
GAGGGTACGAGGTGTTTGAGGGTACGAGGTGATTGAGGGTACGAGGTCTTTGAGGGTACGAGGTCTTTGAGGGTACGAGGTGTTTGAGGAGGTGATTGATTTTGTAACTTATAATTAGAATGTGATCATTAAAGAAGTCATTACTACTGAGGTCTATGAATACTCTCTGTCAGTCTGGCTACAGTGCTGAAGAGAAACCTGGGCTTGTTCTTATTTTCTCTATTAATGATGAGTAATAAGCTGCTCTCCTTGCATTAGAGTTGAGCGTCCTTCGCAGTGAGCCTGCAGCAATATCGACTCACTAGTGCAGGGGTCACCAACCTTTTTGAAACTGAGAGCTACTTCAAGGGCACTGAGTAGTACGAAGGGCTACTTGTTTGATACAAACTTCCTGAATAACAAAGTTGTACAGATCACCTTTTAATAATAATAATATATGTTCAGAGACTGTCTGATCACATGTCAATGTTAATTATTCCTCACAATAATTAATAACAATGATTGTGTATTTTGTTCAAAATCACACCTGTTATATTTTTGTACAAATTATCACTTCTAAAAAAAATTTACAAAATCATTAACTATCATATCTTCAAATCATATCTTGTTACCTTTGTAACATTTTTGAACAAATCATGAACTCTGTCCCATGTTTACACAAATTATCAGTTATGTAAGATAAAAAAACAACTCACATTTTTAAATGAATCCTATTACATTAGTACTAATCACCAACTTTTGGGAACTCTGGGTCACCTTTACATTGCACAATGAAGCCTGCATGCCGGCCCGTCATGGTAGGAGCCCCGTCTGTTGTCACCGACACCAGCTTTTCTAATGGAACCTTTTTCTCCACGAAGAAACTACTAAAAAGTCTCATCTATAGCCGAGGTGCGCAAGCATCTGTGGGGACCCGCGTTCAAACTCTAGTCTGGGCCTTTTCGGTCGGATTGCGTACAATCGCTTCTACCCCCGCCACCCACGAGTTGGGCACGAGCGGGCACCGTGTTGGCTACGTCTGCACTAGATGATCAACTTGGGAGGGACTAAAGTTAGCACAGGAGTCCTCCGTTATATTGACACATGGCTTTGAATTATACAAATAAAGAAGTTTGCCTAATGACGCGTAGTCTGGTGGTAAGAATAAGTGATAAAATAATGGTCCAATAAAAAGAGGTTGTGTTGAAGGCCTGTTTCCAGGTTTGTAGTGAAAGACAAACGAGGCTTTCAGATGAGTTAGAGTTTAGTTCAGGTTCAGGGTTGTGATCGGCTGCACGGTTAGCGTTAGGCTACAGATAGCATTGTTGGTGCTCATAGCTAGGCCTATATCAAATGTAGGGATAACATTTATTAAACTCAAAATCCAAAGAAACATTATTTATCACCAAACTATTTTAGTTTTAACCTATATCATAGGTAAATAAAGACTGAATCATCATCCAGTAGGCAATATTATGCTGAGTAAACATTCGCCCCATTTATCATATATAGGAGTAGACTAACTATTAGAGAGTCAGAGAAGAGAATACTTTCAATGCAATACGATTCAACAGCAGCTCAAACTACAGCCTCTCTAAACCAACATGTGAGCATCACAGCCTCGGGGAAGGTAGGATTTACTGCAGGTCTGCTGTAATAGACGTCATTAGTTCAGCTACAGTAGGTGTGCCTACAGTCATCAGCTGTAACTGAGTGTATTCACACCTGATACATTTAAACTGACCATCTCAGACTCATGAGAGTTTTAACAGTTTTTGTGTTCAGCGTGTACTCGTGCTGAATGTCTGCAGTGTGGGTGCTATTAAAACTAGACCCACCTGTGCTGGCTTTTAGTTGAATAATAAACTAGTCGGTGCTCTCTGGTGTACAAACTATTTAAATGTTACTTTTAACATTTCTAAACTGCAGTTTCTTGTTAATCACTGATATATCTGTGTTGAGCCATAATCAAACTCTATTATTGAGTATGTGATAGTGTGACAGTGTGACAGTGTGATAGTGTGACAGTGTGACAGTGTCAGACAGACTCAACTGAACAAAAGAAATGATCCCGCCAGAATAAGAGCACCGGAAGCATGAAATCAAATGTGTGAGCTGTTTTTCTCTGTGCAGGGTGAACAGGAGAGCAAAGAAACATCGATCAAACTTAACGACGACAACATCATTGAAGCTGAAGCTTTCACCCAACAAGGGGTTCGTCCTGACTGTCCAGGCGTCCTACAACCAGACTCTGTCTGCAGAATCCGACCCAGTCAAATTCACACCTTTCACAGAGAGTACGTCAACATGAACGTCTTTGAGTTGCATGTTTGTTGCCTTGGATTAACCAATGACATATTATATTATTATTTGTCGCTGAGAGATAAGACTCAGTCTTATTGATTCTATTAGGGAGGTAGATCATTTTACCTTTGGTAGCAGCTTGAGCTAAGCTGTTAATAACTGAGGCTGCAATGATCACTCAATCAATGTGTTTCCATCCATGTTAAAAAAAAAACTTCTGAAAATGAGTAAAAAGGCTTTTAGTCTTGACTGAGGTTGAAAATGTGCAAGGGAAGCAGACATAGCACATGAAGCATGTTGTCCATGATGCGTGTGACCGTCATGTTTCTTCACGGTAGAAAACCTTCGTGTGAGGTTTGATTGTGCGCTCTTTTAAAGATGTCATCTCGCTACACCGTCTTCTGCGATGGTGGAAGTGTTTGAAATATCTCAACAACTGTGAGATGAATAGTAATGAAATGTGATGTGATCCCCTGTGTTATCATTGAATGCCATCAGCTGAGTGCCGGTGAAAACATGTCACACAGTTAAGATGTACAAGTTCAGATTTCACCTCACACCCTCTCTGACTTTCATTTAAAAAGAATGTGCTTTCTTTTTTCTAACAAGCCATAATAGGTCCTCCAAAGGTCTCTCTGGCTGGATGTGGCAACTGCATCCATCTCAACATGTCGCTCCCTGAAGCTGACCCAAGTTCAGGATTCAAAGATATGAAGACGGTCTACTTCAGTGTTCAGTTCGAAGTCTTCTGGAGGAAACATAAAGGAGCAGAGGTAAGACACGCATGTTGCACCTTTGTCAAACTCATTTATTCTAATGAACTCTACTGTGTATGAGGACTATCTTGTCATGAAGTCTTACATTTACTTTAATTCCTCTAATATAGACACAACCAGTTAACCAAATAGTTTCCTGAGGCAGAGCTTCTACTGAAGGACAGATCGTCTCATTGGTTGAGTCTAACCTTAGTAGACGGTGGCAAGGAATTACAGCAAATTTGATATTATACAATATTGGATTACCTTCTAAATTTGATTCATCTCATGATCACATCATGTTTTGTTTATTGTTTTTTACTGTATTTTTTCTCAGTGTGTTTGCTGCCCTGAATACTGCACATACTCTCTGGAAGCACAGGTGTAATTAAAAACCCTATTCCATTTAGTGTCCCAGTAAACCACGTCAGAGCATGGACAACGCCAGAGTCCTGGTACAGGCTCCCCTAAATGGAATGCAGCCATTCCTGCTTTGACAAGTCTGTCTACATTGTATTACCTAAAGTAGATCCAAGTCACTTATTCCTCTGGCCTTGTGGGTTTAACTGTGATCATTTCTGCCTCAGACAAAAACAACTAGAACTAGAAAACTGCAATCTCCTCTCTGGAAATGGAAATGGTGCCATTAGGGTATCTGTGCGTTACTCAGTGATTCAGTCACGTAGAATTCCCCGTGCTAACGTTAAGGCAAAAGTAAAAACTTTACTTTTACTAGCGGCTCTTATCATCAGAGGTATTTTAATGATCCTGTAGATGTTGTCTGACTGCTAGGAAAGATAAAATAAGTGCCAAGGGTGAAACCGAGCTTTAAACCCAATACTGTCCCCGCATCCCGTGGTAGGTTAATGTACAGAGTGCTGGGGTTACGGACGAAGCTCACATGGAAATCATTTAACTTTGTTCTTCATATTTTACCTGCAGCAGTCCGCCATCACAACAAACAACAGCTACACTGTGAACAACCTACACATTGGCACGGAGTACTGTGTACGGGTGTACATAAGGACCAATACCAACACGAACACTGTGCCATCCGCTTGGAATTGCACCTTCACTAGCGTTGTAGAACCAAGCCGAGGTGAGCTGAACTTTCATATTTTCAAATAGAAGCGCAGCATGGAGCGCAGCATGAAGCGCAGCATGGAGCGCAGCATGGAGCGCAGCATGAAGCGCAGCATGAAGCGCAGCATGAAGCGCAGCATGAAGCGCAGCATGAAGCGCAGGTAAATGTCCCAAGCCAGTGCTGTTTTGGTCATTTTATGGCCAGGGGTTCCTGATGCACCTGTAACGCACCTGTGATGCACTTATGACACACTTGGATAAATGGTGAGATCAGAAATATTTTATTATCATATATGACAGGTGGACATGTTTGGGGCAGTTGTTTTCCTGCCATGACAGCCTGGGAATCCTGCGGCGTGTTTCCCTCAAAGGAAAAGCTGTTATTATCTCGGATGTGTAGATTATAGAAATCCGACGGTCCCAGTGTTTCCATGCCTCATAACGTGTGGTATCATTTGGCAGCACAGTGAATCGGAATCTAGTTTATTGCCAAGTAGATTTCACATAAAAGCAATTTGCCTTCGAGTTTTGATACATAGACAAGAAACATGAATATAAAATATAGAAAAGTACAATCCATTATATACAGTATAATGTCAACTGGGACCCTGAGATGGATAAGCAGTTACAGATAATGGATGTAAGTTACAATGTAAGTCTGCAAAACCATCTGGAGTTAAATACAACCGTAATGCCATAAGTGAGTCAAAAATGACTTTGGTCACACTTTTTGGTGCATGGTCCAGCAAAGAGCGAGGCACTAAAACTTCTGTGTGTGTGTGTGTGTGTGTGTGTGTGTGTGTGTGTGTGTGTGTGTGTGTGTGTGTGTCTGCAGACCCTGTCTTTTTAGGTGCAGTTGCTGCTCTTCTGGCTGTTATCGGTGCCCTAATGAGTGGCATGTTTTGCCTCTACCACACTGGATTCCTTTGTAAACTGAAGGCAGCTCTGCCCAGAGTACTCGCTGTAAGAATCTTGAGTTTGTCTGTCTGTCTTGATTTGACATTTTGTTTTTTGTACGGATTTAGAATTCAGAATGTAAAACTATTCCTTTAAACATCTTAAGATCTCAATGGCTATCAACACAACATTTAACTGGACTTTGAAGTCCGTGTGCTTCAAACAATGTGATTGTTGGATTGTCAAACAGCATCTGACAGGCTGTGAGCAACAATTTCTATAATTTTCTGAAACTAACAACCATTCATGCATTGACACTTTATACCAAAGAGTAAGTCCAGCTTCCTGTTCACTGCTGTTTAGGAAATATTGTAGCTTCAATTTAGCCTTTTAATTTCACACTGAACATGTGCTGCCTCCAGTTCCATCATGTGATCTTGTAGATTAGATGATACCCTACTGTATCTAGCAGGGATGGTGCATCTTAGAGTTCAATTGATTACACTGTCTCACTGTCATATTCCCCAACTTCTTCTCCCTCCTCTGTCTCTATTTCTTTGTTCCCTCTTTGCTGCTCTAGGAGGTGCTGAGCCAAGGCCACGCCCTCACACCAGAGAGGACGGTCCCTGACAACATCTCCATAGGCGCAGAGACGGAGAAACAGAGGAAGCACAACAATCCCCCAGCTCCACAAGCTGCCACCAGGGGCACTGACTCAGATGAGGAGGAGGAAGGGGAAAACGTCTACATGGACAGAGACAAAGAGCTTTCCTCAGATGAAAGTTCCTGCCAGGACTCTGTTGATGTGTTAGGGAACAGCAAGGTGGCTGTGTCAGGGGGCTCCGGGAGTTCGACAGTGAAGGCGGAAGTACAGGACACAGAGTTTGAGATTGAGATTAGACATGGGGGGCTTGATCAAAATGAGGCCAAAGCTGAAGGAACAGAGGTTTCTTTCATGCCCAAAGGACCAGTCACAGGTCAAGTGAAGGAAGAGGAGGAGGAGGAGGAGGATAAGGAGGAGCATAAGGAAGAGGTGTGCGAGAGCTTAGGCAATATCGATCTGTTCTCAGTCACCCTCGCTGCAATGAAAAGGGATGAGGGAGAAGAGCAGAATACAAGAGAATCTCTCACAGACTGCCTGTCCGATCTGGAGCCTCTACTGCCCACAAACTCAAAACGGACTCTGAGCCACACGGCTGATCGGACAACATTGGCATTAACCCTACCTACACAAGAAGACTTTAGTGAGGGTTGGTATGAAGCCAGACGCATGAACACTTCGTCTGGCTGTCTCAGTACCTGTGATGGTGAGACACAGCATGAAGAAACACAGGAGGAGGAGGAGGAGGAGGAGGAGGAAGAAGAAGAAGAAGAGGAATTTTCCGGATATATGGGACACACATGAAATGTTGCTCTGACGCGTTACTGTGTATGACTATCATTGTAACATCCTTGCAAGTATATTCCTTCTTAATTGAGAAAAAAAAGTCCAGACCAAAAGTCTGAAATATGTAACTGTAGTTAAGGTGGTTTCTTTAACAGCGGTCTATTTTCCTATTCTTAAGGAAATACAAGGACACACATCAATACATTTCTCCTACAACTACGCCACAGTAGCCCCCTGTAGTTCTTAAAATGACCAGTTTCTATCTTAAGATGAGCGTCCTTGTTAACATCCAAGTCATAACTTCTCTGAGAGGTAGGATACATCCCACCTGATGATACAGAACAGCCCAAAAAGCCAAGCATAAAGATCCCTTACATTAGCCAAAGTCCAATTTATTGAATATAATGTTATTGAATTATTTTTCACAGCAGACATTTTGACTTGTCATAGTAGGAAAAGTGCAGGTGTTATTAATAACATTAGTATTGGCTCTGTTCTATCCCAGTCAGCCGTGACAGCACCAGAACCCTGCCTCTCCTTTGGGCACAAAGATAATGTGGGAATTTAAGGAAATCTAGGACTGTCATCATTCTATACTACACACTTTGTGACCAAATTGTGTCAATATTCATACCAAAAAACACTTTGTCTTTGAGTGTGATGTTGATGTTCTCTATCTTCCCACAATGCACCAGTGGAAATGAAGGCAATACTCACAGGTGGAACAATCCTTTTCCAAAGTCGCAGTTTGTCATTTAACAGTTGGTGCCCATAATGTATAACATCCTGTAAGTATGTACACTTTGTGTATCCCACTTACATAAACAGTGAAACTAGTGTATACTGTTTACAACTGGTATGGAACTGGAACACGGCTCACTGAAGGACTTGTCCTGGCAGGTCGAGGGGAAAAGGTCACACCAGAAAAGAGATGAAGTAGAATTTAAAGGGAGCAGTGAGGAGTGTATTCTTTTGCTATAATGTCTTAATGTTGCACACTTCTAATGGCTCATAATAGAACAATTCTTGCCTCCATGCTGTGCAAACAACAGACAACTGAAGTGGAAAGGGGAACACAAACCCAGCTGCACTGCCTTCAGTTGAGTTGTTTGACTTAAACCAGTGAACAGAAAAGTGAATGCAATGCTTTTGGACTTTAGCTTTTGTGCTGTGACGTATTCTCCAGTGAAGCAGAATATTTGGGCGGTGTGCAGTTACAAGAGGGATTTTGAAAAATATCTCTTGCTGGCTTAGAATGTAGCGTTCCACACACGCCTCCCTCGTCGTTAGAAGCTGCAGATTGATTGGTGATTGATGTCGTGATGTTATTGGTTGAAAATGGTCGGTCACTTCATATTTTGTTTTACTGGAAGAAAAGATGGTTGGATTTTGAAATAAGATACGAAGAAATGTGTGTCCGGGTATGTGCTGGGTATGTGTCCGGGTATGTGCTGGGTATGTGTCCGGATATGTGCTGGTTATGTGTCCGGATATGTGCTGGGTATGTGTCCGGATATGTGCTGGGTATGTGTCCGGATATGTGCTGGTTATGTGTCCGGATATGTGCTGGGTATGTGTCCGGGTATGTGCTGGGTATGTGTCCGGATATGTGCTGGGTATGTGTCCGGGTATGTGTCCGGGTATGTGTCCGGGTATGTGCTGGGTATGTGCTGGGTATGTGCTGGGTATGTGTCCGGGTATGTGTCCGGGTATGTGCTGGGTATGTGCTGCTTCCACATAACCGTCGAAGTTGAAGTGGTCAAACTTCAAGGCAGTCAGTGGAGTTCACTTAGTAGTGAAATTATTATTAACAGACTCTCCACTGTCTTTCGTCCAATCACGGTCGACCACTTGTTGGGCAGACTATGGCATAAAACTATTAATGTACTCTCTGGGCTATACTCTAATTTTCATTATTATTATTAATATTATTACAATACAGCCTGCACCTGATAACAAGGCTGCATGGAGATCGCTCACAGAGGATTTATTTTTTTTAAGTATACAGCTTAGGTTACGGCTAAGGCTAAGTACAATAGAAAACCAATACGAAGTTAACATGCATGCCGGAGCTTAACAGCATGCTCCAGGTTAAGCATACAGCTGGTCCTCTGGTGCGGTCAGAACAACCTGGAGCTTAACAGGCTCAAAACTGTGGAGATGACAGTGGACTTCAGGAGGAGCCCCCCCCCCCCCCTCACCATACTCAACAGCACTGTGTCCGCTGTGGAGACCTTCAGGTTTCTGGGATCCACAATCTCCCAGGACCTGAAGTGGGCCCCCAACATCAACACCATCAGGAAAAAGGTCCAGCAGAGGCTGTACTTCCTGCTCCAGGTCAGGAAGTTCCACCTGCCTCAGGAGCTGCTGATCCTGTTCTACACCATCATCCAGTCTGTTCTCTGTTCCTCCATCACTGTGGATTGGATCGGCCACCAAACAGGACAGAAACAGACTGCAATGGACTGTCAGGTCTGCAGAGAGGAACATTGGTTCCAGCCTGCCCTCCATCCTGGACTTGTTCACCTCCAGAGTCAGGAAACGGGCAGGAAACATCACTGCAGACCCTTCACACCCTGGACACAAGCTGTCCCAACTCCTCCCCTCTGGTAGAAGCTACAGAGGTCTGTACGCCAAAACCACCAGACACAGGAACTGCTTCTTTCCGCTGGCCGTCACTCTGATGAACAATTAATCAGACATACTGCACTACTACCTCTGTCTCCACTATCACCTTAATTCCATTGACAATGTTGTTGTATAGGTCTATGTTCATATATATATATGTATATACTTCTGGATATATATTTATATTTATATTGTACATAGTTGTTAAATGGTTCCGTTACGTTACATCGGTTCTACTATTTTTGTTGTCCTTGTTTTATTTTAATATTTCTCTTGTTTATTGTAAACTTGTGTATGTACATTGAGAGCGATGTGTAAACCGGATTACGCATACATGGCCAATGAAGCTGATTCTGATTCTGAGGAAAGGGTATTTCCTTTTTAAGCTCTCGTGGAAAGTTCCATCTTAGCTGCATTATAGTGGCCATTGGGATCTAAGAAAGGGTTAATTTTTGTCATCATGGTGTAATTCATTTTCAGTACTTAAACGGTTCAAGAGGACCAAATAATGAGAGTTGGATAGTTGCATTCATGTAAAAATTGTGAGAAGTAGACAGAGCTCAGAGCATTTTCTGCATACAGTCTGCCATCTTGCCGAAAGTCTTTTCATCTGAATGCCATACTTGGAAGTTCAACGTTTTTGCTTCATGCACCCAAGAGCAACTTTAATAGGAATGAACGGGGCGCTGCCTCCAACGCTGTGTCCAGTTCTCTTTAAAGATCCGTGGTCTCAGGCCTGTGAGGGTTGTGAGCCTCTGTACAAAGACGAGTGTGACAAAGCGGCAGTGTTTGACCTGAAAAGGATGCACAGCCTGCTTATTGGCTCTGGGTTACATCCCCACTTAATACACTTTGCTGATGCCCAGAAGAGTCACACACACACAGCAAGATAAGAACAAAGGAGAGAACACAGGCAGAGGGCAGGGTCTCTGCAGATACACACCGCCACACACTTCTAATGGGTCATAAGTGATGATTGAGAGGGATTCATTTTGTATCAGTCGATACATTGTATTTTAGGACATTGTGGCATATCATACCTTTAGGTGTTGTTGTTCTGGATCTCAATGTAATTCTGTCTGCACATAGAATCTATATCCTTCTTCACAAATAGCTGTTAAGCCTACCTACTCCATTGACGATGTTCATTACATACTCCATGGGCTAAAGATGGAAGGATCAGATGCTCAGTATCCATTAGTTTAAAATTATAATCAATGAAAATACATTTCTACCTTTCAAAATGAGACAGCTAGTGACTGGTGTTTTAATGTGTCATTTTTGTATTCACTAAGCAGACAACCCAATCTCCTGGGAAGGTGTATAAATAGCAAGACATTGTTATGTCATTATTATGCTAGACTTGCAAGATGCATGTCATTTTACATTGATTTTCTTATATAGCCTTTAACAGGGTTAGAACATGTCTTCACCTCCTTTTTTCTAAAATCAACAATCATCTCCTTGGTTTTACTGACGAGCAGTACACGGCGTTTCAGCATCGTTTTCTAGATCTCCGTCCACATTAACGCCTGAAAACAAATAGTGACAGTGTAAACAGGAAGTAGATTGGATGCAGAGTTTTAAAAAAATACAAGAGTAATAAAGTAGTCTTTAATAATGAAAGGTCGTGTTTGATACTTAAGATCTTCTCTAAAATATTCCTCTATAAACTCAAACAGACACATTTCGTGGAAAGTTTTAGAAGTTTTATTTTTCAGACTTAATGTTCGCTGCAGGTCTGCTCTATATGTCTCTCTCTCACACATCAAATTTACTTTAGAATCAACACTGACACATACAAGTTTACTAGATTATGGTCCATAAATGTGGTCAACACACGTCTCTCACTCGTTTCCTCTCGGTTTCGTTGCTGTTCTCACTCGTAGCTCTGCTGGAGGCTGAAGTCTCTGTCCTACTGGAGAGCATTTACTGCTTTTGTTCCTTTATAGTTTATGTGTGGGGACTTCACAATATTTGTGCAGAACAAAATAAGCATTAATAAGAAAAGGAAAGTCCTCCGTTTTGTGTCCATCACCCTCCCTAAAGCCACTAACCGTGACTTCAGACGTCCTCTCCGTAGGTCTGATAACCCCGCTGGACACGCCGCTCACTAACAGAGTTGATGAGTTTAACAAAAGGGATTTATTAACAAAAAGATGAAATGCTCACAAGGCAACTGAAAACTACTTTCTTAAAACAAGAAAGCGACACTAGTTAACAGCAGTGATAATCAAACTCAAAAGACCACAATAGTATACACCCTAACGGGTCAGGTTAACAAACAACAGCACACACGGCTTGAACAGAGGTGATCCACACACAGCTTCAATGCTGCCACGGGTTGTCTGTGTGGACCTCCTCTCCTTTTATCCCCGTGGCACTAATCAGGGATTGAGCCCAGCCACATTCACTCACAGGCTGCAGCTGCTAGGCAGGACCAAAGGTGGCACCTGAATGGAGACTGAGGTGGGTAGAGAGAGAGCACAGAGACAACACAACTCGTAACACCCCCTCCCATGTGACCAAACCACAGTTTGGCCACAACCAACCCTCATTACTACACCATACATGATTATATGAAAACAAAAACAAAAAGATCTCACCCACGGAACAGAACATCAGCCACCACATTGTCTGCCCCCTTCTTGTGCTTTATTTCGATCTTAAACCCTTGGACGAGCAGGGCCCAACGCATCAACCGCTGGTTACGATTGTACATCTGGGCCAGGAAGACAAGAGGGTTATGATCGGTGTATACAGTCACCGGAGATCAACCGGAGCCCACATACACTTCAAAATGTTGAAGGGATAGAAGCATGTCTAGCATCTCCTTCACAATGCTGGAGTAGTTCAGCTGGTGGGGCTTGAACTTCACAGAGAAGTAGCACACAGTTTGGAACATATCTCCCTCGCCCTCTTGCAACAGCACGGCACCGGCTCCAGAAGCACTAGCATCGACTTCAAGCTTAAAAGGACGCAAGAAGTTGGGAGCAGACAGGAGAGACTTGGCAGCATTAAATGCATGACTACACTCACTGGTCCACACAAATGGAACAGCCGGACTACACAGGGGAGTAACCACTACAGACGAGCAAAGATCTGCTTTGCATTGACAATTGGCGGCCAATTTGTCTTCTTAATAAGGATTAGAAAACCCTGGCTTCCCGTGGTAAGCTTATGTTTAACGTCACAACTCTATGAATTGTGGGTAATTCCCTTGGGCAAAGTCTGCAGAAATGTCGACCAACGGAAAGTGTTCCTAAAGGGCTCAAAATCTCTGCTAGCCCTCAAACACTCGACAGTGGGACAGCCCTAAACCCAGAGAGGCTGTCCCACTGTCAAATGGTCGAGTGTTTGAGGGCTCTCTTGTAGAGATGTTGAACACTTTATGAACGATTTCCTTTAAATCTCAACACTCACAGACTCAATGACTGTGAGGTCTGTTCCCGTAAAGGCCCAGAGGTGTATAAAAGAAAAAGTAAACAAAGCACATGGATGTTCGGCAAGAGTTCAAATCAGGCAGTAAAACAACATAAAAATAAAATCCCAACATGCTTTGGTCATCAAACTTGATATTTCGCCCCAAAGTGCTGTTCCATTCGTATTTATACAATGTCTAGCCCTCTCAGACTCGACCATTCGCTAGGTGACGTCAGCTAATCCCTGGGGTTCAGTGTTTAAGGGGGACATTGAGATTGGCCCGAAATCAATGGGAAAAATATTTTTGGGAAATTGCATTCCACCATTTAAAATGTGCTTCACAGCCCGGCGCTCGTGCTTGGGGCTTAATAACACCATTTGGTAAGTTAAAAATAAAAAAACCGCTGCGGTCGCTTTCCTGATTTCAGGTTTAAGAAAGAAAACGAATCCAGTGAAGGGAACGTTACTCTCCTGCCACCCTCTACTTCTTCTAGGTCACATGATTTCCTCTCATCAACTCCGCAGATGTTGCATTCAAATCCCGTCGGACGAATTTGATCAGCTACAGTCTCTGCAGGCAAAATGACAGGCCCCACAGTGCGCAAAATACAATTGTACTAGGGTTTTCTGTGTTACCGCAACTCGAAAAACACGAGACTGTGCAGTCTTTGGAGTATCCAGTCAGTCTGCAAAAAAACACATCGCGCCGTCATAAAAACCCAAGTTAACTGCAGTTCTTTGAAGGCATCAAGAGCGGCTACAGTCTACGCGCCGATCCGCTCCATGAGGTCCCACAGACAGGCTGTGTGATGGGACAGCCATGGGTTGGCTTCCAGAGCTGAAATTGGTGGATAAACACGGACACGAATCTCAGGACAGGTCGCTGTCATTTTAAACATACCATTGAACGTTGTGAACATTGTGTAGCGTTTCTGACCTGTTCAAAAAGCTTTGACTAGTTGACATGCTAGTCCGTTAGCTAGCTAGCTAGCGATAGATGCGTTTCCGGCAAGTGGGCGTCTAAGAAGAGGAGTTAGCGTTAGTTAGTTATGTGGCGTCTGTGGGCAGAGTGACGCCAGACAGCGGTATCTGTCTGTAGAAGCTCAGGCTCGTTGTAGTTGTATTGTTTTCTAATGGAAGTGACGTTAAACGGGCCGTAAACGCCATACATGCAAAGTGAAAGTGTTTTGCAACTCACTCACTTGTCAGTGGTTCTAATGTGGAAGTTAAGGGCTATTACAGGAGCCGTTAACTTTTCAAGCTCAGACCGTGATTTGGCTTATTAACGGTGAGAATAACCGTAACACACGGTGTCAGTGCAAGCTGCTCCGTTCAGTTCTATACCCACATTCATCACTCATTTCGCAGATGCTTTTGTCTAAAGCGAGTTGTAATAACTATTTGGTCACTTTGCATGACGTATGTGAATACATAGGTCGCGGAAGTGACTTGATGTGTTTCTGACAGATGGTGATGTGGACAGAGTCCTGAGGTGCTGATGGCGGTGGAGCAGAGCTGCTGTCATGACTGGTCTCCTGTGGATGCTCGCGTGGCTGCCTCAGGTCCTGCCAGGTGAGCACACGGTCACGTGATGTCATCTGTCTCATAGTGGGTGCACTTCCTCCGAAGACCAAACATTCAGCCTCGGTCGAGATTAACGTTTTGTTACAGAAATGCATAAATTAAAAAAAAACCGTTAAAAGTTATCCAGCGCTCTAAAAAGTGGATTTCAAGCAAAGGTCAGCGCTGAATCTGTTGGCCTTCGAGTGGTAGAACACAGTGGTGCATTAGTCGCTCACTGTAAAGTAGACTTTTTAATGTGTGTGTTTTTTCTAGAAGCATTCATAAAGAACGGGGCTCAACTCTCATTTAAACGAGGTAGAACATTATTAGAATCAAAGATGTTTGTGTTCACATAAAAACATGCGTGTCGAGCCCTGTTCTTTAACGGAATACCCTACTAACTCAGCAGTGCACTCCCACATTCATGTCCCACACGGACAGTTTAAACCGAATCGGGGGGGTTCCCCTTTAATATTGTCCAATCTCAGAATGGGACAGTGTGGCTCAGCACAAAGGTGCTTACAATGACTGTCACTCGTTGAAAATCAAGTCTGACTGAGGTGCATATATAATATAAATCTACTTCAGATGCATTTAATGTCCTGTTTGTATGTATTTCAGCTATGAGTGAACTCCCACGGCCTGTCAATGCGACCATGGACTCAAGCCATTTCATTCACATCCTTAAATGGGAGCCTGGACCAGGAACACCCACAGGAGCCCACTACCATGTCACCGTCAACACAGAAACGTGGGTTTCATCTGTGTTCGTGTTCATTTACTTACTATATATATATATATATATATACACATACACACACACACACAGTGTCCCAAGGAATCTCTACACAGTCAGTCACTTTACATTTGGGTTACAGCAGAACAATGATGTCAGATGTTTATTGTGTACAGAGACACACACCCAAAGATGTTCTGGCCTCTAAGGCTCGTTCAGCTGTTCAGGAAGCACACCGATCAATTACATGCGCTGTAAATCACTTCACTTGGTGCTACTCAGCCCATCAGATATGTATTCGTACATGCAGCGCTGCCTCAGTGAGATTTACGAGTCAGAGAAGTTATTTCACATGACGTTCTCCAAAAAGAGAATGTGGTCTTAAACCAAGAATGAACAGACTCTTATAGGTTAATTCTTCCTCCGGGCAGTTTAAAACCAGCATGTCTCATGTGTTCAGAGACAGTGATGATGATTAAGACTCAATGTGAAGCTTCACTACGAGACAAAGTGAAAATCCTTTGACGAAAAGAAGAACCAACAAGAGCCCAATGTGATCGATCCATCAGATTCATTCACTTCCCACTAATGATGTAACATAGAGGAGCAGAGCTGCTTTCAATAACCACAGATGCAATCTGATGAGAGTAATATCATGTTTTAGGTGACATCACTTCACACATGAATGAACTGAATTTAAAGCTTCAGTTATAATTGCTTCAGTTATAATTGCTTCAGCAATTCAGTTATATTCATCTTTCCAAAATCAAGTACTTTATTTTAAGAAGAAGATGTTTCTATTATGTCAGTTGTTTTTTTAATGCAGCCCTTATTTTACTTCAAACAAGAGAAGAATATTTATTTATTTTTAGAGTATTTATCATTTATAATGTATCCAGTTCAATTTGAAAACGATATTATTCAATTGAACTTAATTAATTTCAGTCAATTGTTGACTTCATACATAGGGTGATGCTACTAAGCTTCGTCAGTATAATGGGACCAAATCATAGCGCAGTGAGACATTGCTGTGATGTTCTGGACCTTTAATGAGGACAGTCTCTCTAAGACCTCGGCCCTAAAGTCTGCTTCTCTCCTCTCTCTCCGGTCCTGTAGGGGAACCTCCTTTGTGCCAGTGGTTGGCTGTGAGCGTGTCCAGCACCCACTGTTATGCAACCTGACGGAGGCCTTCTCTGACCCAAAGCAGGTCTACTTTACCCAGATTACAGCTCTGCTGGAAGGACAGGACTCAAAACCACTCACCTCTCCCCGAGGATTCAAACCCATCAATGACAGTAAGAGGCACTGTGTTGAAGCTAGAATGTTTGGAATGATGGGGACGGATGATGGAGATGAGACATCATCTTTTCTTTATTTTGCGTTGGAGCAGAGAATAGCTTCTTCACTTGTGTCTCTTGGTTCCGGCTTTCCCGAACAAAGCGTGTAGAGTTCTGTGGGTCATCCCTGCCCTATAATACATTCCTCTACTACTGCTGCTACGAGTTATTCATTTCAGAGTTCTCTCTGTGGTGATGTCTTGTGACAGGGTGTCCTCTTCCCCTGGTGTCTCTGAATGATGACAGGCCAACAATCTCATGATTAAACTGCTGTTTCTTAATCTGTTGCACACACATGTCTGCTGTACCCTCTAGTTCTGGTCTCATGGCAGAACCACATTATATCTCTGGTCACAAAGTGGTCTTGGGTTTTTGTGGTTGCAATGAATTTGAATGAATTATTACTTTTTGCCATGTTATGCTGAGAACAGCAAATAAGCAATGCCTGTTTGTTTGTTTTTAAATGTATTTCTGCTGATACTGGGAAAGGAAGTTTGTAAAGAGATTGTGAATAATGGTCATTTAAGATAACACTAACGCACTACAGCGCTGGATATCTACCTTCTCTGAAGTGTTTCACTTTAAGTTGTGAGAGACTTCTGTTGAACCAGGATTTAGTGCCTCAGAGGACTCTCCATAAACCTGTTTACTGTGAATGGTTAATCAAATGCTGTATGTGTCGTTCAAAATGTTTAAGGTGGTTTTTCTTTCTTCGTTTTTTATTCATCATGCGACGGAAACCAAACTGTCTCTTCTGTCCCTGTCCCGGTGTCCTGCAGCTCACCTGGACCTGCCGCTGCTGACTGTGACACCGTGTGCAGAGGGTTTGTGTGTGGACCTCCAGCCTCCCATGGAGCACCTCAGAGAGGTCTATGACTTTCTCAATTACAAACTCCGGATTAAGAGCAACAATGCAGACAAACCTCAGGTACCGTACATGGACCAACACACAGTGTGAGAGGTTTATACATGCATATCTTTATCCGGATATTCAAGATAGCACTGCTGTGTTGGTACAGGTGAGAAGATGCCAACGAGAAAGTCCAGTTTGAGTAACGCCTGTATGTCCTTTAAAAGGCTGACCTAACACAAGACAAATCTAGAAACCACTGGTCTCAGTAAAGTGCCCACATCTTCTACACTGGATGCTTTGAACCATAAGTGAACTGAGTGGAGGTCTGTGGACATCTTGTGATATTTGTAGGTGCTTTATGAGAGCAGGTGTTGTCCTTTTTAGTTTCACCTCATTAGATGTGAAAGCTGGATGCTTTCCTTCATCCTGGTGTTCCCTCTTTGACATGAAAAGATCAGTTAATGCGTTGAAGGTTAAGTGGTTTAGAATGAGTTTAAAATGATGTATTGAATGCAGCACCCTATTGCTTACCTCGCCACAGCAAAGTGAAACACAGGCTCCTGTGGTTTAAACGCTGCGTTTGTCTTGTTGCTGACGTGTGTCTGCGTGTCTCTGTGTGCAGTTCTTTAAGCACACCAAGTCTCTGAGCAGACAGATTCTGAAGGACCTGGCCTCTGGCAGACGGTACTGTGTGTCAGTCTGCTTCTCACACGGTCTGGTGTCTCGAGAGTCCAACTACAGCCAAGCTGTGTGTGCCTCCACCCCTGGCCACTATACTGCAGGTACAGCTCACTGTGTCTGTGTCAATGTTTCTCCAAGTTACTCATCAGTTGAAAGGTTTTGCACTCCCACAAAGGTGGTTTCAATGACCCTGGCTGAGTCCGCCTCTAGTCAGGTAGGAGTTGGATGGAGCTAAAGGGCCATTACACTTCATCAGACTTTCAGACTGACTATCGGACACTGACACCAACTTCACGTCACGATTGGCCAGCTGTACAGGAGAGAAGTGAGCTGGGGTTTGAACTCTTCTCTCTCCTTTTCCTACTTGACCAAACAACACGTACCAACTAGGTCTGATCCAGTATACAGTAGCCCCTCTGTTTGGAACTACATGATGGAACTCTGTGGACTCCAAAGGGTCAGTTATCCCACCAAAACAGGTGCAACAGAATAATAGGAGGGAGCTATCAGTCGAGCACAAGTGAAAACACCTACATACACCTGTATAGGCCTTTATTCATAAGCACAAGATATGGAAAAGAAAAGCCAACTACTGTACAGCAGAGCAAGAATACGTCAAATTCAACCAAAACTAGAACTCTGAGAGCCGCTCAAAACAACACTGCGGTCTTATCTTCACATGTAGCGTCGGCCTACAGCGTACATTAGCATCTCTGTTTACTGTGCCACTAACAGCGAGCTACACGCTCCGTGTTCCTTTTGATAGTTTGTGGTTATTCATTAAATTGAATGGAGCAGAAGCAATAAAAGCTTGGTCTTGGTCTCGTCCTCTGCGACCAACAGACCACCTCACCGGGAGGAGAGGACGAGACAGACCTTCTGTTAGCAGAGCTGTAACAACTCAAACCCCAGCACTGGGACTCCCAGCGGGGCGGTGGCCTGCTGGACTAACCTGTGCAATGGCAATAACAGAAGGTTTGCTGATCTGGTGGGGGTCAGACCCCCGGTGCGAGGCTGAGCACCGCCTGCTGACTGAAGGATAGATAGACAGATACTTTATTCATCCCGCAAGGGGACATTAGTTCACTACAGCGGCAGAAGTATATTTAAGCAATCCATTATAAAAAGGCACAATATTTGCCATGAAATAGAATAATATGAATGAACTAACTGAGCAGTAGTGCAAAGCTCTTTAACACTACATGTCATCATTCAGCCATTCACACACTGATGACAGGACTACCATGCAAGGTGCCACCTGCTCATCAGGACTCTAACATTCACACACCGTAGGAACAGCTACGGGAGGACTTTGGGATGATCCCAAAGGACAAGCTGGGGATCGAACTGCCGATCCTCTGAGCACAAAGTAGATCGTGATATCTCTGCAACACGATACACAGACGTCTTTGACACAATTCAAACACTATACCCTCTTCATTTCCTGTTGATGCGGGGGCTTCAGGTGTATTCGAATGCTTGGAATCTCTATTTTCCGATAGCTAGCACGTTATTATAGACTGAAGAACATTAAAATACTTGTGATGAGACCAACATACGTTGGTTTACGGATTCTGAAAGCTGAAGACTCCATATCTTCAAAACAGTATGATTTGTAAATGTTCTATTAAGAGACCATCTTCGATCGCAACCTTTAGTACGAAGCCACAGGAGTGGCCTCACTACTCGGTCTGTTGAGGAAACGTAGCAAAGTTTAAGGTGAAAGGTCTTTAAAAACAATATTGCTGTGTCAGTTCTTTCAGTATGGTGGAACACTAACCTCTGAAACATGGATCAGTATCACCACAGCACTTGTAGTTGTCAGTACTGTTGATGATACCGATGAGCTTGCTCTGTTTCAAGTCCCTCTGGGTTAACGTGTGCTGTGACCCCCCCCCCCCCCTCTCTGCAGACCCATGGATATCAGCCACCTTGTGTTTGCTGGTGATGCTTGGTGTGGTCATTGGGGCCCTGCTGGTCTATACTGGTTTCACTTGTCTGCTGAGGAGGCCGCTGCCATTGGTCCTGGTAAGTAATACAATGAATTGTAGTCTTAAAAGCAGTTGGTGGGGCATCGCTAATCCTGGAAGGTGATTGGACAGGGAGAAAGCCTTTTGTGACAAAGATCATCCAATGTACATAAAATGTACATGCAACATGACATCATCCGCGTGTTCTCTAGCACTAGATGGTGGACACAGAAAGTGGTACAAGTTGCAATACGTGATTTCCATTTCACACACGTTATGTGTGAAGTGCCATCTATCCGAAGGTCATAGAAACACACAGCCGGCATTCCGCCTCTTCAACCCGACGTGCACAAGGAACCGGGGCCTGTCCATTATTTAAGAAGATGGTGCGTCATTCTGACGGGCCTCGACCCATCAAGGCTTCATTATGTAGCCTGTCGACATCGACAGGCTACCGTTACCACTTTACCACTTTTTCTATAATATCTACCCAGCAACTGTTACTAAAAGCAACTGTTTTATTTGTGCACACTGACAAGGACGCCATTAATCAACCACATGGTCCAATGCTGCACACAGAGAGCAAGCCTATAGCTCTCTAATGCCAGCTCTGCCCACGTTAAGCTCTCTACCTCTCTGTAGCGATACTGTAGTCTTGTAGTTCCCTTACAAGCTTAAAGTGACAATGCTCTTGCTGAAAGTGCTCCGTCTTCAGTCTCAGCTATTGTTAGCTTGATACACAGTGAGCGGTAACTCTGTAGCGCTCGGTCATGTTTCTGTGAGTGACGGTCTGGCTGCCGTGGTATGATATGGATATTGATTGTCGGTGGTATTGCTGTGGACTGTTGTAGGATGCTGCTGCTGTCATATCCACATACCACGGCCCGTGTTTCACTGACTGGCGCCGCTCCTGAAGGGCATCAACAGATTGTCACAGGTGTACGCAGCAGCTACCTGGGCCACTAGTGCTGACTGTAACATGCTCCACTGTCCACACAGTGACAGTTATACACGTTTCATTTCACTATTATGTGCTCCAAGAAGTGAAGCGAACACACCAGCAGTGAGGCAGGGATCATTGCTCACACTATACCTAGCTTTCTATTGGTCGGGTCAGTTTTGCACAAAAACAAATCCAAACCGAGTGAAACCTCAAACTCCCCCCCCCCTCATGTGTGAAGTTCATAAGTAAGACTTGGGAGAATAACCAGAGCAGTCCTTTCTTTCTTTACATAGAGTGAGATTGGTAGTAAAATCACATTAGAAATACTACTTGACATAAATTTCATCAATAAAGTTGTAATGAAAGAACAAGTCACCAGCGACCTTTGATCTTCTCCTTCATGTTCTCTCTACACGTTCTGAATGTTTCCAGACGCTCTGAACTGCATCAGGCAGGTCACCTGTTTCATTGCTCTGATTTATTTTTATTTTTCCCCAAAACTTCAATATAAGTGAATCCTTTGATTCCGTTAATAACCTAAAGCAACAGAAAGCCTCATGCCACCACTGGTTCTGAACATGAAACATTTTAATGCAAATTCTGTGAAAATGACGTTGATAGTCAGCAACATCTTCTGAAACCTTCCATTCATGTCTTGATCAGTGCCGTTTTATTACAGCGTGCTGGCATGTAGATGCGTGTGGGCGTCGGCTACAGTTGACCTTTATTTGTGGTGTTTTTCTCATGCGAGGGGGATTTGAACATACTTTTCTTGTAGAATAAGACAGCGTTTCATGTTTCACTATTAATTACTTTAAGTCAAGCAGAGTGACAGAGAGATGTGGAGGGGCTTCCCCTCACAGAGAGATGTGGAGGGGCTTCCCCTCACAGAGAGATGTGGAGGGGCTTCCCCTCACAGGGCGCCGCCAGGCTACCGGCTGCTCACCAGCAGAGCACCGGAGCAGACGGCACTTCATGTGATTCAGCAACGTTTCCACTGGTGGGGACGATGCTGCTCCATGGCTCAGAAGAAATACAGCTTCAGCTCTGTCAAATGTCACAACACACAATGAGCATTCCAGACATTGTAAATGTGAAGTGTGTGTCAGAGTTGTTGTATTGAACTGCTATAGAGGTGTTTTGAGTATGGGTTGATCACTGAAGTCATTTCTTAAGCATTATGCCGATGCTGGATGGATTACCGATCAATTGACTCATCTATTAATCAAGGTGTTTGTAGCCTTTTAACCGTCGGCCTTTTAGTTTCCATAAATCCCATAATTAAGGTTTAAAATATGTGTCACAGCGTACCAGAGCACAGAATCATCATCATTTGATCAAGTGTCCCTGATTCTTCTTCTGACTAGTTGTCTGGAGAGGCTCCATCTGTTGAACATCTGCTTTATAAACGAGCTGCTTGATTCCACTTATTGGCTTTAACATGAGTCTGTGCTTTCTCTCTGTTGTGTGTGTCTCTGTCTCAGACGTCCATCCATCACTTTGAAGAGCTTCTATTCATTCCATCCTGCAGCAAGTCCCTGTTGTCTTCTCTCGTCAACATTGAACCAACTGCGCCCTCTTCAGGTGAAAAGAGGAGCAACCAGACATGCGATGAGAGCGATGGGCAGAGTGGAACTGAGAGCACCGGTGGGAGCAGAGGAGGAGCTTATAAAATGCGATTGGGCAATAACCTCCTCTCTTCCTCCTCTTCATCTTCATCATCTTTGTCAGATCCGTTACCCCCGGAGCCTGAACCTTTGCTTTCCACAGACACACATTCCAACACTGGACTGAACAAAGCACAGAGCACACACACTGATGCTTTACCTTCATCAGGCTCAGTCAGCGGGACCGAAGGACGAGTCCCGCCAAACACGGAGGAGAGGAAGGTGGTGGAAGAGGGGGGTGGCCGGGATGTGGACCTGCTCACATTAACCTTCGGCAGGCTTGGGGAGGAGGTGGAGGAGGTGGAGGAGGTAGGGAACTCGGGGAACTCTGCGTCAGAGCTGTGGAACACCATTCCAACCAAGGAAGCTGTCATAGGAACTGTTTCCTGCTCTGTAGATGAAGAGGAGGAGGAAGAGCACTGTGGATATATGGGGCGTCCATGAACACATGTCTAACAGACTTTACTGTAGAGGTCCTGGGCTTCTCCAGCTGTAAGTTACATTTGTACGACGTGTTTAAAGCAGTGTTACAAAGACGGACTATGAAACTGAGTGGAGCGGTGCTGGTCCAGAGTCACTTCCATCGTCTACACACTGAAAACTCATTATAGGACGTACTTTTCTCAGAAGTAAGGTTTCTGATGGAGATTCTTGTTTTTCCAACAGAAATGACAGATTTGATGGTTTGTATTAGAAGTTTAGAACAACGAGCGTGACAGAGAGCCTGGTGAGATAGTGTGCATCAGCCTGTTCTTTTAAGCTCCTCCACCTTTCATTGCGGCTGCAGATACCGGTGCCTTCTTTCAGACGATTTATTTTTGCTAACAAAGAACACATTTGTGAGGTCAGAGACTAGTGATGCCCTGCTCTGCCCCGCCCCTTCCTATTACCACAGCCTGCCAGTGTTACGTCCCCTACCGTGTCTGATCATCTCTGGAACTCTTCCACCGCCATGAACCGCTGTGATTCAGAACTTCATGTCAAACGTTCACTTTGATTTCTTTCACAGCACAGTGCTGCGCTGAGCACGTGTTGACAGCAATGTTCATATCCTCTAATGTTCAGAGGCACTGCTGCATGTGTGCGTTTCTGACAGCAGCACGAGAAGCTCACAGTACCAAATCCTCACTTCAACTCTTGTGTGTTAGTGAGACAGCAGAATTGTGACTCTGCTCATCACCTCACACACCCTGTGGACTGCTGGCAGTTCAAACAGACGGTTAATGAGCAGGCTGTGCTGTTAAGAGAACAAGCAAAGCTCACAGACAAAAGAACAATAATGTACAACAATGTCAGACTGAAGCTGGTTGTTAGGACATCCTGTGGAACAGAAAGTCATTGAGGTGGTCCGGTGAGAGAGAAGGCAGCTGAACACTGACAGCTGAGTGTTCTAACTCATTGTACTTCAACGTGCAGTAAAAACTTAATTTGTAATAAAAGCTCCAGCTGATGTGTTCTGTATTGCTTTAGATTTATTTTTGTATCTGTCGTGTATCAGATAATTAACTTCCTCCAGCTCTGCTAAATGGAACTATTAGCTGCTTAATCAAAGAAAAGAAGCATTTTTGGGGAAATAATGGAAACAATGTCAGTTGATGAGTAATGAAGCGATTAGTAAAGGCAGCGCTGCACTTCATACTCATTCACTCAGTAGTGTTGTGTATGACAGCATGTCTTTGATGATTGAATGTCAGCACAATGTAGTCTCAAAGTCCAGTTATTCAAGATGCCTTCAGCAGGATGGTAAAAACATGTTTTTATGCTTAGGTTGTTATACATAATGCATTTCTGCATATAAGTTTACGCCATCATGTTTGAATTATGACTGAGGAGAGATTAGTGATGAATGTTACACAGTATCTACAGTATATAAATGCCAGTCTGTTTTTATTTTTGCCATATTCTCTTAACTTATGTTTATGTAGTCATATCAACATTACAATACTTTGAAGTTACACACTGTATCCGCATATTCACATAATACATATGTTATACATGTATTATTGCAAGTTACATATGCAAATAACTTTCATCATTTGTGTAGTTGTATGCTCACTGTAAGATCTTTGTCACTCATTACTCGTATATGTCAAGTTTTTAATAAAGATACGTTTTTAAATAGTGTTCTGTTTTGTATTCTAGCAGTAAAAGTACAACTTCTTCAAGCTGACGACAATAAAACGAAGCGATCAAAAACAATCAGTGAAGCTGAAGGCAGGTTTGCTGACTCTGCTGTTCACCATTTTCTCTTTTGCAACGGTGAACGCTCGCACAGTTCACTGCAGGACCTGTATAGGAAGTGCACAGGGAGGGACTTCTAGGGAAATAGAAACTCAGCTCTGCATATGGTGACAGTGTAGCTCTACCAACCCCCTCACATCCCTCTCCACTTGTTGTGTGCTCCAACCCAAGAACCAGCCTTATCTTGTGCGTGACCTTTTTCTAAGAGCCATAAGAAAGTCCATGGAGAGACGATGCGGTTGTGGAGGCTTTTTCTGCTTTCACACCTTGGTAATGCCTTCTGGATCGAGTGTGTGGAGGACGTAGGGCTTGACGTGGTGAATGTGTGATGTGAATGCATGTAGTTATGGACCGTTTGTGTTCTCCACAGCTGTAGGACGGCTGTGAAGGGGACATTGTGCTTGTGTGTGTTTCATTGTTTTGTCCACGCTGTGTGTAGATGTATATATGAATGTTGTCAGCAGCAGTAAATGCATTATTATTCTGTTCAGCGTTGTAATGGCCCACAGTGAGCTCAGTGAGATGCAGAGCTATGTCCAGGAGATGTTTGTGTACCGTGTGCAGACTGTAGACTGAGCCGTGTTTAGTGATCCAGAGTTCTAAATGATAAGAAACACAAACGATATGATTGAGAATCTAAAGGCTGTGTTGTTCTCCTGTCCTCCTGTGCAGTGGTGTGTGTTTCCCTCCCCGCACCTTCCAACGTCTCCATCTCCTCCTTCAACATGGAGCACACACTCAGCTTCCTGCCCGGCCTCCCAACGCCCTCCGACACCCACTTCACTGTTCACATCCTTCAGTTCAGGTACTCAGTCGACGGCTCAGAAAGCTTGGATGGATGAGACACAGAGGCAGGATTAGGTCCACGACTGAGACAAACGTATCTCTTCAATATCACAGTGGTGTTTGCTTCCAGGAGCTCTGAGTCGCCTCCTCATAAGGCTTCACTCGGTGTTTGTCATTCTGTAAGATGATTGATAGATGATTGTTATTAGCACGGACAACAAACCCACGACCGGTCCAGCTGGTTTCCAAACTCAAACCTCTTGTTAGAGATCAGTGCTTTGTCGAGGTTGAACCATTAACGTTACAGACACTGATTTAGTTGGTGCTAATACTGCAATATTAATATATCATACTGCCTTGAGTTGTTCACAGAAACAACTGCAGCTCTTACCGGTTTCTCTTCTTCTCTCAAAGCTCTTGTCGTTTAGAGACAGATATCCACCGAGCAGAGTTTACTGCTATAATGACTCACTGTATAATGCATTGGTTCCCTTACATAAACAATTAGTAATGCTCAAAAATCTTTTATTTTTGTTAAGAACTTAAACCAGGACTTTCTAAGCAGGACATTCGACTTGAAATGAACGTCAAGCGATCTCCATATTCCTCCTGAGAGGATGATGTGTGAACCCTTCTGGATCAAATAGGTGGTCCAACAACAGACTGACATCCCTGCATGGCAATAGCTTCTCCCATGTACCATAGTGTGATATTATTCAATGATGCTCTCATTATCATAGTGTGATA
>NW_022280080.1:616464-638059 GCF_004355925.1 Anarrhichthys ocellatus | reverse complement strand
CACTCAAGGTTCCTAAGAGCACAGTGGCCTCCATAATCCTTAAATGGAAGAAGTTTGGGACGACCAGAACTCTTCCTAGACCTGGCCGTCCAGCCAAACTGAGCAATCGTGGAAGAAGAGCCTTGGTGAGAGAGGTAAAGAAGAACCCAAAGATCACTGTGGCTGAGCTCCAGAGATGCAGTAGGGAGATGGGAGAAAGTTCCACAAAGTCAACTATCACTGCAGCCCTCCACCAGTCGGGGCTTTATGGCAGAGTGGCCCGACGGAAGCCTCTCCTCAGTGCAAGACATATGAAAGCCCGCATAGAGTTTGCCAAAAAACACATGAAGGACTCCCAGACTATGAGAAATAAGATTCTCTGGTCTGATGAGACCAAGATTGAACTTTTTGGCGTTAATTCTAAGCGGTATGTGTGGAGAAAACCAGGCACTGCTCATCACCTGCCCAATACAATCCCAACAGTGAAACATGGTGGTGGCAGCATCATGCTATGGGGGTGTTTTTCAGCTGCAGGGACAGGACGACTGGTTGCAATTGAAGGAAAGATGAATGTGGCCAAGTACAGAGATATCCTGGAAGAAAACCTCTTCCAGAGTGCTCTGGACCTCAGACTGGGCCGAAGGTTCACCTTCCAACAAGACAATGACCCTAAGCACACAGCTAAAATAACAAAGGAGTGGCTTCGGAACAACTCTGTGACCATTCTTGACTGGCCCAGCCAGAGCCCTGACCTAAACCCAATTGAGCATCTCTGGAGAGACCTGAAAATGGCTGTCCACCAACGTTCACCATCCAACCTGACGGAACTGGAGAGGATCTGCAAGGAAGAATGGCAGAGGATCCCCAAATCCAGGTGTGAAAAACGTGTTGCATCATTCCCAAGAAGACTCATGGCTGTACTAGCTCAAAAGGGTGCTTCTACTCAATACTGAGCAAAGGGTCTGAATACTTATGACCATGTGATATTTCAGTTTTTCTTTTTTAATAAATTTGCAAAAATTTCTACATTTCTGTTTTTTTCTGTCAAGATGGGGTGCTGAGTGTACATTAATGAGAAATAAAATGAACTTTTTTGATTTTAGCAAATGGCTGCAATGAAAGAGTGAAAAATTTAAAGGGGTCTGAATACTTTCCGTTCCCACTGTATATATTTATTTGTGTTTTTCCCCAGAAAATGTGGAATATTTCTGAACGTGTGACCGTGGCTCAGTGGAGAGCAGGCTCGTCCTTCAGCCAGAGGATTGAAGGAGCTCCTCTAGTCAATGTGTCCTTGGGCAAGACACGGAACCCCAAAAATACCCATAGCTGTGCCTGCTGTGTGTGAATGTTGTATGACTGTTAGTTAGTCCTGATGGGCAGGTGGTACCTTGCATGGTAGTCCTGTCATCAGTGTGTGAATGGGTGGATGATGACATGTCGTGTTAAAGAGCTTTGAGTGTCAGAAAGCACGATACAAGTACAGTCTGTTTACCATTTACTATTACTGATAACAGCAGTAGCCAGAAGGCCCTGAATTGAGCTGGAGACTTTTTGTATTTTTATATTTTGTGTCTTTAATAATGGCCAGTCTGTGAACATCTGAGACAAACTGCCCGCTGACTGAACTCTGTTCACTACGATTTCCCATTATGGAAATTGATCATAGTTTTTATATGGCACTAAATAGCGCAAGTTAGATATTATTGTAATGTTCTGGACCTTTGTACGAGGAGATTTTGTCAATCTGGACCTTTTGGACATTTACTTGAATACCCCTGCTGTAGCGTGACGACTGCTCTTCACTTGCACCTTTAATCCTGCGAGCTGTGCTCTTTAGGTAGGGCAGACATGAGACACAGATGAGCTTACCAAGGCAATCTGCTGTTTGACACGGTCCCTGGCAGCCTTCTCCTCAGCCTTCTCCTTGTTCCTTTCATCCAGGAGTCGCTTGGTCCTGTCCCCTTCCTGTTTCTTCTTCAGGTCCAGCACGTCCTTTCCCATCTTCCGCCGCTCTACTTCTGCTTTGATCGCCTTCTGAATCACAGGCAACACACGGGAGGGTCAGGGGCCCTGTTTGAATCCCAACGTGCACACATTGGCACAAAGCCTGTAAACTGACTATTTTGTAAAAACAATGAAACACTATTTCTTTGTATTCTCTTTGCATTAAAGTAACTTTTGTTAAGCAGTGGTGACATGTGGTTATTACAGGAAGGTAGCACTCTTACTAATATGTATGGTTTTGCCTCCTGCCGTGGTTCTGTCATATGCATTGAATATGTTGTAACTCTGTTCTGTTGTTCATTCTATACACATGACATCTATCACACTTCATCCTGATAGAGGATCCTCCTCTGTTGCTCCCTCTCAGGTCTCTCCTCTTTTCTCCCCGTTAAAGGGTTTCTGGGAGAGGTCTTCCTGTTCTGATGTGAGGGTCAAAGGTCAGAGGATGTCGTACGTGTACAGACTGTAAAACCCTCTGAGAATTTGTGATTTTGGGCTGTACTAAAATAAATTTAATTGAATTGAAAGGAGAACAGACTTTGACACAAGACTGTGACTCACAGGAGAGGAAACATCAAATGTCTTCAGGTGAGGTGACAGAAATGTGTACTATACATAGTTGATGTACTAGTACACACAGTTCTGAGACCAGTGACTGTTACACATGTTAATCAACAGGAGCAGTTAAGCTCTGCTTCATATTCACATGTGCCTCAGTGATGCTGTGATGGACACAGACTGCGTAACTGAGACCAGCGAGGGCTTAGCTGGTGTAGGTCAACACCAAAATGAAGTGTGAGGAGTTGAGGGAGCGCTACACATCCAGCTCAACACTGAAGATAGAGGGTAACAAATTAGTTTCCTTACAGCTTTGGGAGGAATGGAATCATGTGTCTGTTCAATAACAAATATCACAAATATTACTATATTTCAAATAATGGGGGGGGGGGGGGGGGGTGTAATCCATGAATAATATGAACTACTATCTTGTCTCCTTACCTCTTCTTCTCCTTTCTTCTTTTGTCCTCGCCTCTCCTCCAGTTTCTTGGTTAACCTGACAGGACAATATCATGAGAAAACATCACATCTACATCAACATGAGAAACGTAACCATGAGAAATGTAACGATGACAGGTTGTGTGAATGCTACTTCCTTCCTCACAGTGACTCATTTCTGTTTTAATTCATCACAATCTCAGCAGTTAAGCGACTCTGGACTGGACTACAGGCTGATTGGTTGGTTGAACTTCAGGTTAAATGTCATTGATTGATGTAGCTATTCATCGTTTAATTAGATTTATAGATTTACATTATATTGACAACTTTAATATGAGTGAAATAAGGTCAGTATGAAAGTTAGAGATCAGTAAGCCTTACTAGCTGTAAGGAAATTCAGTATCCTGGCAAATGAGCTGGGTTAAGCTCGAGCAGCTAATGTACGCTGAGACAGAAACGCTGGCAACCGCAAATGAGACAGCAGGCTTACCGGAGCCAGTCAGCAGACCCTTGTGTGTGTATTGGGTTGTGTGTATTCTGCCAACACATCAACACAAAGCACATTTTCTGTCTAGAATGTTGAGAGCTTGACATGCATGTGGCTCCTACCTTTCCACCGTAGCCTCCAGGTTGCCTTCACTCTCAGCAGCATGATCTGAAGATGCATTCTCTGCAGGAGTCACTGTGGCTGGAAGGCTGCTATCAGCTACTGTGTTGGAGAGGGATGCTATGTGGAGAGAATTGAGTTAACTCCCTTATTCACACCTTGTTAGCACAAAGCAATCAAAGTCTACACATCCTGCATTGATTTACACATCGAAAGCGCTTCCACAATCAGGACGTTTTTGCTGATGATTCATTGTCAACAATTAATTGCGATTAACGTTTTAATCATATTTTTCTGTTCCTATTATGCCACACATTGGTGCTGAAACCAAAACAAAGATTTTACATAGTATGCCAGACGAGCTCGTTCAGCTGACAAACACACACAGAGCTAGTGTTAGCTTCAGCTAACGTCAGCCAACGCTGCTGCTGCATTACTAAGAAAAGAATGAAAGACATTAATGCACTGCACTCAGCTGTGATATTACAAATATATCAAACTAATACAGGCTCATGTCTCCTCTCTCATGGAATCATTTAAATTCATTTGTATGTTCATATTACAACATTCACTCTTAAATCACAGGAACAGGACCTTCTGTCACTCAAACAAATCTCAAAGTAAAAGTTACTGGACAAAGAAAATGAATTGCAGTACATCTTCCATTATATAACATGTTTTACTTTCTCAGAAGTAAACAGCAGCAACATACTGTATCTATAGAACACCCCTTACGTCATTTACATAACACTGTTTTGTCAATACCCGAACCCACCCGGCCCGTTATGAGAGCCATGAACCCACACCCACCTGCCAACGTAATGCATTATGGTAGCACAAGGCGACATGATGTGTGTGTGTGTGCGTCTGTGACGTTACTGTCTGTGCCACTGTGTTCACAATGTAAAACCATCATGCAGCACCTGTGTGTAGTGTAGTATGAGATTGATCGGCAGGTCACCCGTCACGCGAGATCAGCTGACAACCAGCCGGTTTTGATCGGTGGCCAATCCATCGGAGCATCTCTAATCCATGTCTTTAAAATGTATGCTGGTATCTCCATATTGAAACGATTTCATGTCTCCCACTTCTATGACAGCTAGTTTTTCACTCTGCCTTCTACAGCGGCTGTACCTGACAATGAGGACGGCACAGCCAAAACATCTGTGCCTTTAACTCCCCCATGCTGGAAATGGAAACTGATTAAAAGCAGTCAATTATAAAAGTACCCTGATAAATGAGGTGCACAGAACTCTCCTTTTCAGACTTACTGGATATGATCCAGGCTCACTCACCTTTTGCAGTTTGTGGTACTGCTGCAGATTCTGTGTCTGACCGAACAGGCATTGCTGGAGCTGGGACTGGAGCTGTGCCATCAAGTGGGCTGGCCTCCACAGGACCGCTTGCCTCTAGTAACACTGCCCCACCTCCAATCTGCTGAGCATGCATCTGTCAGACAAGCAGGGAGAAAGATCATCACCAGAAAGACCACCACATGGATCCAGTAGATTCACTAGCAGTGGCTCAGGTGTTAGAGTCCTGGCCTCATGTTTAGGGTTTGGATAGATTTCAATGGAACGATGGCAAAGTCATTATCTGGGCACCACGAATGTCTGTAGAGAATGTCATGGCAATTCACATAACAATAAAATAAAAAATTAAATGTTGAGATAATTCTGTCAGGACCAAAGCAGTGGACTGACCAACCAACATTGCCATGAGTGTGTTTGTTGGGGTGCTGTGGATAGCTAGACACAAACATGTGAAGCTCCCTGCAAACCTCACCGTCTGACCCTCTGTGGCCGTACCTGCTTAACTCTGCTGAATCTTTTCAGCAGTTCTTCAGCAGACACACTGCCAGCGATGACTTCCAGGGGGATCCCATTCTCCCCGATGAAGAAGCTGGAGGGTACGCACACCACTGGATCTTCACACGGGTGGGGGGGGGTTAAGGAACACGCTCCCAGCAAATGACATTTTGTTGCATTTACATCATATAAAATCACTGATCACATACACCTCCGCCGCAGTCATAGAAATAACTGAGAGCTAATGAATGATGGAAATGATAATAGTCTCAGTAAGACTAGTTTATGAGATGCCCTGTCAAAAGTCTGACTCACAGTTCTAATTATGAGATAGTAAATGAATCAAACAGAGATGACCCGAGTTTGTCCATGTATACTTTAAAGAGTAACTTCATCTGTAGGTTTGAGCCTAAGTCCACCCACTGCACAACATGTAACCTGCTGAAGAGTAGGCAAGGGGCTGAGAGATGAAACCACACCCACACATGACAGTACAGTAAAGAAACACAATAGAGTACACTAAAGCTACATCCACACTAATACGTTGTTTTTGTTTAAAACAAAAACGATCTCCGTCCACACGGCGTCTCAGCATCGTTTCTAAATGATCTCCGTCCAGACTAACACGCCTGAAAACGAATATCCCGTGACTCTTCACGTACACTGGGCATGATGGGGACGGTGTAAACAGGAAGTAGATTGGTTGCTTAGTTAAAAAAATATGACAGAGTAATAAAGTACTTATGATCTTCCTCTAAAATCTTCCTCTAAACTCAAACAGACAAATTCCGTGGAACGTTTTAGAAGTTATTTTTCAGACATACAGTAGCTACAACGCTGCGTGCGCCTTGCTCTCTGTCTCTCTCTCACATAAATCAACACTGACACATAAATGTTTACTAGATTATGGTCCATAAATGTGGTCAACACACGTCTCTCACTCGTTCCCTCTGGTTTCGTTGTCTGTTCTCACTCGTAGCTCTGCTGGAGGCTGAAGTCTCTGTCCTACTGGAGAGCGTTTACTGCTTTTGTTCCTTTATAGTTTATGTGTGTGGACTTCACAATAGTTGTGCAGAACAAAATAAGCATCAATAAGAAAAGGAAAGTCCTCCGTTTTGTGTCAATCATCCTCAAAGCCGCTAACCGTGACTTCAGACGTCCGCTTCGTAGGTCTGATAACGCCGCTGGACACGCTGCTCACTAATCGCTCCACTAACAGCTGCTTCCTCCGTAATAATGCAGACTTTAACTGAACAACAGCTGCTGGTAAAGACAACAAGGTCAGCAACACCTGTAATCAGATGTCCATGTTGAATTAACCTGGTAGTCAATCGGTAATCAATGCTGTCGTTTGTGATTTTCAGGGAAAGGGTCACGTGATAGGGATGTGACCAATCAGGGAAGGACACGTCGTGACTGCTAAGAACCAACCAAGTAGATTGTTTCCAAACTTATGTGTTTACAAGCGTCTACACTACGAGGTAACCCCGGAGTTTTCAAACGTATCCGTCCGCAGGAGCGTTTTTTAAACGTATCTATTTTCGGTGTTCTAAAACTCCGGCCTAGTGTGGACGCTCAGTGTGAACGTAGCAAAAGATATGTGTTTTCAAAGGGAAATGGAGTAGTGTGGACATGGCCTCAACAAACAGTAATAAAACACAGTGATGAAACCCAATAGAGTAAAGTAAAGAAACACATTAGGGCACAGTAAAGAGTACAGTAGGGAAACAGTGCAGCACAGTAAAGTCAGTAAATGTCTAGTATCACGTTTACTCAGACGTCTATCCTCTAATGTCACGTTGTTGTTGATGGTGGAGGTATTTCATCTATTGGATGAATCTAGTCTCATGCATTCTCTTATAACTATTTCCTGTGTAATTCAGCCTGAAAGAGGTTCATGGTCTAAAACATGCAACAGCACTGCTCTGAACTCTGTAAGACGTAGTCGCTTAGGTCAAGAGTAGTTATCGGTCCAATGAATACAGCAATGTAATGGGTAATGCCACTATTAGCTTTCCTCTGAGATTAGTCAGTAAAAGTAGCTCCACACTAATTCATCTAAAGAAGAAATTGTAAACATTTCGGACGACAAAAAGGATACAGATCTGAGAGAACTGCACACACGGCTCGCTGTGGAAGAAATGTTGCAGCATCACATGTTGGATCTCAATACACATCAACACATCCTTTAATGTTAAACTATTCACTTTACACACCTGTCTAATTGATTGTGCTAAACAAGTAGCTGTTGTGATAAATCGTAAAAATGATTTTACTGGCAATGACAGAAGTCTGTTGTGAGTTCAGAATGGCAGAGATGTGAAGTGTAAAACAGAGAGGCATTCTAGGGTGCACAGACTCATTTACCTTTGAAAGAACAAATATCAGGGAACTTAAAGATCACATATTATGCTAAATGTACTTTTTCATGGTTTTTAAAAGACAAACGTGTGTCTCTGGTGTATCTACAGACACCCTCTCTCTCATTCTGTCCGGCTCCATCTATCAGAAAACCTGTGTAAACTAAGCCGCCTGGTAGAACGTCCTCCACTAGGTGAGCCTGAAGCTGTCACTGTCCGCCATTTGGATTTCTTCGCTATCTATCTGCTTCTGTTTATTTAACAGACTGTTTTCCTGTTCACATTAGCATACTGAGCTGTGTATTTATGAATCCCACTGCTATTCTTGGCAGCAGACAGCATAACAGAGAAGGCTGAGGAACTTCCTCAACCACGTTGCCTTCAGGCCTACAGTGAGAATTATGACTCAATACTTTCTATACACCATATTCACGTAATTGGAAGAAAAAAAGATTGACGAGTGACAAAGTTCTGTTTAGCAAACTGTTCTGGACCGTACTTGGCACGAATCGCAGTATAAGAACAATACACTATGCCAGATAGTGCCGTTCAACAACCGCGCTTTAATATCGTTTCGCACTCACGGGGACGGGGTGGGGGCCCCGTCGGGCCCACATGAGTCGGGTGCGGCTGCTGATGGACACCTCATCTCCGTGCTGACCATGTTACACGTGCGTAAGTCAGACGGGATGCTCTAGCGGGGTTCTGAGGGGGTTGGGTGGGTTTTTGCCGGGACCCTCCACCGCAGCGGGGTACCCGATCCTGAGAACGTGAGCCCCCCCCCCCCACTTGGGGAGCCACACACAAAAAGCCATTTGACTATGACCTCAGATTAGACAATCAGCTAAATGTAAGCATATTACTAAGCGGGATCCAGGCCCCGCGGGGTCGGGCACACCACCGGCCCGTCTCGTCTGCACCGTCGGGGTGGAGCGTGAGTGTGTGCGATAGGACCCGAAAGATGGTGAACTATGCCTGGGCAGGGCGAAGCCAGAGGAAACTCTGGTGGAGGACCGTAGCGGTCCTGACGTGCAAATCGGTCGTCCGACCTGGGTATAGGGGCGAAAGACTAATCGAACCATCTAGCAGCTGGTTCCCTCCGAAGTTTACCTCAGGATAGCTGGTGCTCAGAGTCTCGCAGGTTCTTTTTCACTGCATTCATGTGAATACGGTGTATTAAAAAACACACATACCTGTAAGTACAACGACAAAGACTGAGCCCCGCTGTTTAGCTAAGTTAATGGCATCAGGAATGGAGCCCTCAAACCAAAGCATCTTTCCGAGCTGTGCTGTCCGTCTCTCGTTTGGTGACACTGTGATCCACCTAAGAGTTCTTTCAAATGATCAAAACTATTGGCCTGGATTTGGCTCCATAGTCTTGCCAAGAAGAGCAGTAGGATTCAGAATAACACTGCTGCGCTGCTACTGTGGCTGGCTTTGATTGTAGGTCCACAGGTTGGAGTTTTTTCCATGTTGTCTGTAGTGAAACTGAGTGTGGTTATGTAGCTAAGCAGGCCATGTTTACATGCATGCTGGTCTGTTACTGCTCCATTGATGGTGTGTAGCTTTGATTAGTCAGCAGCGCTCACTAACTTCCTCAGGCCGTTAATACGGGGAAGACCTGCTCCTTTTAAAAAGATGCGAGCTAAAATAACCTAATGTATATTATGTGTTTAGACTTTGGCACCATGTTTATTGCTATGCAGCAATTCACCAAGACAAATTCCATGTAAGTGCTACTTGGCTATAAAACGATGAATGTAGCGAGTGAGTGGGCGAGCAGGGACAGAGAGAGAGCCGTGTGTGAGCTCAGAGGAGACAGCTGTTGATCAGAGGAGACATCATCAGTAAACGTCTTCTCTGTGCTTCCCAAACTCGGAGAGCAACTAGGACTGGGCAATATGGAGAAAATCAAATATCACTAAATATTTGACAAAATACCTTGATATCGACATTGCAATGATATTGTAGGGTTGACTATTGGTGTGTTCCCAAAATATTTATACCTAATGAAGTTCGTATTAACATAACATTTCATTTTTTTTAAGGGAAAATTTAATTATGTAAAATGTTACTTAAGATTTCCAATTTAAGTTCATCTAACAACTTTTGAGACTGATCATTTTTCAAATTGAATTTCAAAACAGGCCAGTTGGCCTTGGCTTACTTCAGTACACTGAAGTAAGCCAAGGCCAACTGCTAAACTACTTATTATTATTATTATTACTTGGACAAGTTTCCCCAGGAGATAGGGTTGTTCAGGTCACAGGCACTTAGAGCTGTGGGGCATCATATTTGCTTACGGGAGACTGATGGGTATATTTTGAAGACGGTAAACTAAAATGCAGTACACTGTACAATGAACAAGTCAGTACCTCTTGGCATCGACTTGGATCGCCACACAACAGTTCTCTGCTTCTTCCGACACCGTGTCATCCTCCCAGCTGGAGATCAGCTGTGCGGACTGGTCGTCTTGGTCTGAGGAGAGGGGCAGTGACAGCAGAGTGGTTCAGTTACAGCTCACTGCCAGCACATTCACCGCGGTGTTAGGAGAGGTTAGGGACACTACATTAAAGCTGCAATGGTGAAAGAGCTAACTAACTCCGTCACTGCTCACACTGGTGCCTAAGACGCAACAATGACCCAACTCATACTGGCGACGTATTAGTCGACCTGGCTAGGATACAGGTTAACGTTACCCGTCCGACTATCAATAAACAGTTTGTAAAATCACCCACTGCCCGTCCTCTAGCTAGCGTTCAGTTCATCTGGTCAGGCTGTTAGACGTTAGCATGACGTTAGCATGACGTTAGCGTCCCATAGGCCAGCAACACTACAGGCGAACATATAACGTCATCGTTAACACATCATATTTAGTACATATTTAGGTTACTGCTTCTGTCCTCGTGGGCCATCCTACTCAAACATGCATAGCGACACGTACCGTGTGTTGGGCAGCTATGCTATCTGGTCAATGGTTAGTACGACAACAACCGCGGCTAGCTGGCTAGCTGTCTGTAGCTGTTTTGTTTAATTACTCGTCACCTATGGAGGCTAGAGCTAGCTAGCTCGCTAATCGACACACATACCTGTAATGACAACGACGAAGACTGAGCCCCGCTGTTTAGCTAAGTTAATGGCATCAGGAATGGAGCCCTCAAACCAAAGCATCTTTCCGAGCTGTGCTGTCCGTCTCTCGTTTGGTGACACTGTGATCCACCTAAACTACAAAAACTCATGAAGCGAGGTCAGCCTGTCAGCTTCTACATCCGAGCCTGAGCATCGAGCAGTGCGCTGAGCAGCCGGCAGGAGTGAGCGAGTCATGTGACCGCTCCGTCATCGCTCACACTAACAATAACAGCCCTATGTTTACACACACATGTACATGATACAATGAAAGTAGACAAAGAAAGGGTCTGGATTTATTTACTCAACTGCAAATGTACATCTTCGGAAAGTAAGATTTAAGACATGACAGCATGATCAGCAATTTGCATTCGGAGAAGAACTCCTCTACCCAGCAACCCAAGAACCTCTAGGAAGCCCAGTGAGCGCCGACCGGTGTTCATCCTTGATTCCTAGTACACAATGCTATTCCATCCGGCTGTCTTGTACCTCTCTTCAACCAGCTACAATGGTTACCTCATCTATCAATTTGTCTGAAAATCTAGATGCGTTCGTATGACTATATGTTTGCTGCATATTTAGTGAGAGCATTTTAGGTTTAAACGGCGTTTCAAATACAGTGATGTTAAAAGTGGCTCAAAACAAGTGAAAGTTCTTTCACCGACTATTTGAAGACGTTCAGATTTAGAGCATGGCTTTGCATTATTGCATTTTGCAGTTTTTAAAGTATTTTTACGTGACAGAATTGAGATTTTAGTTTGACACATAGTCTATTGAAGTTAATCGGGTGGGCATTTACAGTCAAGGTTACAAGTTTAATTTACTGCCATTGCACTACAGGGGAGCGCACGACGAGTTTTTCCATTTTGCTACATAAGAAAACTGGCACACAGAAAAGCTGCCTCTATCACATGTGCATGAGTTCAGGAGTCAGCCAGAGGAAAGAAGCTGCTCTGAAGTATCTCTTCTCAGACGGGTGGGTTCTGTCTTTTGCAGGCACACTGCCTTAGCTGGTCATTGATACAGTTTTTATTACACATTGTCCATATGCTTTCTCTCATAAGGAAGACCTAAAACATCTAAATGACGGGACAGTAACATCTGTAAAATAAATAAATAAAGATAATAAATACATCTTTGAAAAGAAGGCTGGGATTTCAGAAAACCACTCCAACAAATAGCAGTTACTGACTACTGGTAATCCTAATGATCATTACTGGTCTTCAGGTCTCACTGGTCTCACTTACTCCCAGAGAGAAAGTCCCGCCTTCCCGTTGTTTCCTATTCAGCCCCGGGTGTCTCTGCAGCTCCAATTGGACGTCCCACTTCACCGTTCTACTTGCTGATTGGTTTGATACAGGGGGAGGATCTACGTAGCTAAACCCGCCCTCAGCCGGTTCTCCGTTACATTACCTTCCAGTACTTCTGTGATTGGCTGCTTCGAGGCGATTTAGCAGACCGTGGAAGTCCTCTTCAAGTACTTCCTGATGAAGACTGAGAGACACAAACACATCCAGCGGTGAGCAGAAACACTTTAACTGTTTGAATGAGTTACACAGTGATGCCAGCGACCATCTTATACCATAATACATTCATTTAGATGTATGCTGTGTCTCACAACACGATGTATAATCCACTCATAGTAGATCTACAGCACCCAGTGAGCGCCAACCGGGATTCACGCTTGATTTCTGGTTGAAAACCACTTCATATTCGGTCTGAACGTCTTTTAAACCGGATAAAATGCGGTTACAACAGCAATGTGTCACTAAACACCACTTAGTTTATAAATGTAGATGGTGTTGGTCACTGTGGATGTATATTACAAAGTCATATTACACTGGTGAAAGAAATGTGGTCTACATGAAGACGTGATTTAAACGCAGTTAATGTTTCATATACAACGTGATACATGTGGATTTATAGACTGTGTGCTGCCAACAAGAAGCTCCAGAACATCGTACTGAGAACATTCTGTCTGTAGTTCATGTAACACACCTGTGTTTACTGCTGGAACACGCATGAGCAGGAACTCGGACTGCTTCGCGTGCTTTGAGGGCAGCACCGGCCAGAGACTCTGGACGTTAGCTTGTAGCGTTAGCATGTTAGTTTGTAGCAGGGGCGTTTCTAGGATTCAAAGAAAGGGGGGGCTTAGCCCCCAGGTGAGTGGCATGTTTGCTCAATTTTTTTTGGGGCCCATTTGGGGTCGTGGATATCCATTGTTTCAGACAGTTCATAGATTGGTTCAATCAGAAAGAGTGTGATTTTGCTCTGTAGTTTTGCTTGCATTCAGTATATGATAACACAAGAGACAGAATTTCAGGGTCATAGTGAAATTTGACAACACAAATATGAACTTTTCTCAAATAAAGAGAGAAATTATTTTCCTGCTTGTAAAGGAAAGACGGATAAACTAGCTTTCATATCCGCGCCACTCCCAAATCCTAATTCTTAAAGGGACCGCACACAATGGATGGAGAATGGACCTGACAGTGTCAACTTTATATCGTTCAGTATGATGATAGGCTGTTGGATTGTAATTTGAAGGGGGAGAAAACATACAAACCAGAACGCACACACATATGTAGCATGTTAGAGTTATAAATAACTTGTCCATGTGAGAAACACTAGTTTAATTTAATGACATCACCAAAATATATAATATATATATATATATATATATTTATTTTTTTAATTTTTATTTGGGGGGGCTGAAGAACCTTTTTAGGGGGGCTTCAGCCCAACGACGCCCCTGGTTTGTAGTGTTAGCATGTTAGCTTGTAGCGTACTGCATCATGGACCCACAGTAAACGTAAACATGTCTTTATGTTCTGTTAACATAACGTTATAAAATGAGTTTTCAGGACTTTTCACATTTAAAGACACGGCAGAAAGTGAGTTAAAATGAGGAGGAAGTAAGTAAAACAAAGTGATGTACAAACAAAACGTTGTTTGGCATACAGCAACATACAAACGATATACAGTATCATACGGTGTGATATCCCAGTAAGCATCCTTCTGGTGAAAAGATGTTTAAAAGTGAGTTCAATCAACGTCTTCAAATAGCCTGTGAAAAAAGTATTTTCACCTGAAACATGCTCGCTGGGAAACAGAAGATCAGTTATTCTGTGCAGCAGTAATGACTGTGTTATTATGCATTCTGACTCTCATTTCCAACTGTGTGGTTGTGATTGTTATTATTATGTTATGATCTCCTAATGCCATCAGAATACTAGATTATAAATTGGTACTACATATCTAGTACTGTGATATCACTGGGCTCATCGGGTCTTCCTACTGTCTCTCTTTCATGAATAGATGGACTACGTACCAAGTCTGAGGGTTAGCTCCATGCCAAATGATCTGATCCTGAAAGCTTCTCCCGAGGCAGATGCCTTTCGCCGTCAGCAGGAGGGAGTCCGATCCCACCGGCCGAAGAACCCTGCATCCACAATGCAGGATGCCAGGGACCGGGTCGTTGCTGGTGGGGGGGACTGCGGTGACACCAAACTGGTTCTCAGCCGCCATGAGATTCAGTTTGGAAAGTACAGAGGGCAGACCTTCCACTGGCTTCTTAGCAACGATGTGGGATACCTCATCGTGGTCCTGGCGTCTCATCATCAGGAGCGTGAGTCAGGAGACCTCGACACCGGCCCCATCAAGCAGAACAAGGACGCTCTGTCCCGGTACGCCAGGCTGTTTCCCTGCATGACGTCTGCTGTCCAGCAGAGGAGGGTGTCTGACAGCCCCTCCTCTGAGGGAGCGCTGGACAGCAGCCGGGTGGGATTTGGGGAGCATGCTGGACTCTCATACCGGGAGTTCTACGAGTCTGCAAATCCTGTAGTGCAGAGGTAAGTCACAGAGCGAGTCTTAATCAAAACGTCACTGTAAGGCGTTTTCCTGTTTTCATCTAATGTGGCTTCATCCCTCCACAGCTACAGGATGTGGCTCAAGAGAGCCCGCTTGCAGTCCACAGGTTCACGCATGGACCACCTGAAGAGGTACGTGATGGGGAGGGACCAGAAGGAGAAAGCAGCCTCCTCACCGTCTGCTCCACCAACCTCCTCCTCCCCCAGGGCATGCTCTTCCTCGGGGCCGTCCATTTCTTCAGGTGATGACAGCAGAATCACATTTCATGTAATAAATGTCATACAATGTGACCGGGTTTTTTTATTTCCTGTTAACTTGTCTTAACAGGATCCAGTAAGAAAAGCATGGGAGTAAATTAGTTGTTTTTCCTTTTACCATCATGTCTGTAGCTCCTGGTGAACCACTGGTCCCTGCTCCAGCATCTGGCCCTCTCCCAGCTGATGTCAGTACTCTGATTCAAATCTAAACACACATATTGCAGATGTGATATTGCAAGTTGTAATCTTTTTGCCGACGGTTGTTTCTATAATTGTCTGTGTGTTCCAGGTTCCTCTCCCAGAGAGCTGGAGGAGCACGCTGCCCAGGGTGCAGCATGGGTGGGTGAGCCGGGCTCTGTTCACCAGGGACCAGAGTGGGAAGCCCACCCTAAACACAGAACTGCAGTCCTGGAACTATCCTCCTGGACCCGACCGACTGTACTACCAGCCACCGGCCTCCTTCGATGCCTTCTTCCAGCGGCCGTTCTTCCTCTGGGTGCCCCAAAGGATGTGGCACTGCACCATCAGCTGCCCTGTCTGTGCCCATAGAATGACTGGATGTGGCCTGTACAAGACCGTTCGCAAGGTCTTGTACAGCGACGGATGGTATTTTATGGGCACGGAGTACCTCGAGTGTCGCCACTGTGGGAAGAAGTTGGCATCGTGGTCGAGGAGCATTCTGTCCCAGCTGGATGAGGAGTACAGGAGGATGTTCCCAGCAGTGCTCACCTACAGGTACATCAAAGACTAACTTTGAAGGAGAACTCTGGGGTGAGGAGGGAGGAGCCTGAGAGTTTAACTGACCAGTTCTTTGTCATTATCTTTCTGTATCTGCTCTGCAGGCTGTCGTGTGATAAGAGGGTCCTGGTGCAGATGAGGGGACGGTCGCTCGGCAGCAATGCCGACCGTCTGCGCTCCTGCCTGGTGGAGCAGCACACGGCGGCCTGGATGAACAGTTGCATCCGCTTCATGTCAACTTACAAGAAGTCCATGATGCCGGGTGTGACTCTTCCTCCTCCTCCAGACCTGCCAGAGATGGACCTGGTCCCCACCAGGCAGTGGATCCTCTCCGCCTTCGCCACCGACAGCTTCACCCGTCTGGAGGAGATGAGAGCCAACGTGACCTCTGTCTTTGGCTCCGTCCTAAAAATGGACTCCACCAAGAAGGTAGGATGTTTAGAAATTTTTACATTGTATTTAGCTTTCACGTGGTCTTATATGTTTCTATTTTAGAATAGATTCCCGGTTTCCCCACAGGGATCAATACAGTAATTGTGATTCTGATTGTGTAGATCACCAGGAAGCTGTCCGGTCACGCTGCGGGGACGATCCAGTGGGTGACCAACGTGGGGAACGAGCACGGACAGGTGCTCATGTCGGTCCTCACTGCAGCCGAGGGCTACGGCCTGCAGCAGATGACCTCCGGGCTGGTCAGACGGTACCAGCAGGCTAAGGAGGAGCCACCTCTGGTCCTCTACGTGGACAGGGACTGCTGCTCAATCACTGGGGGTTCAGCAGCTACCGCTCTGTTCCCAGAGTGGACCCAGCTAGTGGTCAGGCTGGACATAGGGCATTTTATGAGGAGATTGGCAGCGATGGTCACCACCGAAAGCCACCCCCTCTATGCCCACTTTATGCAACGCCTCTCCGACTCCATCTTCACCTGGGACCAGGAGGACATCGCCCTGCTGAAGAGAGCCAAGGAGGCAGAGGGGCCCGGGGCTTGGAGCAGGGTCTCCCCCGAGGAGATGGCTCGGCACTGTCGCCGCCACACGCGTGGGGCACAGGAGACCGGGCGTCTCATTGAGGAGACCCTGGACCACTTCCAGTCGGCCAGAGACAGCATGGCTATCCTGCTGCAGGACCAGGAGAGGGTGGAGGGCATCTGGAGCACCCAGCGCCGCCACCTCCAGTGCATCCAGGATCCACCGGGGCTGCAGCTGTACACCAGGACGGGCCAGCTGACCAGGGGAGGGGTCACCCTGCCGGTGTACCGTTGTTCCCATGGCTCCACCTCCTTGGAGTCATTCCATCTCCACCTTAACAGGTTCATCCCTGGTAAGTGTCTGAAGCCTGAACACACAAGTTAATCTTCACTGCGAGTCCGTTGCTTCTTGCCTCACTCCTCTCTGTGTAATGTTCCAGGCACCAGTGCCAGTGCCATGAACATCCAGCTCTACCTGCTGGAGGGCCTGACGAGGTGGAACGAGGACCACAGGCGTGCCTCGGTGGAGAGGGGGGACAGCCAGGACCTGGACACTATCAACCAGCTGGCCCAAAGCCTGTACGGGAGGAGGCTGGTTGACAGTTGCACCCGGGTACGGGAGTACACAGGTAACTGCTGAGGGAGGGAGAGAAATCCAGAAAGGTGCCCGTATGTTTGACTGTGTTCATAATTTGGTTTTATGTTCTGTGCTGCCACAGGGGAGTTGATAGGGGTCAACTACCTATTCTCCCAGACCGGCCGGGTGCTGCAGGAGCTGCCAGACGACCCCGACGACCCCGACGACCCCGACGTCCCGGAGGAGGAGGAGGAGGAGGACTTCGTGGAGCAGGAGGAAGGGGTTGATGAGGGCTTTCAGGAATTGCTGTTTGATACAGAGTTCCTGTCAGACACCTCAAGGCCCCGACAGCCTGCGAAGTCCGAGCCAGCCAACCTCCAGGACGCCGCCCAGCAGGTAAGTGATCATTTCACCTTTCTACATCAGCTCCGTCTCCTCCGTCCTCAAAGCCACATGACGAATGAAGGACTGTTTTCATCTCCCCTCTGTAGGAGTGCGTGGACCCTGATGGCTCCCCGGGGTACCAGCATGTCCTGAACCTGGCCGAGTGTCTGGTGGAGCTGCGGGTGGCGGGCCGAGTCACAGTGGTGCGTGAGGCACAGATCTTGGCCTTGTGGGAGAAACTCCCCAAGGGAGACAAGGGCCCTGTTAACTATCCCCCACATTACAGGGACCAGCTCACCCAGGGGAGGTTCAGTGTCCCCTCCACGAGGCCTGACGCCAGCAGGCTGGTGGAGGCTATCTGCATCCTGCTGTGTAGGATCCATCATCAGAGCCGCTCTCTGGCAGGAGCTCGGATCAGCCGCTGGTCTCTGATCCTCAGGAGCTACTGGACCATCAGAGACGGCGTGCTGGGAAATCCAACCCTCCGAGCCAAGCTGCTTCTCTTTGATATAAACCAGAGGATGCTCATACAGTGGTGAGCATCAAAACTAAATTAAGAAGTCCTTTACAGCGCTGGTACAAAGTACTGAAAGTGTAACAGTTATGTCTTCAAGATGCTTGGATTTTAATCTTAAAAACCTGTATGAACTCCAGGTTCAACTGGAGGAAGGCGACCCAGGAGGGTTACGTCCTCCAGGCCCATGTGCCACCAGACCCCGTGCCGCCCACCAGAGAGAGGCCTCCCCTGGACCAGCCGGGCCCCTCCCAGGCCCCAGACCTACCAGTTGCTGTTGGTCCCACCACTGAGGCTGAACCTGCAAATGCTGCTCCTCAACCACCTCTCCCCACAGTGGAGGCCAGCAGGCCCACTCCACCTCCTCAGATACCAAAGACGATGCTGTGGAAGCGGAGACAGCTGGACAAGAAGAGGCAGGAGGCAGAGAGACGGGGTCAGGACTTCAAAATAAAGGCGCCCTTCACCTGCGTCTGCAGCCTCTGTAGTCAGCCGAAGACCAAACACTTTGGTCACAGCCGCTTCTTCAACAAGAAGTCCAGAACCATGTTCCACTTCTGTCAAAGCTCCTCAGGGGGCAGGAGTGTGGAGGACTGGCTGGAGGAGAGGAGGAGGGAGGAGGAGGATGGAGGAGGAAATTCATACAAAATTCAAAATGGCCAACTTCAGGTTGGGTTTCGAGCATAGCCTCAGGAGACTATTTTTTAAGTCTACATGTGATACACATGGTTACCAACATTTATACATCTAGACCAGGGTTATTCTATTAATGTTCAACGAGGTGCATTTAGAGAGATTTTCAAAGTAGCCAACCGTTGTATTAACGTCTGTATGTAGTCACCAACTGACTGTCATTCCAAATATATAATGTGGGTAAATCTCACCGGAGTCTGTACGTTTTTCAGAATACACATATTTGATTGGCTGAGCAGCATCACGTGATGTCATTAACAACGTATGTAATCGGTCGGTGTGTTTCCTGGACCCCTGAACGAGTACCGTAAAGGCTGGAAAAGCTAAAATAGAAGCTCTCCATCAAAAATTTAATAATTTTCAATTATCTATCGGTTTTAGGTCCGGATGCAACAGTGTCTGGGTCTGGACTGCGGTCCCATCATGTTTCATATAGAAACCAAACTTCATACAGCGAGCTGAAATGCAGCTTTGGGGACATCCAGTCATGAACGTCCAGTTCTGCGGTTGTTTAACACTAGTTGACGTTTCTATCTTTCAGATGATGATGATGATGATGATGATGTCATTAGACGAGTGTCTGTAGTTCAATGTCTCCTCTGAGCTGAAGAAATATGAAGTGAAGTTTGAGTTGGTTCATATCTTAACAATGGAGACGTGTTTATAGTTATCTTCACTAGTATAAATAAAGCTGCTGGTTTAGAGAATATAGAAGTTTAAAGTAACGTGCCTCGGTGGAGAGGGGGGACAGCCAGGACCTGGACGCTATCAACCAGCTGGCCCAAAGGCTGTACGGGAGGAGGCTGGTTGACAGTTGCACCCGGGTACGGGAGTACACAGGTAACTGCTGAGGGAGGGAGAGAAATCCAGAAAGGTGCCCGTATGTTTGACTGTGTTCATAATTTGGTTTTATGTTCTGTGCTGCCACAGGGGAGTTGATAGGGGTCAACTACTGTTCTCCCAGACCGGCCGGGTGCTGCAGGAGCTGCCAGACGACCCCGACGTCTGAGCCCATCTTTTCTAACTTTTTTGGTTGATGCGAGCTGATGCAGCCCTCATCTTTTAAATGTAAACAATGGACAGTGGCTCAAAAGGTTTAAAACACTGCACTAGAGGACCATGTACTCACTGCTGCTAGTTCACACCTGCCAACTCGCGTAAACACACGCTGGCTGCAGGACCGACCTCTGCTGCCCAGAAATGCATCCCCCAAACACACACAACCATTGTTACTCGGTACCAAATGACACCCTCAAGCAAATCCAATTTGGATGGAGGAGCCCCTGCTTGTCACAAACGGGGCCACAAGGCCATGATGACAAGAGTGAGATGCACACAACCAAGCAAATTAGAGAGGAGCGTAAACTAGCAGTGGCATACGGAGTCAGTAGGTCAGAAAGGGTCGTCACAGGTGTCCCGTGCGCTTCTGACTTAGGCGGCCCCTGGTCGGACCAGACTTTAAAATTATGTCTCATACGATTACACTGTTTATTGTTCTGCACCTACAGTCAAATTCCTTGTAATGTATAACGTACTTGGTATTAAACAGTTCTGATTCTGAGAGGACCAGTCCTCTGGGTCAGGATGGCTTGACTCGTACATGGCCAGAGGGTCTTCTTTATGCCTTTCCACCACTTCCTCTGATCTTACCAATGCTTCTGAGACTGCTTCAACAGGGCCACAGACTTCTGCTGGTGGCCCCCTTATGGTCAGCCAGGACTTGATTCTCCCCGTTGCACAGACTGCTGCAGGACGCCCTGCAATTTTTTTATATATATACTTTTAAATGATAATAAAACGGATGATTTATTTTCATTATTTTAGCCGATTGTTGTAAATGACTGTAAAAGTAATAATTTGGAAAGAGTGTATTATGTTCCCTTTTGTTGCAAAACCAGCAAAATCATATTTAAATAAAATGAATGAGAAACAAAAAAGTACAACATAATTACTCTAAGGATGCATACAGAGAACGGGTGGCTCCGGTGACTCAACTAAAATCATAAAACTGATTTACGGAAGCTGACCTGTTGTAACAACAATGTGTGTTCTCAGGAAATGTCTCAGGAAATGTGGCTCCGCCCCCTCAGCTCCGCAGCTTCTTGACGGGTGCCGAACTAGTACTGCTCGCCTGCCACAGCTGACGCTTGCCGCTGAAGTGCCGCGGAGTGCCACAGAGAGTGCCGCTGAGTGCCGCTGAAGTGCCACAGAGAGTGCCGCTGAGTGCCACAGACTGCCGCTGAGTGCCGCAGAGTGCCACAGACTGCCGCTGAAGTGCCACAGAGAGTGCGGCGGAGTGCCACAGACTGCCGCTGAGTGCCGCGGAGTGCCACAGAGAGTGCCGCTGAGTGCCACAGAGTGCCACAGAGGTGCCAGTGCCACAAGAAGGATCTCGCTGTCTCTCCTGAGGTTTAACACAAAATATGAGGCCTTTGCTTCATTCCAGGGTTCAGGTCAGAAACGTCCCAGTTTATCTAGATTCACATGGACAACGAACCCACTCCGATCAACAAAACAGAACAACTTATATAACTTATAGCATGTGAATGAACGTCCCGTCCATCTTCTATTCATTTAGTTAAAACATGTAATACACACATCCAATTTGAATTTACAATGTATTATATTCTTATTATCTTTTCTTTTACATCTGCTGCATCAAGCTGGATTCACCCTGAGTTAAGATAAGAACAACTTTGGTTGAATCAACAAAGG
>NW_022280080.1:608606-611464 GCF_004355925.1 Anarrhichthys ocellatus | reverse complement strand
AAAGTAGGCCTAACGTTACTTATTCATTTAGCCTAAAGTAGGCCTAGCGTTACTTAGTACCTTAATAATAAGAAGATTCAGCAGCAATATGTATTTGTAGAAATGTGCTCATCATTATCTGGAACTACTTCTCCTGTTAGAAACAGCCTCAATGCAAACTGTCCACAGGTCTCTCACAGTCTCTCTGAACTTCTCCGTCTGTGTCTTTCAGACTAAAGCAGACAAAGCCGATGATGTGAAAGCCAGGCTGATCTTGGAAAAACTGGAAGAAGATGAGGCCAAGGAGAAGGCCAAGCAGGAGATGATGGCTCACGTTAAAAAGCAGGAGGAATGTCAGAAGGAGTTCAAGCTCAACATGAACACAGTGCAGGTACAGTTATGTCATCTCTGTAAACCCACAGGGAGAATTACAGAGGACTCACTGCATGTTCTCACCTGATCCTCTCATAGGAGGAAATCCTGCTGCTTGGTGGACGCAGACAGGATCTGCTGGACAAACTGAAGAGATGTCAAGCTGCGCTGGAGGCGAAGAGGGCCGAGTCCACAAAACTCAAGCAGAAATTCAAGGTGGGAATGAAGTCAGTCCATCTAAGTACACCAACCTGCCACTGCATGGCAGCAACAGAATACAACATCTTAACAATACAGCAAGTCATTGGCATATCCAACAATAACAACTTTATGTCATTATTGTTGTCTATTCTATTGCAGATCTACGCCCAGATTCCAGACACAGAGGTGGAGTTCAGGGCTCAGAGTAAAGAGGAGAGGGACGACAACAGTCAGCCAATCAGAGGAGTGTTTGCCATCAGCCAGAGACCCACTGTGCTCCTGCAGGGAGGACAGGCACTCATCACCTTTGAAGAAGAGAAGGGTACGCTTCAGTCATAGGCTGGAATATGACAAGTAGCTGGTTCTTAATCTGTCTTTTCTGTTTTTCTTTAGATTTAGATGAACAAAGTCTCAACAACCTGTGCTGAGGCTGACTGGCTGTCTGGCTGTGTCAGATACGCTCATTAGTAGACATGCAAATAGCAAACGTTTAACATTACCTCAAGTCAATGTAGCTGAACAGCCAGCAGGGGGGGGCTGCTGTTTTGGACACGTATCAACAGATAGAAGGGAGTGGAACAATAACAGTGTCCTGTGGTCCATTAAGACACAGTATTATCCTCATGCTACCGCCACACGGATGGGTTTTCCTCTTAGAAAGCATATCTTTTGCTACTTCAACACCTAAACGGTTTTAGTTTGAGAACTCCTGGCTTGTGTTTTAGTCTGGAGAGGCAGAAACAGAGACTCAGACACCAACGTTCAGTCTTGATTGGCTCCTATCAGTCCCGGTTTGTGGCTTTGGGGAGGGCGATGGATACACAACAGAGGACTTTCCTTTTCTTATCATTGCGTATTTTGTTCTGCACAACTATTGTAAAGGTCAGAGAAAGTGTAAAGGAACAAGAGTGTAAATGCTCTCCAGTAAGACGGGGACTTCAGGTGTGTTGGTGTGGACGGAGATGAGGAAAGGCTGGTGTGACCAGAGATGGTTCTGGTTTGAAGAGAGAAACCCATGTAGCCTCACTGTGACGACTCTATTCTGTCCTCCAGTGGCCTCTCAGATCCTGAAGATTGCCAAGTGCTCTGTGTCCTGTGAGAACATCAGTCTGGATGTGAAACCAAAAAGAATCACCATGGATCCTGCTGTTAAGTTTGAGGTACGTTTTGTTGTCCACTTTCAGGTAAGACACAGAGAGACAGAGACAGACAGACAGAGAGAGAGAGAGAGAGAGACATGGACGGACGGACACAGACAGACAGACAGACAGGCACACAACCCGTGTGTGAACCAGCTCACTCGGCTCCCTTCTTCCCACAGACACTGACAAAATAAACTACAAGTGTAGCTCAACTCATTTCCCAACATCAGACTGACTCACAGAACAATGATGCTCAATGTGTTACATGCTGTACACGGGGTCTGTATTCTTTGCACTGAGCATTACTGTCACCAATGTAGGTCCACCTCGATGTGTCCAGACGGGAGCTCAAGGTTTCCAACGTCCCCCCTTCCATACCAGAGGAGAGGGCAAAGGAGCAGCTGGAGATGAGTTTCTCCAGGCCCAGCAGAGGAGGAGGAGAGGTCGACGGCGTGGAGTACGACAGGAACACTGGGACAGGACAGATCACCTTCCTCCACCCTGGAGGTAAGACTCTCTGAGCCAGAGCTGCAGAGCAGATGTGTCTCAGTGGATTTGTGTCGCTAGCACCTGATTTACTGAGAGAAGCTCATTAGACACAGTCTGCAAGGGAGGGAGAGCTCATAGGACACCAGCTTTCATTCAGAGCAATGACAACATTCAAATGTTCAGGGCTAATGATATCATGAATGCAACAACACTACCACTGAGGGCACATGTCTCTAACCACAGCAGCCAGGCTACTGTGTTCATTGATGCATCATGATTCAGCACTATGGTTACGCCTGTTAGTTATCCTCCTCATATGGCCAGTGACAGCCCAACCTGTGTGATACACAAAGTCAGCTGCTGCAGCCAAAAGAGACCGAGGCTGTGAACACCGGGAGGAGAAGATGAAACAGCTGGTGCTCTATCCTAGTGTGTTCATGTTGTTTATTCATTGAAGAGTAGTCAGGAGTGGATCAGAAGTGTGGGTTTGTTGGGATTCAGGGATTGATTGTTCAACACAGTCTGGAACCTCTCTCCTCTGTTGTTTGCTGCTTAACACATCTTACAATGACAACTATCAACATGCTGCACTCAAGACTCAAGATGCAACCCCGGAGGAACTGAAACCGTGTGTGTGTGTGTGTGTGTGTGTGTGTGTGTGTGTGTGTGTGTGTG
>NW_022280080.1:588157-608596 GCF_004355925.1 Anarrhichthys ocellatus | reverse complement strand
GTGTGTGTGTGTGTGTGTGTGTGTGTGTGTGTGTGTGTGTGTGTGTGTGCGTGCGTGCGTGCGTAGTTGCTGAGGGCCTGGCCCTGAGTGGGAGGTACCGTGTGGATCTGGACTCTGAAGTGAACGTGCAGGTTGGACATGTTTACAAATACCAGCTGTGCAAGTTCCAGGTGAGATGTTGGAGTCGTGCTTTACATCACACAGCTAGAGTCTCTATGTTTACCATCATGTGTTTAATGTTAACTTGTTGTACATTAATGTTATAATTAGTGCTGGGCAACGATTACAATTTTTAATCGCGATTAATCTCATTGTTATTCGCAAAATTCAATAATGAATTCAAAAGTAGTGTATTGTGCACTTTTATTTTAAAGTGCTGCTATATGAACAACAGGTCAATAACATTTGGTTTAAACACTTTAAACACATTCTTGTTAACAGCAGTATTCTCTTTACATAGCAGCAGTTATAACACAGTTATAATGATTCTGATCATAGATATTCAGCCAGTGTTCATAACTTTATCTTCATGTGTGCAAGAGATGCAATTTGAAATATACACCTTGAAAACTGAAACCTATCTACGTCATGTTTTTATGTTTGTTAAATTCTCAGTAGTGATACTAAATGATGCTTATTATACATATTACAAATAAAACACTTTAAAAACTCTAAAACAATAATTTAAATGAATCATTTCTTTTTTGCTTTTTTTGGTATATTGGTCAGACACATATGCAACGCTGATTACCGTAATATGTTAATACATTAATACGTAATGTGTGGTATTTGTTATAAATGTACGTTGGTACATAGAGGGTGATAAGAAGCTGTACATGGAGGGACTTAGGACCCAGGGGAATGTAGGTGAAGGAAACGGGAAGAGACGGAAGAGACGCCACAGAAACAGCTGTTCACCGCTCACTGCCGCCTGGGTCGGCCGGCCGGTTCTTGTGTTAAAAATGTCCACTTAATAATAAAAACAAAACTCCTCAAAATTGTTGGCGTTAATGAATGAATGCGTTAACACGATAATAACGCGTTAACTTGCCCAGCACTAGTTATGAAATACACAAGTGATTCCCAGAGGCTGGGTCGGGACCCACCGGTGGGTCGGGAGAGATATTAACAGGGTCGCCATATAAATAAGCAGGATTTCTTCCATCGTCTTTTGTTCAACATTAATATCTGCAGTTCACCTTAGAGCCACATGTGGTTCTGATAGCTGCAGTCTTCTTATAACAGTGAGTCCATTATGACAGGAGAGAGTACGTTCAACTGATGAGAGCCATGAAGAGAACGAGATGTCTGTTAACTCCTCCTCAATGTAATTACAAAAAGTATTTAACATAAGCCCACACACATGCACACGCTTGAGCCCTCCACAGCCCTCCACAGCCCTCCACAGCCCTCCACAGACCTCCACAGACCTCCACAGCCCTCCACAGACCTCCACAGCCCTCCACAGACCTCCACAGCCCTCCACAGCCCTACACAGACCTCCACAGCCCTCCACAGCCCTCCACAGACCTCCACAGCCCTCCACAGCCCTACACAGACCTCCACAGCCCTCCACAGACCTCCACAGCCCTCCACAGATAGAGAGCATGTTCACAAAACAACTCCAAGAAGAGCAGAGACGATGTCCTGTTTTAATCCAGGCTCTTAGTAAGATTATAAGACATTTTGTTTTGCTATTGAGGCATTCAGGGGGTCTGAAGGGTCAATCAAGGGGTCTTAGACCCCCGAGAACCCCCATATTTCGCACACTGGGTTTACCTATTCAAAATAACATACGGTCAGTGAAAGTGGTCAGGAACGCTCATTTCTGCACAAAGGCTCCTCATGATTCAGAGATGAGGCCTGTTGGGGGGTCACTGCGGTTTGTCTCCCCAGAGAAACAGTTTGTGACCCAGTGACAGACACTGAAGTGTTCTGAACCACCTGTATTATCAGAGGTTGGCATCAAAAACGGGATCCTTTTAGTATCGATCAACCAGTGGTGTTCATACCAGTGGTGTCATCAATAACCATCTGCTGACGATTCATTTCAGACCTTCTGTGGCGCTCCAAAGCGTACCATCCTCCTGAAAGACATCGAGGACAAGGGGGACGAGGAGGACCTGCAGGACCACCTGGAGATCCACTTTCAGAAGCCCAGGAACTTCGGCGGTGAGATAGAGAGCATCCAGTACGCCTCCAGGGGGAAGGCTCTGCAGGCCTTCTTCTGTGAGGACTCACCTACTACAGCTGCAACATGAGCTGCTCCTCATCCGTCGTCTGTCTCCTGTGATCGATGGAATTAGAAAATCATATCTGTAATATATTAATATGATATGAAAAGTTCATTTATTTGCTGTCCTGCTGAGAATTAGACGGGAATATTTAGTGATTTCATGGGCGAGGCACTGCTTTCTAACACGTATATGTGGAGGACACCAGTATGTAGACGCTGACAGCCTCACGGTCACTTGTGTCACTGTTGGGTTTCATGTCACACACTTCCTTAGAAAGCTGTGGATGCTCCTCCCTTCAGGGGTCACAGCTGCACAAACACAAGCTGAAGATAAAGCAGTTGCCTCGGTGATAGTCTGGGTATTATTAGTGACACTGGCACACTTCCTGTCCTCCTGTTTTAGGCCGATACTGGACATGTTTTAAACGTGTCATACTTTCTCTTCTCTGCTCATTAAATGATCTTTATGCTGAATCAACCACAGGAGGAGTGTTTTCTTCACTGAGACTGGATCCATCCGAACATGACTCCATATACGGTTGGAGGGCTGCTGTACAGCGTCACAGAACACCCTCAGGACTTTCACATAAACTCCCTGTCGGTCGGCCCTTTTGAATTTAGTCCACAGCTGGTCGGATATCGGAGGGAAAACTCAAACTGAACACAACATCACTTGATGTAGCTAATGGGCTCAGAGCTGCTCACTTCATTCATTTGAATTTTCTGTGACTTTGCTTCAATACGGAGCCATTCAAAGCAGAACGGATGATTAATATGAAGATACATTAAAGGTCAGTGTTGGGAATGACACGTTTGAATAGTCACACCTCTGAATTACTGTCATAGTTTGACTTAAAAGGGAAAGCATTTGACATGTTATCTCATTATGATTTTGTTTCATATTGTTAACCCAGTATAGCCTCTTCTAGTTCTCATCCTTCACTTTTCATCAGTCTTCTTTCTCTTGCTGGTAGGAATGGGTTCCATAGTCTCTGTCCTTCAAAACGAACCTCCATTACACTAAAGCGTACTGATCTCCTTTACAGCTCCACAAATCTAAATGTGACACAGAGTGGAAAAACAAAAGGTGAAGTCTGAGCGGAGCGTCATGGCGTCATTCAGATCCAAGAGGTTCATCTCTCACAGTGTGTGATGAGTTACCAGAGAACCATCAATACGTCATGAGCATTTACACCCAGTTACTGGTGGTAGGCCGACTAACACACTGTCAATGGAGGAGCAACTCAATCTTTTACTGCTCGTTGTCTTCCAAGAAGGCAACACATCTTGTGCTGGACTAGATGATGAAGCACTCACATTTTCCATAAACTATTCATCTCAACATAAGAAAATATTTTTCGAACAAAGCTTTGGTGGTAGACAGAATTTCAACAAATATCTCCAGTAAGTCGTAAAACTACTCCGATACAACCACATGTGATGCCACTTTGTGGGGCCGTGGCAAGCTCCGGGTGAGCCGAACAAGCCGCCCAGCTGCAACGACCATCCAATCACAATCTCAACACTCACGAACTTTCAGGGAACGCTCCCGCAAAGTCCTTTAAACTTCTTTACAGTCTTTCTCTCTGTAAGTCTTTACAACACATGAAATACTTCACGTGGGATTGTGCAAATGCACCCTTGAAAGGATTTTAAGCTTTGAACAAAGTTATTGTAATAACTTGTCTTTGCTATTTTCTTTAATAGTTTGATAGAGTAATGTGGGTTTCTTAACCCTAAATTAAAAGGATTTAAGTTATAATAACAGAAATGTGCTTAAATATATTTTTACATTTATATAACTGCATGTACAATATTTTAACACTTGAATAAACAATAATCAAATGCAGAGACAGTTATTTACCAATATGTTAGGAGTAGTTACATTTACACCGTCTTACATTTACCTTTGAGGGCGACCGTGATGCTGATGTGGCCCAGAGTGAAGATGACCCCTGCACTAAGTCATAACAACCACCCCCGGACAAAAATAGAGATTGCTGGTTAACATTAGCCCTCCTGAATATTATGAAATATCATTAACAGTTTGATAGTTGGTTCGCTATTGATGACAAAGATGCTCTATTACAATCACATTCATTAAGAATACTTAATATGAGTTCAGTGACGTACTGACCCTTCCCTCTTGTATAGGCCCAGAAGAGGATGTCCTTCCTGCTCCAGCCCTGGAAGTTCAACCTGCTGTTGTTTCTCTTTCTGTGTAATTACATTGTGAGGGATGAAAAGAACAGAGTCAAATGACTTGTATGTGCATTCATACTTGGACACATTAAGCAGATTCGGATATCTATCAGAACATGTAACCAGCACAGCCATACACATCCACACTCCGGTCAGTAGGTGGCGGTAATGCGTATGATAGTTGTTTGCAAGCGCCATTCATCGAATTCACACAAAAAAAGAGTCGAGCCTCCATCACAACAGCGCATGCGCGAATTCAAGGTGAAGCTAGCGTGAATGAACCTATGGGATGAACTTAGCTGCGACTGTTATGATAACTAGTCTTACGTGACTTCGGTCTTTCTAAACATCTGCACGAGTAATAGAAAGTATCACGTAACGCTAGCAGGTACAACTCCAGCGTCTTTGTATTGGGGTGGTCTGTCCTACACCGCCAATGGCCGCTAAGTAAGGCTGGCTTCTACTTTCAACTGTTAGGTAAGTTCGGGTTCTTGCTCTGTTGTTAGCCTGTAGGTGACTTTAATCGCCGGTGTGTTCCGTGACTCATCAGGTTGAGTGACTGTAAAGTGGCCCTATCTAAATGACTGCACAAGGTTTGCTTACAGCTCTCTGTCTCGGACAGTATGTGACCGAATGATAGAAGTATGGATCATAGCGTACTTGGTTTAGTTCTGTCACATCTTGTAGGATACACAGTTCTCCCTCTGGGTTAGGTTTTCATGTTGCTGGTGTGTGTGTGGAGCTAGTTCCTGACTGCTTCACCTCTCTCCTCTCACAGAAACATAAGTGGACACTGCAGGAAAACAGGCCCACCAGGATGGCCAGTGTAAGTCAACACGTGTGTGTGTGTGTGTGAGAGAGAGAGAGTTAGTGCAGTAGTCCCTGGGGGACATTCCGTTTGTTATCTCCCTGTTATTTAACATGCATGCACAGTGCACACCATAGATGTGCAGCTGGAGATGTTGGGGGAACAGTGTGTAGGATTTAGGATGATTTATTGGCAGAAGTTGTAGATAATATTCATAACTAAGTTTCAGTGGTGTATAAACACCTGAGACTAAGAATCATTGTGTTTCCGTTAATTAAGAGTATGTTAAACCAAGTCTGTGTTACTAAAGTGTCTAGTTTATATCTGAAGAGCTCTTCATATCTACACAGGGAGCCGGTCTTCTTCACAGAGTCCTCCATGTTGCACCGCCATGTTTCTACAGCAGCCCAGAAGGGACAAACTGAACACAGACTCTAGAGAGAGACCTCTGTGTTTTTACGTTGCTTGAAGGCCGCTGTAGTTCTCTGAATACTCTCGGAGAGGACGGCTGTAGCTCAGGGTAGAGCAGGTCCTCCTTTAACCACAATGTTGGACAATATCCTTTAAAATAAATAAATCTGTTAACGTGGAAACAGAGCCTTATTTGAAGCGGTTGCATGTGCAGTATGTGTACATACATATGAGTGTAGGCTGAATAAAAGAAACGCCGCTCTTTATGAACTCCATTATCCAAAATGATCATACAGTTAAATCAACAGGTGCTGTGCAGCAGAGCCAGGCTGGTCAGTTACCTCCCAGGGCTGCATGTGTTGGTGCATCGTGTGGCCGGAGCCAGAGCCTCCTCTACTGCTGGATCATCGGGCTCTGATGAGCCCCGCATAGCCATCACTCCCTCTGACATGGGTAGGGTGTTTGCTTTTCAACATGAAGTAGCTGGAGCTGATGATACAATATAAAATGAGAGCCTGCTAAAGATCCTAATGTGTGGCAGTCGACACAAAGCTTTCAAAGGGCATCAAAGGCAGCAAGATGGTTAAATAGCTGTGCAGCCTCTTCCTCTGAGCCACTGATGTTTGTATAGACCAAGCCTGTAAGAACATCATTTTACCTGTTTATTTGACCTGTGAATAACGTTCTTCTTATGGACTCTGGACAGTGTGGCCCGATGAGAGCATGGGCCCTTTTGGACCCCAGGACCAGCGCTTCCAGCTGCCCGGTAATGTGGGATTTGACTGCCACCTGGAGGGATTAGCGGAGCAGAAGAAGAGCCTGCCACCAAACGCTATCCCTGACGTGCTGTCCTCCCCGTCCAGCAGTGACAGACATGACTTCATTCTGGCCCAGGTCATCGGAGAGTTCTTTGTAAGTACAGTAATGTTGACACTCGTAGTCCGGCTGCAGAGCTCCAGACTCAGCCACCTCTGTGCTGAAAACAGTGCGTCACGTTGTTGGGAAGGAAAAGGAGCGTGTTTGAGTTATCAGCATATAAAAAAACTAAATTATTGACATCAATAGAATTATTAATGTCAGTACGATTATTAATAATAACGGGGCACCACCCTGAGAACAGGGACCAATAACCAAACGATAAACTAAGTCTCATAATTAGTGTTCACTCACAATGTCAACAGTCTGAGTACTATTACACATTCAGAGTGAACAGTGAAGGTGTTGCGTAGGAGCACAGACCACATATCAGCTGTTATCACAATACATGCACAAAGTAATCACAGACAGCTGCTCTTTAAAGTATAACAGAGTTTATTAAGTTCCAATAATAATGATCTAGTCAACTAATATCTAAAACTAACAACTACTATACATTTATGAGTGTGTTTGTGTGTTTCTGTCAGGAGAAAGATGAGCCAGCCTCGTCTCACAACGTCAGTCGAGCTGAGCAGTACTTTGACAGCTCCAGTCTGGAGTGTGCCATACAGTCCTGCCCTGAACTCCTAAAGAAAGGTACAGAACTGAGACCGCGCTGGAGCAACTCACACAATTATTATCCATGTTGGTGTTCTGAATGTGGACCGGTTCTTAAGAAGCAGGCAGTGTGGCCTTGGTTAACAGTGTTGTGAATGGTTGTGACTTGGTCACGCTCTTTCTCTCCACCTTCAGGAGAAGGTGCTGCTCTGACTGCTGAGGAGCAGTGCTTCCTGTTTCTGGCTGATGTGTACGTTTCCTTTTCTGTTCCATCAACAGATTTCCAGTCCATGTTTCCTGAGGCTCCATCCACTGGTATGATGGTGGTCACAGTGACCCAAAAGACCCAGAACGATATGACGTCATGGAGTGCTGAGGTGGGACAGGAGAGAGATCAGATGCTTGACAAGGTGAGCTGCTGTATGTGGGGGGGGGTGGTGTCTATGTTTAGGCAGACTGGGACACTCTCTTGCAACTGCTCCAGCCTTTGAGTCCAATAACCGTGGAGTCCGAGTCTATCTACAGCTCTTCTCAACTAGAAGGCCATCAGAGAGCCCAGGCCTCCATAAGTCAGACATAAAGCCTGTTCATGCCCCATGATTTGGATCCACCCCTAAATACCTGTATGATGGCTCGTTCCTTGGCCCATGCTACACCCTTCCACCAAGTTCCTTAAAAACCGGGCCAGTAGTTCTTCTGTCATCCTGCTGACAAACCAACAAACCAACTGAACCGACAACATAACTCCTTGGCTGAGGTAATAAATCGTTCTGCACCTCATTCACAAGTTTAGACCTACAACCTAGAAGATGAATGTTAAGGGTGCCACAATATGTGTGCATGTCTAATTATGGGACTGTTACCGACTTGTGTGATCCAAACATTTCCAGTAACTACAGAGCGTTGTAAAGCATTTACTGAATCATTAACAAAATCTTTTCTCTACTAGAATATACTGCTTTCATTTGTGCTTCCTATTCGTCGGCGTTCAGCGTCGTCACTGCAGTCTGTGGGACTCAGAGAGGCTCACACTGACGACTTAGAGATAATCTACACGTTTATAGAAAATGAAGATGCATTTATTAGAAGGATTTGTGGAAATGAAGTTTTTGCCTGTTTGGATATTATTCAAGTTGTCCCCCGTGTTTCACACACTGGATCCAATCAATACATTGCACCTGGCTTAACCTTTGCTGCAACGTCATCCCACAAGGCACTGCATCGGCCACTTCTGTGCAGTGCTTTGGTGACTGCTAAACTGTTAAAGACATTAATGTTATTCCATCTGGACTTCCTGGATCTGAAACCACACAGCTCCATAAACGCTGCGCTGTGTCAGTGCAGGGCTGAGAGGAAACATTCCATAGCCGCTTTGCGTGAGGTTTTTAATGCTGAAATAAGGAATACCGAAAACCAGAGGTTGTCTTTTAAATATGTATTCTCTGAGCAGAGAAGGTTTAATCATCACAACAGAATGCGTACAGTCTCAGTGAGGAAGAACCAAGGAGAAAGTGAACAAGCTTTCTCTATACAGAAGGATCAACGGTGGGGGCCGATGGCCAATGTTACACATCCTGGTGTCAGACTGATAGAAGCAACAATGGAGAACAAAGGGCCAGCAACCACAACAAGCAGCAGGACGGCCTAGTCCTGCCGAGGAGGAGGGAGGGCCTGCAGAGTTGTAATGCTGACAGCCATTGAGGAAACATTCCTACAAACAGTTCTGTCCTCATAGTAACGATCTGCTGTCACAACATGGTGGTGATTTGGGATGAAGCCATGAGCTCATGTGGCCCTCTGCAGGTGAGGAATGGGCACCTGGTGGGTAATACCACCAGAGACCACCAGGTGGCAGCATCAGATAACGATGGCAAGATGATGGCTGGTGTCGAGTTGTTCATTGTGGAAATGAATGTCGAGACATCAGATATCACCGATATGTTTAATACAAGATGTAGTCGTCTGATGAACCCATCTGACTGAGTACAGGAGTCTGTTTAGAGTCAATATCACTATGAAGCCCACGCACCATATAAACAAAACCCAAATCGTTTTGTGCTGATGAAGCTGCTTGTTCCATAAATTCCACTTGTATTGTGATCTCAGAACAACCTGATATAACCTGATATAATGTGATGTTGTTTCCCTGATCTCCTCTGTATGAAGTCTCATTGTTTGTAATCTAACAGTAGTCCTCTGCATGATCAATCTATACTGTTCACATTGTGTCAGTGCACCATCTATAGATTCACTTCATCTATATATAGTAATAATATATGTAGAGTAAAATATTCTGTCATTTAACTATAAATTCATTGATTTTTCCTTTAAGCCCACTTGAATGTGTTTCAATGAGGATTTTTGCACTTTTGACATTTCCCCCCTCCATTGTGACCTCACCACATAATAAATATGCATATTTAACTATCAGTGATGTTGCACGGGTCGGTTCATGCTGGACAGACCTAGATGTACTTTGACTCAGAGACGACTGTAGCTGAAGAAGTACAGCTCACCCCCGCAGAGCGTGCTGTCTGTACGGAGAGGAAACATGTGGACTCTTATCTCTGGAGGAGACAATTCAATTTATTCACATAGCGTCAAATCCTACAGAAGTTATCTGGAGACACTTTGATATGGAGCAGGGTTAGACCGTAGAGCCAACGGTCCATAACGGCAGAACCGGGCTCACAGATGTGATTTCAGTAGAACAGTTTGTATTGTTACGATTTTAAACATAAGTGCATCAAATGAATCTGACAGAACCAGGTTTCTTTTGGATTTCTGGGAGAAGATATGAATCATCTGGTCTCTTAGCCACACATGGGTATCTGAAGGTCTCTGAAGCTGTTTCTCTGCTTACAGTTTGTTGATGGAGCGAAGGAGATCTGCTGCGCTCTGCAGAGGGAGGGCTTCTGGGCCGACTTCATCGACCCGTCCTCGGGCCTGGCGGTAAGATAGCGCTGTCACTCACTGATGTAGAGGGAACTCTTCATGAGGGATAGCACTTCATCAAATCTCTATCCAGTTCAGAATCTGCTCATCTAATCTCTTTGGGTAGCTTGTTTGGTGGAATGCAAACATCTTCATGGAAAAGATCTCTCCTGTTTGTAGAACGGATGCTATTGCAGCAGCTACGCTAACCTCTTCAGAAGCCGCCATTGTTGTTTAGAACCAACAGTCTCCTCCCTGTGTGGTCACACACACCTAAGCCCCGCCCCTAGCTGCCTGTGGCTCCTGATTGGACACAAACACATTATTTGAAGCCTGACGATACATTTCGAGTGAAATGTGGTCCTGAGATTCTCACTATGGTCTGGAGACATGCTGAGAGTCCAGCCGCATTGCAAGGTAAAGGACAGATGTGAACAGATGCAGATCTACTCACGGGGCCGGGTTCTAAACACATCTTCCAGTAGTATAGAGTGTTGGCCCAGCTTATGCAAGTTGGACTGTTTCACCACAGTAATACCTGAGTGAGTAGCTCGGAGCTGTTGTGCTGTAGTTACTATAGTGCTGCACAGCATGTTGTCACCACTAGTTGGCACGGCAAACCAGAGTATTGGATTGGGTGAAGCGTCTCAGGTTCACTCAAAGTTCACATGGTTGTGTAGGCCTCAGTTTAGAAGGTGCACAGTGAGCCGGGAGAGATTACCTGAGACTCATGTGAAGCGGTCTGAGCTGGACTCGACAATGGGAACGGTTCAGAGTTGGTGCTGAGCGCCCAGCTCAATACTTTGATTGATTTATAAGAACCGCTAAAGAAAAAAGCCAGACCGGCTCTGCAGTTTGACTTCAAATCATTTGAACTTGGACTGTTGTGAGAGCGCTGTAGGATCAGGGTAAGGATACAGGATACGTTGTAGGATGAGGATACAGGCTGTGTTGTTCTTTACATCGTGTTATACTCTCACCATCAGGGATGTTAATACTTAACCATTAGACAACGATATCCAGTTTGACCATTTTGATCAGTGAAACAAAACAAAAGACAAATACATTTATATCTTTTTAAACTCAGCAGAACTCAGAAGAGCAGCTTGTCACTAGAATGAGAATAGCTGGTCCACCTTAAAGGTCAGTCCACCTTAAGGAAGCCCGAGTTGTTGCTATCTTCGAGGCTAACCTTCTCTTTGATCATCAGACGAGAGACGTTAGCTAATGAGGAGCTGTAGCATTTATTCAGCCTCAAATAAAGTGTCGACACGCGTCTGCTCCATTCACAGCTGTGACGACACTGCTGACGTCACACTCGTCTCTCTCTCGCGCTAACGTGAACACATCCCAATACTCTGCTGTAAAGCTAAGCTCGTTCATGTGGTGAACGTGTCCATGACCGTGTGTGCGTTGGTAAACTTCACCCACAGCAGCCTGCATGCACGGCCCACATCGTGTAGGTTAACGGGGCGGGCTATCGATCAGAAGATGAATTCAGAATTATCACCCTCAGTCAACATTCAAAGCTGCTGGTACGTTGTAAACGCATTGAACAGAATTGCATACGTTGTTCTGGAGATGATGTGATCACATAACTATATGACGGACGTGATCACATAACTATATGACGGATGTGATCACATAACTATATGACGGACGTGATCACATAACTATATGACGGACATGTGTTCCTCCCCAGTTCTTCGGCTCCTACACCAACAACACGCTGTTTGAGACCGATGACCGGTACCGTCACCTGGGCTTTCAGATCGAGGACCTGGGCTGCTGCAGAGTGATCCGGCACTCCCTGTGGGGGAGCCATGTTTTTGTGGGGACTATATTCACCAGCGCACCGCCCAGCAGCCTCGTCATGAAGAAGCTGCAGAGCTGAACACAATTCTTTAAGAACATTATGAACCTTGCAGTATGTATGTATTGATTTCTAATGTAGATTACAGTCCCGCTGGCTGAAAGCGGCTGTCTTCATATTAAAGTGGTCGTTGACTAAACTGAATGAGACCCCTCTCAGTACCACCAGCCCTCTGTCTCACTGCTGATGTCATTGTGTGTCTGAGCTGTCATCACGTGACTCCATGAGCTCTACTGGAGCTGTGACTTCACCCGTCCATCTTAAAGTGTTCGTCTTTGGAAACTTCAAAAAGCAGAAAATAGATCCTGCTTCCTGCTGCTGCTGCTTAGAAAAGACTATTTAGAGGAAAGCAGAATATATGATACTCTAAATACTCTAAATACTTTAGTTCAGTGCTGGGGAAATGTTGTCAACAACAGTGTTATTGTGGAGAACCTGAAGTAATTCTGGTGAAACATGTTTGGCAGTTGTGCTAAGCTTCCTAAAGTGTGGGGGTGCAGTTACCTGCGCAGTTTGGATCCCCGATTCTTGTTGAGTGCAATGCATGTTGGGTAGTGATTTAGTCCGACTTCCTCTGGAGGCTCGACTGCATGAAATGTGAGAGTCCCCCGGGACCAATACGCACAGAAGGAAGGGTTGATGGGAAATGCTGAGTGCTCACTGTGAGTTCTTACATTGGTGCTGCTGATGAAACTCTTCATCAGAAGGCTCACGTCACCACTCACAACGACATGACAACACTTCCATCATCATTCTTCATCTTTGGTCCACAATTTGTATCTACATGAACTTCAGCAGTATCAAAGTATTTAATGAGGACATTTCTGACCTGTTGGTCTTTTCTCCATCAATGCAAACTGCTCAAAACCACGGAGAGAAAACACATGTAATCAGATTACCCTCCATAGAACCCCTAACAGCTTAATCCAGCTGTGTCAAAAATGAATGACAAGAACTCTCTAAAGTCACTTGTGTGTAAAGAACAAATGATCATTTACACATTAAGTGGAACTAAAACACACAAACACTGTATGTATCTTGCTAAACTAATGTTACTGTTGATTACATGCACTACTGGCTGTTACTGCTGATGTGCTCACAGGAAAAGAGATTCACCTCTTGATTCAAGGCTGGAGCTCAAAGTGCATGTGAACATGGTCACATTTATTTTAGGCCCTCATTAAAAATGTTCAATATTTAGGTAAACTTCTGAATGTTGTCAGTATTGGGGAGTCTCTAGTCCTGCGTTCACACATACGCCTGCTCTACAAGGGTTCGGGCTACACAACCTAAAGTCTCAAACATCTCCGTCCCAGCTGCTCTCATTAACTGAAAGGGTTTCATTTCATTTTCCCATGTTTTTGTGTCTAAGGTCCAGTCCCAACGTCCCCCTACAGGCCTTAAGAAGCTTAGCCAACCCACAGCATTAGTTGAACTGTTACTTCCTGTAACTGTATGTAATCATGGCCAGGACTCTCTCTGCTCACAGAGAACTCTACAGCTTTGTTGTAACTTCTGTCTCCACTGTGCAGTGAATGAAACTCATCTCAACCAGACACAGAATTGGACCTGAAAGAAACTTTTCTTTAGCACTCTCCAATGAAGGGTTAAGGACAGAGGATGTCGTATTACAGATTGTAAGGCCCTCAGAGGTCATTTATTCAATAGGAAGAATGAGGTCGTGGATATCCGAAATGTTGTTTTTGAGTCAGAAGAGTTGAATTACAGATATATGCAATATATACATTCTAGCTATTAAATTCATTATCGTCTGCACTAGGTGTAAACTTCTTGTGTACAGTCAAAATAAAGTCTCTAGTTTCTAAATGTGTGTGTGTGGAGGATCTTTTAAACACATTCCATCAAGACTTTTTGACAGCTGTCTGCCTCGCTCATATGAATCATTATAGCTGCAGTAATGCAGTAACGAGTGCTCCACTTTATGCCTGTGCTTGTGTATGTATACAGTAATACAGTATATATCACATTCACTCAGTATTAGAAAGCTCAACAACTATATTTCTTAAGATAAAGTAAAGCGCCCAGTCTTGATACATGTGTACAACAGTGTAAAGGAAGTGTGTGAAGGTATGAAGTGTGTGTGCTCCGGTGTAATCCCCTGGCTGACCGTGCAGGGTGCCCTGCTCTATCTAGTAATCCTGTTAGGCCTTCACACCAGGAATTCCATTCAATTAGGATTGGGATCAGCCTTGAGGTTTGTAATGAGCCACGCTGCATGTTCATGGGCTGACAAAAGCACAAACAGGCTGCAGTCTGGGGCCAGGCGTGGGAAGGAAGGCATGCTGGGACTTATTGCACTTGTATACATGTCTCAGAGGATCTCCTTATGCATCGTGTGCATCGTGTTGCTATCATCTCTGCCAGGGGATCGTGGGATTGGTCGTGTGGGTGCGTTTGAATCTCCGCTGTCCACGGCAAATCTCACATTCTGCTGCACCAAACTGCATAATATTCTGGGTGCTCATTTAATGCTCCATGCTCCAGGACCTCTCATGGTTGTGGTGACTCACACGTTCTCAAAACACATTTTATTGCCTGATTGTTAAGGTCAGTTATTGACGGCTCCCTGATGACTCCTCACTCACTCAGCCCGGCCCAAAGCATCGCCTCAGCTTACAGCTAACGGAACGACACAGCTGAGCCAGAGACACAGTGGGGGGGACATCTGTCTGTTTCACTGGTATGTTTTAATTGAACCTTTATTTTGGTCCCATTGAGATTTTGAATCTTTCAACAAGCGGGTCCTGGTCAAGATGGCAGCGTTAAAGTTTAACCACATTAAAACACAGATAACGGACCTGAAAAAATAAAAAATAAAAACAACTTTAAAAACATAGGATTTGACACTAAAGAGATGACAGACTTAAAACAAAACAATAGATTACGTCAATCAAAGAATTTGCATTCAGTGGGTAGACAAGTTCATTCCTTGCTCAAATGACCCTTAATCCTGTATTTGAACCCTTCATGTTGGTGATCCAGTATGAATGGTATCGGTAGCTCATAACAAGATGAGGATGCAACAACTTTAAAAGCACCTTCAGACGTACATGAGTGAATGTACGGAGGCTGCAGCTACTGTTGCAGGAGACAGGAGAGAAAATAGAAAAGGAAGCAGTTCATACAGAAACATGCACCAGTGTTCCATTCTGCGGTTGTATGAGGAGGACAAACCAAGTTTCTCATACAAACCCAGTCTAGACTGAGGGGCAGCCAATTGTTGTTTGTGTTTATCCAGTCAAATATTACAGCAGTGGTCATTGCAGACACACCTGGTGGAGATCTCTACTAAATGCACCTTTCTAGAGATGTTTTTTAAGCATTACGAGTGCAACCTGACTGACTACATGTCTAGATAGTAACACACAACTTTAATAGATGGTGTGTCAGCCCTCTATATGTATGCCTGTAGAAGCACTATTGGATCAGATAAAACAGTGCACCACATGTGTCACACACTGTACATTCATACATTAACACAAACACCTATACACACAGTACTTTATGTACGGAGGTTCCTTGCTCACAATCACAGGCCTGTGTAATCTCACCTGGCCTGTGCCTCTGACCCACCTCTAATCCCTTTCAAATGACATTCCAGTGGGACAAGGGGAGTGTGTGTGTGTGTGTGTGTGTGTTTGTGTGTGTGTGTGTGTGTGTGTGTGTGTGTGTGTGTGTGTGTGTGTGTCTGTGTGTGTGTGCGTGCTTCATAAAATCAGCCTTTAGCACTAAGCAGTTCATGGTTCTCCAGGTGCAAACGCTTAATTGTATCACTGTTTCAGCTGTCCAATGGAGATCACGCTTTATTGGAATTCTTCTGCTCTAGATCCAAGAGAGAGATAGAGAGAGAGAGAGAACTCTCTTGGAAACTCTTCCTGACAAAGTGTGTAAACATGGAGACGGAACCAAACAGATACAGCAGAGCGGTAGAATACCCTGCTAACTGTAGCAGTGCTGGAGCCAAGAAGAACTACAAAGAGGCAACGCTCTTGCCCAATATAGAACGTTTTGCTGACTACATAATATACAACTGCAAAAAAATCAAAAACAATGTCCTCTTTCATACAGACAACATCAGCAAATGGAAGCAGGTCATCTGCAAGAACTACACACACATTACCAAAGAAGGCATTGGTCGAGGTGGCCGCTTAACTGTGTGTCAGGACAAACGCCTCCACGCAGACAACCCTCTGCTCACTGTTACCTCATATACTAAAAAAGGTACAGTGCTATCCAGGGAAATGAGGCAAGCCTCAACTCCTTTGAGGAACTCTTCCCCAAGATAAAGTCTGAGAGAGACCGACCCAGTATGAGCAGCAACACAACATCAGATCAGGGAGAGGAGGATAACACAGTGGACCTAGAAATCATGGAGCCAGACCTGAAGCCAACAACCAGTCCATCTGGCCCCGTCCCTCCAACACCCCCCAAGCTCCTCCAACAGATAAGATAGAGCCTGTCCCTCCTGGAGCTGGATTTCACTGAGTTCAAAAAGCTCACTTTGGCAGAGAGCTATGATGTAGGATCAGATCATTCGCTAAAACATTGAAGGATGTTACTCTTGATCGCAACAACAACAGCCTCGCCCACACAACTGCTACTCCCAGGACCTACAGAGCACCCAGATACAAACAAGAAAGTTGGAGGAACCCCCTGTGTTACAACGCAACCCAGCAATACTCTGTCCCCATCCTATACCTGCTATATATATGTTCTCCTGAGGGTTTCAAATGATATTCTCATGTCCTCTGATGCAGGTGACTGCTCTGTGTTCGTACGTACTTCTGGACCTCAGTTCTGCATTCGACACTGCAGACCATAACATCTTGATTAAGAGGCTACGTGACTGGGTTGGCATATCTGGCATAGCGCTAGACTGGTTTACTTCTTACCTCACTGACAGAAGTTCTCTGTGGGTGATTCTGTGTCTGTTACCTCTCTACTGTCTTGTGGTGTACCGCAGGGCTCGGTTCTGGGGCCTCTGTTATTTTCCCTATATTTGTTGCCTTTGGGACGGATTATAAAAAGTTACAATGTGTCCTATCATTTATATCTTTCATTCAAACCCAGTGAGGTTTCCACAGTAACTAGGCTGTGTCAATGCCATCAGAGACTGGACGGGAGAAACCTGCTTACAACTCAACGACACCAAGACGGAGGTTCTGGTTATTGCACCAGATGAGTTTGTCCCTACAATCAGGCAGAGTATTTGTCCACTCTCCTCTGCTGCACACTTCAACCTGCGTAATCTAGGGGTAATATTTGACCAATCAGTGTCGTTTGAGCCCCATGTTAAGCAGCTGTCTAGATCCTGTTTCTTCCACGTAAGAAATATCAGCAAACTGAGATCTGTAGTATCAACAGCTGAACTAGAGATGATCGTACACGCCTTTATCTCTTCACGCATCGACTACTGTAACACACTTTACTCATCACTCAGTGTGTCTGCTCTTAACCGTTTACAGGTCATCCAAAACGCTGCCGCCAGATTACTCACCAGGACAAATCGACGGTCTCACATCACCCCCGTACTCCGATCTTTCCACTGGCTCCCTGTAGCATTTAGGATCCATTTTAAAATACTCACCCTCACTTACAGAGCACTGCTATATGGATCAGCAAGCAGGTCAACATTAAATGAACACCATCACAGGTCCTAAGGTCATGGGGGAAACTAATCCCTTCTTGGAAAAGGATTAGAAATTAGACTTGAAGGTAGAAAGCCTGAGAAAGCTGCGAAAGAGGAGAAGGCAGAAGAGAAGTTGAGAGGCTTTTCTTTCTGTTACTGAGGTTGTTTCCAGACTAACATCAGCTCACACCAACACACTGTGAATCCAAATGTGTCTGTTCAGCAAAGTCCACTTCATTTAGTCCACAGAGCCCAACTGGGACACAAAGAGTCACATGTTCCCTGATACCTCCAGCAGCTCCAGAGATGGAGAATGTCAAACAATGCAACGCCTTCTTCTTCTGCTATCTTTTCTTGAGATAAGGAAAGAGAAGAATTAAGTTCAGTTGTTTTGCATTGTATTGTGTTCTATTGTATTGCTCTGTATTGCATTGTATGATATATAGCTGTGACAAGTTTAATCTTGTTTAAACTTGGCAGCAGATAGCCTCCGGCCCCTGTCACCATCCTGATTGAGAAAGTAGAAGTTGTGGACTTTTGGAGTCCACATCAACAATAAACTGGTCAAACAACACCGGTGTCCTCTTGTTCCTCCAACTCGTGCAACCAGCTGATTTTCAGAGGTCTGTAGTTGCCAGCGCTCCTTCTCTGGCTGTGGAGTGCTGGGGAGGACGCATAAAGGCTGGTGACACCAGCAGAATCAACAAGCTAAGTCAAGAAGGCCAAGTGTGTGTTCAGACTGGGACTGGACAGTCTGGAGGCTGAGAGATCATGTCTGAGCCGTCACTCTCACCCACTCTGTGAGGATCTGTGGCAACTGGGCCCCTCGTTCAGTCACAGACTACGAGCTAGATTATACTTTGTACGTCGTGTTGTCCCACCACTACAGACGTCTCTGTAGCAGACAGTGAAAACATAGCCGTCATAGAGGGGGACACATTTAGATATGGATTTGACAGTGTACATTTTCAGACCGTCTCTCAATAACGATGTATAGAGTTTCACCACAGAAATGGTGGCGTAAGGAATGAAAAAAGAGAGCTGAGAGAGAAGTTGAAACGCTGGTTCCTCTCTCACATTCACACAGCTGGCCAATCACCAGTGAAGTGGGTGGAAATGTCACAGAAATGGTCCGACACAGTGTCAGAAATGTGTGCGTGTTTGTGCGTTTGTCTGTGTTCTGTAAACCTCGTCCTTCTTCAGTTGGACGATTTGACACAATGTTTGTGTGCCGAGTATTTCAAGTGTAGGTTTTGTGTGAGAGGGACACAATGAAGTCAGGGCAGGTCAAACCGTTGTTCTATTGATGCACTCGTTCTACTGGGAACCGGCTGAGAGAGCATGTTGTATTTGCATCTGCATGTTCTTACCTATAAAGGACCTTGTGGTAGTGGGCATGGTCTGTGCTCAGCTGCAGGGGAGAGATGTGTGGCAGTGGTTCAGGGGAACAGGGCCAGGGTTAATTGGCTGTATTTGCCCTCATCCTTTGAAGCTCTGGTGACACACACAGAGAGGACAGAGAGACACGAGCACCGGCCCGTGAAAGTTGGACTTATTTGTGGATGCTGGACTGCGTGCGCTCCGAGGAGCCGGGCAGCGTGAGAGGGCGCACGGCAGTGTGAATAGTTTGTGCGTGATAAAATACGTTTGTGCAACATTAACTGCTGACGACTGTGTGCGTGTTGAAGAGAACCCGTGAGTAGCAGTGAGTCGGCTACAGACTTGTAGCCCATCAGAAGGTTAGGACGGCTTGAAGGGTAAAGGACACTCTGTCCCTGTCCTTATTACCCTGTCTCTGCCCGAAGCTTCCGGCCGTATCATGTGACCTCTATAGGACTTAATGCTGGTCTCTATGCTCCTGTCGCCCACATGAACATACGTCATCCCTTCTCCTCATACTGGTGAAAGTTTCATGCACGACATACATATCTGTACTTACCCCACTACCACAAATTCTTTAGGTAGGTCATGTGACTAATCCATATCCATGAAAACTGAGCGACTCCATCCACTGAGGAAGGCCGCTCCTGTAAGTTGTACCTGAGAACCTTCAGCTCAACACCATTACTACTAGCAGGTGTGGTGCAAAGGCTAACAGGTTCATAGCAGGTAGAGACGGGGTGTAATAAGTGAACATAAATAAGACATGCTGTGATTGGTGACTAGAGAGACAGGTTTGCTGGTGTGGCCTGAGCTTGATCTGGTTCCTAATAAAGCCCCGTCATTCAGCTCAAACACAACAGAAGGGATGGGTGTTAACTGCATAGTGACTACCATCCATTTCCCCTTTAAGAAGAGACAGAGGTCAGCAGGAAACTCTTATCTGAGAGCACGGCTGCCTGTACCGATAGTGAAGGCAAACACTGCAGAGGAATCACTCAGAGGGCTGCAGTCAGAAACTACTTGCTGCTTTATTGGCTCCATGCTCAGTCTGAAGCATGGAAAGTCAACCATCAGCGGAAAATCACAAGTACAACAACATGACATGAACTTCACCTGTCACATGAAAAGTGACACGTCTACACATGCATACATATACATGTATATTTACATACAAGTTGGGACAAAACTGGCATGCAACTGTTTTTCACATCCTTTGTACAAAAGATTGCCAGATGTCAGTGAAGGCAACTTGTGAAACATATTTTGAGTAAATACAGAAGGATGAATTAGTCAAATATAGCTGATACAATAATATGAAGCATGTCTTAGCCTTGAACTGTTATGTGTCTGTAAATCAGAACTAGAAGCAGTGTTGCTCTGGAACCCTGCTGAAGGAAGACAGATAAGAAAAAGAGAGAGAGCGAGAGAGAGAGAGAGAGAGAGAGAGAGAGAGAGAGAGAGAGAGAGAG
>NW_022280080.1:558056-578157 GCF_004355925.1 Anarrhichthys ocellatus | reverse complement strand
CCGCTTCACACTCGGCTGCAAACCGCCCCAGTGAATGCTGGAGGTCACGATCCGAGGAGGCTAACAGGACCACAGGCGATCCCGAGACCCCCGAACCTGACGTTCTCCACCCCCCGGCTGCGCCTAGATATCCTGTCCATGAAAGTCACGAACAGGACCGGAGACAAAGGGCAGCCCTGGCGGAGGCCAACACCCACCGGGAACGTGTCTGACTTATTGCCGAGAATGCGGACACAGCTCCTACTGCAGTCATACAGAGACCGGATCACCCGTTGTAATGGGTCCGGCACCCCATACTCCCGCAGCACCCCCCACAAGAACCCCTGAGGGACCCGGTCGAAAGCCTTCTCCAAGTCCACAAAGCACATGTAGACTGGTTGGGCAAACTCCCAGAACCCCTCCAGTAGTCTTGCGAGGGTAAAGAGCTGGTCCACTGTTCCACGGCCGGGACGGAATCCGCATTGCTCCTCTTGAATCTGAGGTTCAACAAACGGTCGGAGCCTCCTTTCCAGCACCCTGGCATAAGCCTTCCCCGGGAGGCTGAGTAGTGTGATACCCCGGTAATTCGAGCACACTCTCCGGTCCCCCTTTTTGAAAATGGGAACCACCAGTCCATGGGCACTGATCCCGACCCCCATGCGACATTGAAGAGGCGTGTCAGCCAGGACAGCCCAACTATGTCCAGCGCCTTCAGCATCTCAGGGCGGATCTCATCCACCCCCGGCGCCTTGCCACCAAGGAGCTTTTTGACTACCTCAGCGGCCTCTGCCAGGGATATGGGTGAGCCTCCCCCTAGGTCCTCAGGCGCTGCCTCCTCTGCAGAGGACATGTTGGTCGGGTTTAGGAGTTCCTCAAAGTGCTCTTTCCACCGCCCGACGATGTCCCCTGTCCAGGTCAGCAGTCCCCCCCCCCCCTGCTGAGAACAGCCTGGGGTAAGCCCTGCTTTCCCTTCCTGAGTCGTCGGATGGTTTGCCAGAACCTCCTTGAGGCCAACCGAAAGTCCTTCTCCATGGCCTCCCCAAACTCCTCCTATGCCCGAGTTTTAGCATTCGCGACCACTGCAGCTGCAGCCCTTCTGGCCTGCTGGTACCTGTCAGCTGCTTCAGGAGACCCATGGGCCAACCAGGCCTTGAAGGTCTCCTTCTTCAGCTTGACGGCTTCCCTCACCTCCGGTGTCCACCACCGGGTAGTAATAGTAATAGTAGTAATAGTAGTAGTAGTAGTAGTAGTAGTAGTAGTAGTAGCACTTGCTCTGTACATGTTTTGATCTGCTATGTGTCTGGAGGACTAACGGCAGTGTGGTAGAACAACAGAAGAAAAGTGTTTGAAAGTAGACCCTTACTTGAGGGGTGGAGGTGTATGATATCTTGTTGAGTGAAGTCTCTGTTGTGGGCGGTGTTCACAGGGTCTGGGATGACAGTCAGTAGGAGGACCCAGGCCACTGCAGGCCAGACCTCCATTGCTGGTTGCTATGGGTTTACACATGCAGCTTTCTGATTGTTGAAAGTCAACCGAATACCTGTGAAGTAAAACATAACAATGAGGATGGTTAGGTCCATGACTGCGTAGTGCACGGCTGTAGTTTATACACTCTTTGATTCAGTCAATCATTGCGTAATCACACAACATGCTGTGGTGTGTCTGGTCACTGCTGTGGTGCTTTTGCTCTGTGACTCTTTTGTCTCTGGATTCAGCCATCAGGCTATTGTTGCTCATGGCACTGCCCAGAGGATCAATGACTAGTGTTGTGTCACATGTTATCACAGATAAAGCCTACACATTATGTTTAACCATAGGTAACGAGTTCTTCAACAGTATAGAACTAATAATTCAAATGTTGAATATGTGTGAACACAGTGGTGGAGAAGACACTGCAGACAGAGCTGATTGAGTTAGCTTTCCCTTTTGTTCACGTGTCCGTGCTTGTGTGTTAGATTGAAGAGATAGAACACTATATCACTGATACTGAACAATACGGTTTTTTAATCAGATGGGTCATTTAGCTTCCAATGAGATCTTTATCTAATCATTTGTCCAGCAATGTCTTGCTCATTCATTCCTGCTGATTTCTGCTGAGGTCGATGAGTTAATCCTTGAAAAGTCTGATTGGTGAAACTCCATCGAACTCTCTTCATTCAATACAAACGGCTCTGAAGAGAAGACGTGTGCGTGTGTGTGTGCGTGTGTGTGTGTGTGTGTGTGTGTGTGTGTGTGTGTGTGTGTGTGTGTGTGTGTGTGTGAGTGAGTGAATCATTCCCTATTACAGGTATGAGTCTATAACATTACCATTCAACATGGTGGACTCTGTTTAAAAGGGCCCTGCTCCCTATGTAGATATAAATGGCTCATTTCTGACGAAAACACAGCGATTCTTAGTTTCAGGTCATTAAACACTAATAAAAACATAGTTAGGACTACTATATTCCATTTGTGCCAACACATCTCCCTAAATGTTACAAACTTTTCCTTTTATCCAGGTTCTCACGAAAGGAAGTGCAATACATTTGTCCAAAGGGGGAACATGTAGGTCCACAAACAGACGTGAAGACAGGCTGCAACTCTGACTGGCTGTGTCATGTATGGCAGAACATGTTCTTTTGTGAATAAACATTTTGCAGTTTGAATAATGAAAACTGCTGCACATTAGTGAGCTTTTAAAAGACATTTTAGTGAAGATTGCAAGTGACAAATAAAATGGTAAATGGACTGTACTTGTATTTCTCTTTTCTAGTCTTCTGACCACTCAAAGCTCTTTAACACTATATGTCATCATTCATACACTGATGACAGGGCTACCATGCAAGGTCCCACCTGCCCATCAGGACTCTCTAACATACTCATTCACACCGTCGGAACAGCTGCGGGAGCTCGCCCAAGGACACATCCAATAGAGGAGCCGGAGATCGAACCGCCGATCCTCTGATTGAAGAAGGACCCTGCTCTACCACTGAGCCACAGTCGCCCCATGATGATGGTATGAATGTTAATTCATTCTAATGGGCAGGTGACTTTGTGATCTGAACCAAGGCGGCAAACTTAATTTCTCTTTTTAACCTTGACAAAGGCAGGCAGACCAGATCCACTTCTTCTGTTCTTACATTTCACAATAGAAGATGTAGACGTATACATATACATATACATATACATATACATAAACATAAACATAAAGCCAGTAGCAGCTTAGGCTATACGATTGACCTCAGACAGACGCAGCTCTGGTAGTCTGAGTCGGTAGCGTGCCGGAGTGAATCGTTTTCAACCTGTTATTGAAGTGATGCAACTGTCGCCAATTTTCTTTGCTGCCAGTGTGAATAGTTTTGATGCAAAATATTTACGAGTGTTTCACATTTTTGTGTTTTTGGGAACCATTGGAATTCTGAGGCCCCCAATGCACTTGCTCTTTTTGCCAAGGTGGTGATCTTAATCAAACTGCAACTTCCAACTTCAGCTCAAGTTTAGCTTTACAGAAAGATCATCTTTGAGAGAAAGAAAACATTTTATTTGAGATTTTCCTGAAGCTCTTTCACTGTACACACGTTGTGTTTTAATTGCTACTACATGTAACACGTTAATGTTCCTTTTGCATGTTATTCTGTCTCTCAACAGCTCACTCATAAATCAGAAGGATTTAGTACTGACATTTTATTTAGTCATTTCTGCAGTGTGACTCAAAAAGTGCTTTGAATTGGGATGTAGTTTGAAATTGGGACAGAGTTAATGACTTTAGCAAGCACACAGCTGTGTTACTGCTCATTGTTTTTCTCAGTGTAAGCTTTTATTATATGGTGAAATAATAATGTGACGATTAATCAAAGAAGGAAGACCTTCCAATGGCCGGAGATGGCATCTTCCTTGTTTACACCAGAGAATAGAAACTCCAGGATAGAACAGGAGCCGACTGAACTGGGACCAGTTTCATCCATTACCCTGCAGGTAAAGTCAGGCCAGACTGGGCCCACTGTGAACATTGGCTCATTCAACAGCCAGGATACACAGGAGAGCTTGTCCCATAGACAACACACTGCTCTGACACAGAAGGGAAAATGAAGCCAACTGAACATTTGTCACATGCACTTGACTCTGGTCCTTTGTGCCCCGTTCTCCACCACAGCCAGATGCATTGAAGGCCCTGCAGAAATCTGGACGGGCTCATTATCAATGAGCCGACTCATTGAACAGCTCACAAAGAGTCCTACACACACAGTCAGACATACATTTATCTCTGAAGCTGCCTGGGTCATATTTGGCTTAGAACAGTGTCAGCTAACTTGAAAAGGCCCTGCTACTCAACCATGGAGAGGTAAACATCAGAGCACAATGCTCAGTAGTGCTGGGTATTTTAAAACCACAGAAACAGAATGTAAGGCATCCTAACCTGGCAGTGTAAATGCACATTACATCATTAGCACATTAAGATACAGGAGCTCAGCTGAAACCCTTCTCGCTGGGCCTCATTCACTAATGTATGCGTAGAAGTGTTCTTTTGCACACAAAATAACCCAAAATGACTGTCGGTTTCATGACATTTGGGCACCTTTAAGGAGCCTCCCAGCAAAAGCATTTGACATGATTGTACTTGTGTAACTGGAGTGACAATAAACATGTTGAATCTTCATTCAAAACAGCTTTACTGCTACTGACCTCAGCTCAGGGAGTATGTAAACTAACTGCCCTGTCAGTTTACCTTAGTTGCTTGTTAAACTCCACCCCATGCACGGGACAGATAGGCACAGTTACATCCGCTTTGCCCAGTTTATGTGTTGGGATGTTCTATTGAACGCACAGACCCATTAAACAAAGAACAGCTGATTGTGTGGCCGGTAAAGCCCTGTCCAAGACACGCCTGGATGGTTTCCTGAGTGCATCTCCAAAGCCTATAGGCAGGCAGGAAGAGACCCTCCCACTCTGTAGTGTCGGCGGCTTATGTGCTGAGGACATATGTAGGGCGGCATTGTGGTCAATGCTTTGTCCCTTCATACAGGTTTCTTGTTGATACGTCGGCTGCTTTTCAGGGTCTGTGCTCACTGGAACAGCACAGGACTGGTGAAAAGGGTGGGTGTGCGTCAGTTGTTTTGCACCTGATCCCCGCTCTGTGCTTGATACATCGAAATGCCCCCGTGCTCCTTAATGACCCGGTTAATGTGGTGTACAGCTCGTCTATGGCTTGTGTTTTGCAGGGTTAGGCCTTGGCTCTCCTCAGATCAGTTACGTTCTACTGGGGTTAGCTGGGGGACCCGACTTCTCCACTCGGGCGGCCTGAGTTATAAAGAAGTAGGTGGTCTGCAGCAACTAGCCTCAAGTCACTCAGGATCCGTGTGGTTGGGTTGATCTTATGTCACAGCAGGGTGTGAATTCATCAAGCTCCACCCACTGCACCCACTGAGTCTGTGCTTTAATGAGTGGATTAAAGAAAATGTGCTATAGACCAAACAATTAATAAACTAAAGCAGATACGCAAAACCAAATGCGTGTTAAATCTCCACCTCATACTTAATGTGCCTACAATATCTTTGCAAAGAATGATGCTGTACCATGAAAGAAGAAAGATGTACATCATGATTATTGACAATGACGGTCTGAAGAATGTTGTGACACCAGTTTTGTCAAAAAAAAACAACTAGTATAAAAAGTGGGTTTTGCATATTTCACCAGGAGATGCAGCTCCACATCGTCGCTGTTGGGCAGAAACCCAGCAAGTTACTTAATCAGAAAGTTGTGGCCACAAGTGGCAGATATGGGATGATGATTAATATTAAAATGTAGTGCAACACTAGCATTGAGCCCGAGAAGGATCTATATCAAAATTGTCCTGTAGTTCATTCATCTACCATCCATCCCTGAATGGATGTGATGCTATAAAATATTCCTTCAGCAGGCATGGAACCAGGATTTTAACTTTGGATAAGCTTTAAGTTCCTTTGGCTGGCCTTTAAACTACAGAAGTTACTGATTGGTTGACTCTTGTAGTCTTCAGCCCCAAATGATGCTTTCATTGATCTGATTTCACACGGTTCCCTGTGGAGACACAAAAGGCTGTATACAACTTGTTTTCACGTATGCAGTAGTGTACCCAACACTGATGTGGAATATTGTTGAGATTCCTGTTCAGAACCTCCAAGTGTAACTGAGCATGGGTTACTTTATTGCTCATGAATTCAAGTTATCATTTGTAAAAGCAAGAATGTGTTATTTCTCCTTTCAAAAATTACACAGACTCGCTTTATGAAAGTTGACTTTGGTTTACTATTAGTACCGTTTACTACTAACATATTTTTGCAGCATCTTTTCAGGAGGCAACGAGGCCCTGATGCAGCTGTGACTACAAATATACAGAGCAGGAAAGAAGGGTAGCGGCACCCTGTGCACGGCTAACCTGTGCTTGATTGTCTTTACTCCCTTCGGGCATTATCTGCCCCATATTGAAGCAACACACTGTGGGTTAGAGCTTACATAAGGTCATGAAAGTTGATGCCAAAATACGGTTGTGGTGAAAAGCGGTGAGTCACAATAAGTGCAACAAACCCACAGGCTGCAGAGTTACAGCCTCTTGTAACATGCTCACAGAGCAGCGGGGCACTCTGCTCATGCTGGACTGCATTGAGTTTCCTCCCTGAGATCTTTATCAAATCTGAGGTCTAAAATGTTTCCTCTCCAACACCGGGGGCACAGGAATACATATCAACTGCTCACTTTGACCTCCTCCACCAAGAGTCAGCCGTCACGTCTGCCCTCCCTCCAGAGGACCGGACGCTGTGAGGATCCACAGAGGATGTGAAGCTGCTGGGCCTGATAGCATCCTGGTAGTGGACTAAGAACATGTACCGCCCAGCCAGCTGATATTCACTCATATCTTCAACACAGCACTGTCACAGGAGAGAGTTCCACCTGCTTCAAGACAGACACCATCGTTCCTGTTCCTAGCAACTATCCCCTGTAGCACTCACCCCCATTTTGATGAAGTGCTTTGAGAAACTGCTTCTCCAGCACATCAAAACCAACATCCAAACCAGCCTGGACCTTTCACAGTTTGCATATTACAAGTTGGTGAAACAACTTCTTTTCTTCCTAAAAGTACCGCTCTTCATCTCGACACACTCAAAAATTCCAAAGGCAAATCGACAATTCTACGAACTAAAAGTGAAAAGTTCTGCTCCCTGTCTGAACAGTTGCCAGCTGGGGAAAGTGATGTGCAGACCTGGCAACTAGATATACTAAGTTAAGCAACAACCTGTGAAAAGAAATGTGTCTGTGTGTCTCTGAGAACTGGTCTGAACAGATTTGGAGTGATAAGAAGAGGCCTAAGATATCACAGCGAGCCTTTTCCAGTTGTGAACAATGACAGGCTCACTTCAGCGTGGTGTATCTGCCTGCAGTAGTGGAGTGTCAACAAGGAATTGGGAGAGTGAATGAGAGATTAAACAAAGATTACAACCACTGTAATACACACAGCTCATTTCAGAATATTTGGCCAACACTTAGGCTGCAATGAAAAGCCCCAGAGATCCCCACAGGAAGCACGCTCTCAGAACGATTCAGTGCTGAGGAGATAAAGTAAGTCTGACAACTGCAGCCAGCGGGCCCAGCCTCGTCATTGAACTAGAAGTGGCAGAACAGTACAGGACAATGTATGGAAGTACAGCACTCATCCCCTCCTGTTGTTCCCAAGCAGTGCTGCTCCTCCACAACACTGCACATTCAGTACCGATCAGCCTAATCCAGTCACTTTCTTTTGAAGTGCTCCACGTAAACTCTCTCACTTTTAATCCTCAGCTCAGTTTGCTACATGGACGTTGTCTGCATTGTGATACCACGCCAAGCAATTCTGTAAGCAACCCGAAACAAAGCCTTTATTCATGCGACATGACGACACAGTAAAAAGTGTTGGTTACTTTGATGACATATACTTGCTCTTATCACAAACACAAATCAGGCTCCAGGTTGCTCTGCAAACAGGAAGGCCTGACTCCTTTGTCTCAAAGCACGTGGTTGACCGTGCAAGTGGAGAGCAGGGCCGTCCTTCAATCAGAGGATCGGCGGTTCGATCCCCGGTTCCGGCTCCACTAGTCCATGTCAATGTGTCCTTGAGCAAGTAGCTGTGCATACGATGTATAGATATCTATAGATAGAAATGTAAGTCGCTTTGGATAAGAGTGTCTGTAATGTAACACGGTGGTCAGATCCCAACATTGTACTTGAGAGATGAGGACAGTAATGTGACTTCAAGGATTGAGCTGCTGTGTTGTAGTTTGAAACTTTATTTATAACATTTGAATTTGACATCAACATTCAAATGCTGCAAAGCTTCTTTTATTTTTGCATGTCTATTCATGGTGTTACCATGGTGTCTACAAGTGCACATATATATTTTAACACCGATATGTTTTGACCTCTCTTCCACACAGACAGAGTTTTAGGTCACTGAAACGGATATTTTGAAAACGCCTTCTCAGGTTTAGATTTTAATAACCTCTAGTTAGTTTGTATCTGTGTGTTTAAAAAAGATACAAACACAAAAATATGTGAAAAAAGTGATTCAGATATATGGCTGGAGTGCACTAAGAGCCAATCGCATCCCCCGTCCCCCGTGTTAGAAAGCATAGGAGAGTTGTTGTCCCTCAACAGACTACCTGTGGGTGTATCTATTAAATCACTCTGGCAACAAGTAAATCTTCCAACACAAAGAACAAGAACAAGGGGAGAACGTGCCCTGTGGGACTGTCATCCTTTAGAGTAGATGATATCCTGACTGTCTTTAGATGATATGGAGGGTTATCTTTGTAATGTAATATTGTGTTTTGTGTTATGTCAGATGAAAAGCTAGTCTGCTCTATGTAACACCTCTTGCTCTTGTAACAGGGCAGCAGGTTAGTGTCAGTGGGTTTGTGAGTGACGAAGGAGCAGCAAATAAAAGCATGTCTGTCCTTCCGTCGCTGGTCCTCTCCTCACTGTGTGAGCTATGTGCACTTTACACATTCCTCCAGAACACCTGTGGGCTGCTGTCGGCACACACCGGCTCTCACACTGGGGTCTGAGAGCCTGCATGAGAAGCAGAGGATGTCAACCAAATCCCTATGAAGGTTGTGTGGGACATGTGTTCTTCCTGCTCTGGTTAGGTTGAGTTACACAGAGATGCGTGAGGGGATAATACAGCTCTGTGACAGCTGCAGGGCTGGATGTGGTCCTGCACAACTGGATGGCAATGAACACTGAAACATATGAACATAGAAACTAAATTAAATAGTCTGAGAGAGCCAACTGGGATGTAGGTGGTTGACTGATGCTCTGCCCCATTACTGTGTCTGGGATTGAGGTGACAAAACAGATCAGTGACTGAACCATTCCAAATCCCGTGAACCTTTCCAGCAGCAGCAGGAAGCTGTTTCCAGTGAAGAAGCTCTGATGAACCCTCTGAACATTACCTGGCCAGCAGCAGACATGCTCAGTCAGAGACTAGCTGGTGAACACAGTGGAGCATTAGCTGCTAAACAGAGATATTTCCCTCAGGAGTTGGTGGAGACCAGAAGAGAGAAGAGAGAGAATATTAGATTTATAGCCAACATGTAACCCACATAAATATAGTTCTCATCTTGATTTTGTAGTATCTTAAGTTCATGTAAAATGTATTTTATTTTGGAGTTATGCCGTGTTCACACCTCCGCAAATTGCCTAACTCTAACGCCAGCAGCCTCGTGGGGAGGGGAGGGGGGAGCTGCGCTCATGCAATTGGTTGAAAATGAGAATGTTGAAAAAAACGCATTTGCGAATCCAGCTACCTCAGGGGAGTCTCAAAAACCCACAAATAAATGTGTAGCGATCCACAAACAAATAGAAAGATCCACACAGAAATACATACAAATGCAGAAATATATTTGTGATTTTTTTTTTTTTTACATTTATATGAATCGTAATTTATTTATGTGTGCATTGGAATGTATTTGTGAATCGTTCTGCGTGCATTTGCAATTATTGAGACTGATCTGACCCCATACATTCGCGCCGCCGGTCTCTCCGGGGACTAGCGGTCATTCGCGTGAATCGCGCTGGACGCGCTGGAGAGGGGGCGGGGCTTATCGCCCTGAAAGCCGTTCAACTGTCCGCCATCAACCATGGGAAAAATAACCTCTATTTCTGCTTAGTACGTGTTGTGGAAGTCAGATGTCCCGGGAAACTAAACGCCGTCATGTCTGGTTCATAACATAGTCCAGAGGAGCTCCGTGGATGTTATCGAGCTGTGTTCACTGTGTCTAGCGAGCCAGCTCACGAGACACCTCTGCTGTCAGCTGTGAATCTTAACCCCAGAACTCATTCCTCTCTGGAAACAGGAGAGCTTTACGTCCACGTTCTCCAGCTAGAGTAGAACAGAAGAAGCATCATCAGACACGCTGCATGAAGCTGCAGGTCGTGTGCAATCCCAACTTCAAAGTCAGCCAAGCAGTCGCTTTGTGAGAAATACAACCAGCATCAACCTGATGGATTCACATCCAGGGAAGAGAAATGGAAGCATTTAGGTGAATTATGACATTTATTCTTTTTCAATTCTGAGGAAGATCAATGGGTCAGGAAGACACAACTGCATTATTACTGTAAGGAATTATGATTATTAGTGGGTTAATGGATTATTTGTGCTTCATTCATAGAGAGATGTGAATGTTGCATCAGTGCCTGCTGCTACAGCTGCTGTTAGTAAATGATTCATGGAGTACAAGTGCTCAAGTTCAAAGGAGATCATCAAAGCAGAATCCTCCTTCATCCTCTCTGCCTCCTGACAGGCAGGCGGCTGAAACGCTCCGCTGAATGCCAACAGAACAGCTCACCGACATGTAAACCGTGTCAGGATTCATGCACATCTTGCAGATATTCAGCGTAATTACCAACGAGAAAGCATGAAGAAAATGTATGAATTGATGAATTACAATCAGATCTCATCTACACTTCAGAGAAATGTATTTGTTTTGTTGACCCTCTAAAAGATTCTTCTTCTATTTGTATCCACGTCTCTCCGTCAACAACATCTCAAACATTTGCACAACGAGATAAATCCAACCTCCAGCAATAAAACTCACGACAAATGGGAATGTTGACATTAAAGGAATATTGAGAGACTGTTACTGAATGCATCAAGAGGCTGTGCAGAGGAAGCATTTAACATGTGAGGACAGGAAGGCAACAGAAGGTTGGCGGCAGGATCCAGACTTGATGACATAGGGGAGCACATGTCCCGCAGTGTGGGGACATTACATACATTTAGTCCTGGAACCTTTTACAGAATAATGTGTGCTCCTCTCACACATGGCACGGACATACATACGCTGGGCCAACAACACCAACGTCAGTGTACAATCAAGGGGACACGTTTGCCTTCAGAAGTGAGAAGTCAGAGGTTCTTTTCTTATAGTAGCTATTAATATTCCAATTAGGGATGTCGGGAGTAACTGCGGTTGTTTAAGTCACAGTTTCATCACCATACGAATAGAAAGAGCTACTGTATCGATGGTGTCCTGACTCCTGCATTGAGACATGTTGCTGGAGTGTGAGGTGAAATCTCCTCTCGAGTCAGTCACGTAACACGACGACACCTAAATAACACCATGTTCACCTATTACACTTCCATCTTGAAATATATCCAGGATGGATACACTGATCGTGAATCATTGTGAATGCAATCTGACTGTCAAGTCTGACTGCTGTGAACGTATGAATACTGCAGTGACACCGTGGTGCTGCATGATGGGAGTCACTGCTAGAGATCTACGGTAATGAAGAATGAGGAGGTGACTCGTGTTCAGGGACCACCTCCCCCACAAGCACCTCCTCTTCTTGGTCTTCCTCTGTGGAGAACCATTGATCAGCGGTAGAGCAGGGTGTATGAGTGATGACATCATACAGACATTGATACCATGAAGGAATCCTGATAATAGACAAACGTGCAGGAACCACACATCTAAAGTGGTACACAATATAAAACGTTAAACAAAACTTTAATGACCAGCATGACACTTCTAGCATGCAAACATGTAGTGTGTGTACTATAAAGGTGCAAACACCAGCATTATGTACATATGAAAACTGCATTATACACACAATATACCCACGCCTGTAGGAGTATGTACACTGTCTTAGCTCCACACACACTGTAGGCCAGCAAGACAGTGTGCAAAGGTACTACGGCCGTGAGGATTCACAGATACACTCGAATACATAGTAGCAGCAGCGCAGCAGTGACGATGTCATTTACATAATGAAATACTGTCAACAGCCCTCCGTCTCCTCGGTCACGGTCTCACTGAGTCTCACTCGGTCGGTAACTGCCCCTCTAAATTACTATAACGAACTTTCATTTTGTGTTGACTTTGGCGGTCCCTGTGGACTGAAGTGGTAGTGTCTCTGAGCACCAGAGTCCCTTTAGAAAACCTATCATTCTACTGCAGCAGGTCTGACAGTCTGCCCCGCTCAGTCCTGGTTCTGGTTCTCCCGTGCCTCCCTTCCCTCCAGCGGGCACAGCAATACAGCCTGGGTCTCCAGCAGCGTGATGTCGGTGTTGGTTCCAAGCTGGGACCAGAGGAGGAGGAGGAGGAGGGGGAGACGCTGCTGCTGCTCCTGCCGGGAGCTGAGCTCTCCTCCTCCCTGAACCTGCATGATTTCATCTGATTTCACCAGAATCCGATCCGCTGGCACTGATGACAGATATTAAGAACACATATATGGCAGCAGACATCTTCTCTGATGGTCTTGTTCACTTTAAGCTCTTTTCACACAGGATTTGTTTGTTCCGCGCACATCGCAGCTTGATGTGTCCACGCTTTGCTCAACATGTATGGTGAAAAAAATATCAAGCAACCCGAAGAAAAAATAAGAATGTGACAGTTTAATATCTTATAAGCATGTGACGAAGGCTTATGCTAAATGAAAGTAGATCAAATAAATGAGAGATTCCACAATATTGTGGTGCAGCCAGCCAGCGGGTCCAGAGGTCTACTCTCCACTGTGTAGAGGGCAGGACACCAAGCGCTCACACACACATCTATATAGGGCATGTGGGGGGGGGGGCATATCTAATGCAGAAGGGTGTCCGTCCGGACGGTCAACCTGATGAATGTGGTCAGACTGCTGTCAGTAGTTTTAGCTGTTGTCCAAACCGTAACATTGTTTCATTCTCTTGGCGTTCTGTTCAACGGGAGAACTATTACCGTAAGTTCTGTAATAGCAGCGGGCCTCAATAAACCTACCTCTACTACCTCCTCTACTATGAGGCTCGTTTGAAGCAGGGATAGAGACACACGCAGTCAGGATGTATTTAATCCCTCTGGTTCCTACGGGTATTAGAATATCCAGCGTTTGCAGTGTTACAGGCTCACTGAGGTGAAACTTGAAGAAATTTTCATTGTAAAAACGTGTAAGGTTCTCATCCATACCTTAATGTAGCCGTCTCCATCCTGAGGCACTTATGTTACAGCACTACAAGTACAGCTGTTTGGGACTTTTAACTTGAGTACACTGAGAGGTTTTATTATGTTTTATGGTTTAATTGTCAATCAGTCAAAGGGAGTACTTTATGCCAAAAGGCATGTTCATTCATGACATGCTCAGAAGTTTTCCACATCAGCGCAGCTCATGAAGTCCGTAAGCAGGATCACTCCGGCCTCATTCAAGCAACGTGGGGCCAGCAACGGAAACCCAAACGTCTCACTCATGAGTAAATTGTTATTCATTGCGTTCTTCTAGATAACTACTATTCGTAGCTTTCTGCCACTTCCTCCTATCTGATGTACTCTGGTTAGTGGGTCACTGTCAATGAAAGTCTAACGTGACCTCATCCACTGCATCATGGTCTAATGTGTTGGATGCTGCCCTTTGAACCTGTCTGGATTAGGTGTCACCGTAAAAGAGGTTTAATCTCAGTGTGTCTTCCAAGTTAAATAAAGGTTATTAATATAAAACTTTGTAAGCTGTGATATCAAATAGCTTTTGCGGCTCCAGACAAATTTTATTTGGTGGAAAAGAGGACAAAATGTCTCTTTGGACAGTAAAGGTTGCCGACCCCTGTGTTAGTGGAATCACAAAAGTGTCTACCTTGCAGCAGCATTGGGTGATCCGTTAGTGGAATTACACACCCCCTAAGGTTCCTTGGAAAAGTGTCAGAAAACCTGTAGGTCATACAGAAACAGAGCAGTGGGCCTTTGAAGTCAGTAAAAATTGAAGATTTTTGTGTACGTGTCATCACTATCTGTGCTGCTGTGTGTGACCGGTTAGGATCCCTGCATCTCTAGTGGAGAGCCTCATATTTTCTGATGTGGTACTCAGGGTTCTGAGGAAACTCAAATCCTCCTCCAACAGAGACACAGGGAGAACAGGTACTGACGAGGGGGTGTCAGAGTGAATCTATGGTAATGACACAAGCGTTGACTTGGAATATCACACTAGCATCGTAACAGCCTCCATCCCCCCATGTGCTCCTGCTCTGCTTTTGTGCTCACCGCACCTGGGAGCATCCCCTCCCACAGCTGTGGGTATCCCTTCCATTACACAGCCATAATGGAAAGTGTCTGCTGCTAATGAGGGTGAATAGTTTCCCTCACAGGCCACAGCCCATTTTTCAGCCCCGTCACTTTGGGAGCTCCAGACACCATCCATCACACAGCAGGGCCAGTGGCAGTCTGGCCCTATCCATCACTGCTATCCATCACTGCTTCCACACAAAAACAATCTACATACAGAAGCACCATCTAGAAGGGACTGGATGTAGTGAGATAGCAAGTGACATGCCTCCGCAATAGGTGAAAGGACTTTAGTTTAAATATACGTCCAAAAGCCTCAAACTGCAATGTGATCACTTGAGCAGTCATGACAAGGCTTTGGCAGAGATCTGGGAGAGCAGAGGAAAGGAAGCTGGCCGGCTTTTGGAGGCTCCTTCTAAACATGGGTCTGTAAAAGGACTCAACACAAAACCTCTCTGTTGGTGGCTTCCCGACTTGTTCTAAAAAAAGAGGAAGAGAAACTAGAGATGAAGACCAGAGACCATCAGTCAGTCATGAGGGTTTCACGTCAGATGGACTGTGACATCACCAGTGTACATTTTAGACTCACTCTTTAAACTGACCTGCTTATTCGTTTCAGTCACTATTTAGTCATTTTATCCTTCATACATTCAGTCACATTTTAGTCCACAACAACTCAAAACGCCAACGAAACGTCAACGAAACGTTATTACATATTAATCTACTGTTAGTCATTACTTTAGTCCTTCATTTTTAAATGTTTTACATGTGTCAAATGTCCTTTTTCATCAGATTAGATGAAATATTTCAGTCAATCTAGTGAAAACAATCATTTCGTAATTTTAGTCAAACTCAGTAGATTTGATTTGATGATTATCTGATCAACAACACAAGCTGAAGGATTAAGAATGCAGCTCTAGGCATTTCAAGGAAAAGAACCAATAATCTCTGGGAACTATTCCAATCATTCTTTTATGAAGAGCTTTCATACAAACAAACACAACTGCCTCACATGAGACAATACCTGAGTTAGAAACACTCACGCCAGTACAATGATTGGAAAATGAAAGCTTTAAAATGATACAAAGTGTTACAGGCTTTACGGTTAACGCAGTACTAGTTTGACTTCACTTCAGCAATATAAACATTTTGTTATTTTAGAGCCTACCGAAACAAACAAAGACCTTCTAGTAATCATGTAACCAGACATGGAAAGATCTCCCTGATAAGAAGAGTCCCTCAGTTCAACACACACAGTGTCACATGGAAGGAAACAACCTTCTGAACTGTATTAATGCTGCTGCTCTAGGATTATTCAAAATACTATCTATCATTAATTGATAATGATTTCATTAATATGTATATAATTATCTATTTTTGCAAGTCATATTGTCATCGCAATGTTGAACCACGTTATCATGTCAGATGTTCCTCATATGGTGCAGGCCTCCTCTAGGTCCGGAATGGACTCAGACACATTTTAATGCAGCAGTGTTGGAGGCGCAGACAGTCCTGTGATGTGAGAGTTTCATGCAGAGCAGCAGGACACAAATGTGTCCTCACACACTCTCTCTCTCTCTCTCTCTCTCTCTCTCTCTCACACACACACACACACACACACACACACACACACCATCACATTTACGCAAACCCCTTTTAGGAGCCCTGAGCCTGTGTAACAAAGCCTCCGTGATGTGGGGGTGTTGCCCTGCTTCTCTGGCAGCACCCAATCCCACAAATATCACGTCTTCATGAGATGCGGTGGCGGACCCGCCGCTCTCCCTCCCTGTGTGGGGTTTATATTGTGAAGATCAGCGCTGGAACTACATGAACACTATGGATTCTCCTCTTAGATCTGAAAATCATGAACTAAATGCAGACACACTGAGAGGTATGTGATAAAGTTCATGAGCTATTGTATTACAACAGAAGCCCTCCTCTTTGTCATGAGGCCTTGATAAAACGGAAATAGATCTGATTATCTCTGATGGGGTTTGAATAAAATCAGCCTTTAAATTCTCTCAGATTCAATTGTTTTCATTTATTTTTTGTAATAAAATGTGAGAGAAGAAAAGAAGAAGAGGCTGAATGTTCGATTTTATATTTGCCACAGAATCATGCTTCATTGTTTGGAGCTTGATGTGAGGTGATGAGCACGTGAGGAGGTCAAAGTGACTCGTGCAGAGTGGTAGCTGTTCTAGAGGAATGTCAGGAACACCTCTGGGTTTCTGAGCCCACTTTCGGATCAATGTTTGTCCGAAGTGGTACCGTTAGAGGAGGGTCCCCTGAGAGGCTCCTTCATCTGTGACGGTGTTCAGGCTGCAGCTCTAATCAAAGTAGTCCTTACTTGAACAGAAGTGTTCCAGCTGTCAAACTCGCTCAGGGTCCCGAGGCGGTGAAGAATAGTCCCGTCAGCGTGGAAACATCGCTTGTTGCCTCTCAGGATTATCGTCCCATTGGCGGATCGGCTCGGCCTCACTCATCGGCGTCTGGGGGAGGAGAAGCTGCTTTCATTGACGGCAGGAGACGCTGGAGAAGTGCGGCTCTGCTCCTAGTGGTCGCCGCTCAGACCGCCTCTCATTGGCCGGGACGGCCCGGTGGGCGGTGGCTCCGGTGGCCGCACCTCCTGGTTTCATGAAGACGTGATAACAACTAGTGATTATTATTGTCATCACACTTCAATAATAATAAAAAAATAATACTTATAAATGATTAATAAATTGTTTTAAATATTGAAAATCCAGCCATCCATCCATTATGTAGCCCACCTGCTTATCCTATATTATTATCAACAAGAAGAAGACGAATGACTTTATTATTCTCCTTGGCGAAAAACAATTCAAGCTATTTATTTTATACATAGCTACTGTTTATTCTACATTCTATATGTATTCCTATTATTCATTTCTGTTCGGCGTTACTGTTTGTTGCACTTCTGGTTAGATTCTGACTTCATTGTCTCAGAGACAATAAAGTTGAATCAAAATCAATGACATTAAAATAAATAAGTAAACGATATTTGTTAGACTTGTCAGTGAATGGTGCCCAGCCCTCATGGGCTTACAAGACATATACTTATAATACTGCGGCAAGAGAAAGGATGCTTCTTCCCTATCAGTACATTACAGTCATTCAGCAGACGCTTCTATCCAAAGCCACTTATAATTCAGATTCTACCCATACACCATAGGCACAGCTACGGGATTAGTGTCTTGCTCAAGGACACATCAACATGCAACTAGTGGAGGCGGGGATCGAACTGCCAACCCTCTGATTGAAGGACGGCCCTTCAATATATATATAGAGGTTCTATCATATTTCATAACAACATAACATCTACTCTTTTGCAGAGAGTGCATTGTGTTTGCTTTCACTTGTTTGTTAATATTACATTTAAAAATTGATCGTTTGAAAAATAATAACTCATAAGTTATTCATAGATTTTTCTTTAAAATGTAGAAATGGGGAAATATGTAAACACTATGAATTAGTTTTGTTAGAGCCTTTTAAGCTAAACTTCATTTAAGCGTCCTAACACCTAAAGGACTTGGCATTCTGAACATATCTGATTTCACTCAGTATGAATTGGAAATGATCACGTTATAACTATAAGAGTATTAAATGTATAAAACACACAGACAGTGATTAGACAGGATTCCTTATGTATATTCTACAAACTATAAATACCTCAAATCCGTTAGAAAGCTAGAAATTTACTCAGCGATAACCTTCTTTAACTAATCAGCAACATATACTTTAGCAACACGTTAACCCCGAACCTGCTGGTCTATATATATATATGATCATACTACATATTAAAATCAACACCTAGTATTTTATCTCTTAACAGACAACGTTATTAATGGGGGCATTTCCCCATCTGACTTTATAATAGATTAACATAACAAGTTAAACACACACTGCTTATTAAAATGTGTATTTTAGCCAAGTCACATGCTCTGTATGTAAATACATATTTCAGTAAAGTATTCAAACAGACGGACAGAATATTTGTGTGACAGTGTGGAAAATATTTTTCATTCTTCATTTAATGTGTCAGGCGGGTGAGTGCGAGGGTGCAAGAGACAGGATCCAAATGCAGAAACATCATGAGAGCTTCTAGATGTCAGGTCAACTTCAGGCAGCTTCAGATAGCTGAGAAGCAAGGCACAGAGGAACATTGTCGGTCTTGCAAGGAATCAGAGGAGATGGGCCTTAATATACTAATAATATTAATAATTACATTAGTCTGAGGGCCTCTGGTGGAGGGATGGAGAATGGCAGGCCAGCAACAGGACAGCAGAGCCTCGCTCATAGGACCCCATCTTACATCAGATCCAGGATCTAATCTGACCCGCTCGAGGTGACACGCGTCTTCTTAAAGACCAGCGGTCACCAACCTGTTTGGGAGAGAGAGCTACCTGAAGGGCCGGTAGTAATACAGAGGGCAACATTTTTATATAATCTTACCGAATAATAGATTTTTCAACAAATAATACTATGCATTTATATATATTAGGACACTGCCTGTCTACGTTCACTGATTACTGTTCGTGATTCTTCACAATCATTTTCTATGTATCCTAAACGCCCCTGGAATGGAATGTCCATTAGGGTCTGTTATCCTTATCCTTATATGTTTATTGTCATCGAAAAACATACAACAAAATGGTGATGGAGGAAACCGCTATGGGGAAAAAGCTGTTCCTCAGCCTGTTAGTCCGGGTTTTGATGGTCCTGTACCTCCTTCCTGATGGTAGTGGAACAAACAGAGAGTGACCCGGGTGTGTGATGTGCAGATGTTGCCTTCTTCTGGAGGAGGCCAGCATACACAGTGTCCAGGTCAGGGAGGGTAACTCCCACAATCCTCTGTGCTGTTCTAACCACCTGGGCCAGGTCCCTCTTTGTGTACCACACAGTAAAGCACTGACACAGGATGCTTTCAATCACGCTTCTGTAGAAGTTAACCAGAAGTCCAGGGGGCAGGCAGCTTGTTTGAGCTTCCTCAGGAAGAAGAGCCTCTGCTGGGCTTTCTTCACCAGGTGGGATGTGTTCAGGCACCAAGGCCCCAAATTCCTGGGGCTCCACATTACTGAAGACCTCTCTTCAGTAATGTGGAGCCCCAGGAATTTGATGCTGTCCACCCTCTCCACCTCCTCCCCACTTATGTAGAGTGGAGAGGGTGTGGTCTTCCTGGATCTCCTGAAGTCCACTATGGCTTCTTTGGTCTTGGTGGTGTTCAGGACCAGGTTGTTGTCCGAGCACCACTCAGCCAGATGTTGGACCTCCTGTCTGTAGTGCATGTCGTCGTTGTTGGAGATGAGTCCCACCACAGTGGTGTCGTCAGTGTTCAGGATGCACTGAAGATCATCCAAGGAAAAGACATGTTTGTCTGAAAACAATTTTCAGGTTTTATATATTATATTATTTTAAAATGTATAATTTTGATATGTGAAATGCAAATAGAAAGGCATATCTTTGTTACCAAGCAAAAAATAGGCCAAGTTGAAGTTTTCAAATGAGGAAAACATTTATACGTAAACGCTCAACGTAAACGCGTGATATAGACACAGCACACACTAGACACGCCCACACAGAGCGTGATA
>NW_022280080.1:551009-558046 GCF_004355925.1 Anarrhichthys ocellatus | reverse complement strand
GAGCGTGATAGAGACACAGCACACACTAGACACGCCCACACAGAGCGGATGTGTGTCAGCGGGCACCGATAGGCTGGTTCCTGTAAAGCTGCCGTTTCTCAGAAGGAAGGAGTTTCGTTTCCGTGGAATTCCCCCTGCTGCTGTCAGTGAACGCTCCAGGAAATGGTTTCATTAAAGACAGCGACTCTCTCACGCTGCTCCGCGGGAACACTTCATCCACCGACAAACATGTCAGCCGCCATGTGTGCCTTCATCCTGACGCTTTCAAGCGCACTCGGACCCACAGGTAACATCACATGAATGATCACTGAACGGAGAGCGAGACATTACTGTAACTAACTCACTGTTAGACGGACGACCAGCCAGGTGGACCACTTCAGACATTCACTTACATACACTTCAGAGCTGTTTAATACGGAGTTAATATGAGTAGAGTATTATGAAGCATGTTCTGTATTCATCACTTAGCTCAGACTGGAATAAGGTGTGTGTGTCTGGAGAAGAGACGCTACATCACAGCATGTGTTTCTAGTGATGTAGTGAAGATGAGAGGGACACATGACCGTGATGATCACAGACAAAACACCTGCACTTAATCTGCATGGCTGCAGTCAGTTCAAACAGTACAGCTGCTCTGATGATGCGTGTACTTGAGTGGAGTGATTATACTAACTCTGTACCTGATTCTGTTTGGACTGTGCAGTGGTATCAGGAGTCCTCAGTGCACCTACACATGTCCGCTTGACCTCCTATAACATGAACCTGGTGCTGATGTGGGATTCACCTGAAGGTCCAGCCAGCAGCATCGTCTACACAACTCAGTACAAGTGAGTCTATTGTGCTTTTTATATTCAGATGGTTTGCTTTGTCCAGTCTGAACCCAAATTACTTTTTACATTTGAACTACTAAGAGCTGCATACAGCAGGAGGGAACAGTGAACAGTGTACAGTATGGATCTACACAACTATAAGCAATACCAAGTGTTAGGTCCCAGTTGCTCAGGACTAACACACAGTACCTGTAGTCCAGGTAAATGCTATTTAACATATGAATAGATTCTATCTGCTCCACCATTCATGCTGTGATCAGACCGGATCTGACATGCTGATTGATTGCAAATTCATCTTAATCATTAAAAACAATTGACAGAGTGGTTGTGTTTGTAGAGTGGCTTGTGTGGTTCAAGCGGTTGCTGGATTGGTTCATTGTTTGCAGTGTGTTCTGATTGAGGCTTCGGCTTTAACAGACAGACTTTTACATTTTTGGGGCGGCTCAGACGTAGAGCGCGTCGTTTTACAGAAGATTGGGGGCTCAATCCCCATGTCGCCCAGTCCATGTCGAATTGTTCTTGGGCATTTAACCCAAAGTTGCTCCTGATGGGCAGGTAGCAGCTTGCATGGTGGCCTCTGCCATCAGTGTGTGACTGGGTGAATGATGATATGTAGTGGGCAGCGCTTGAAGTGGTTGGAAGACTATTTTCAAATGCAAGATCATTTGCCATTTTACCAGGAGCATCATTTTACTAACTGACAAACTCACTAGGCAAATCAGCAGCCCTTCCCCCTCTACCACTGAACACAGAACTTCCCTCTTATCAACAGTAACATGAGTGCTGTTGTACAGAAGTATGTGCCATGTCCAATGAGCAAACACAGATTACACTGTAAACCAGATCTGGGAACTATGAGCTCAGTGTTCTTCATTTATTTGATTTGTCCACCATTTACCGTTGAGGGTAACTTGTGCAGTGCAGCCTGGCTAACATCAGTGAGTCAGTGGTACTCACATTGCACTTGTTCATTTGAACATACAGTTGGTGTTAAATTACAAATCTGCTGTTTCTGTCAAATGTGATTTTTTTTTTTTTGTCTCAGAATTGTTATTTGTATTTTCCAATTAACAGTGATTGGCCTAGAAGGTCAAAGTTGCACTAACAACAAATTAATCCGGATAATGTGTAAGGTGTGGAACCCACAGAAAAGCCTGACCCCGCTGCTCTCTGGTTCTCCTTGGTGGTGGAGAGTCAAACAGATCTAAATAGAGAGATAGTGAGAACCACATTCACCAAAAAGCTCAAAGAAGTCACCAAACAGCAGACAGACAGGTGGAGACTAGCTGGTGAACATAGAGGAGCCTTCAGCAGCTAAAGAGACACGTTCCCCTCAGGAGCTGCTGGAGACCATGAACAGAGCTACAAGGAGACTGAGGCTTTAGAGTGTTCATGTGAACACACATACGACTCCAAATGAACGTTTCTAAGTGACAGCTGGATGTTTCAACAGGCAGTTGTTTGCTAATATCAAGTTAATAATGTGATCGTTTGTTGAACATGTGTGATTTCCAGCTTGTCGTAGAGTACGGACACAAACATGACTCCCAATGAATGCTAATGTTGCTCCATGTCTGCTGGATGTTTAGATGGGCAACTGTTTGCTCACATGGTAGTCATAGCCGTCGCATATCCTCCCCGTCATAGTCAGGTGATGATATGTATTGATTTAATGGTTAATAAGGTCTTTATTGATGTAATGGTTAATTAGGTCTTTATTTGACATCATGCCAGCATTGTACCAGAGTTGCTGTTTTCTGTATCGTATAGTTTTTCAGTAGCATAAGTACTGAGGTAGCATCCAAGTTAGTGGCTCTCAGGGGCCAAAACACAATGATGTTTAACAAAACGCAACATTTCTGGAAAAAAACACATTTATTCTGCAATACAACAAGTGTAATATACAAGTATTACATAGCCTGTACATTATATTGCATTTAAGTGTGCACAGCAAATGGATGTGTTTTCATTGCATTATCCCATTATCTCCCATGTCTTGTGGTAGGTCCCGCTTTACAGCGCAGAATGTAGATATCACCGATATTATATGTTTCCTAAAACTCCAGATTTAAGGTTTTCAGATATGCATACTTGGTGGCAGCACCCCCAGTTTATCATCTTCCAACCTGTGTGTTGTTTTCTGAATGCTAAAGTTTGTGAAATGTTGTATTTTCTGGAATGTTGAGTTTGCTGTTGGCGGCCGCGGCTCCTCTAGTCCAGTGATTTTGGAATGGGAAAATGTTTTTTTATCATGTTGAGTTTTAAAATATGTTTTGAACACTCTCTGACAATGACACCAGACCTTTGAGCGGATCAATACAATACGTGTCTTGTTGTCATGTCCTGGCTGACCCTAGACCTTTGAGCGTGTCTAAATACCTGTTTTCCATTGAATGATTTACCTAGGTGAAGGGGGGTTTTGCAAGTATAAAATATGTGTTTTTCTGTGACTTAGTGGACAGCCTCCCTACTGTACACTGAGATACGTGTCGGTGGAGACGCTCTCCTATTTGCAAATATAAAAAAACGAACAACGTTGATTCTCTCAAGACTCTGTTCATTGACATAGATTGTTAAACTCTAACTCTTCTCCCGATTGATCATTGAAATTTTCCATAACAATTTTCAACCGCTGTGCCGCGGAACAACCGGTGTGCTGTGAGAGATCGTCAGGTGTGCCGTGGGAAAATGTTTAATTTCACTTAATGAGTCCAAAAAAATATGATTTAGCATCTCACTGGTGTGTGATGAACACAGGACTACGGGGGTCGAGCAGAGGCAGAATCTCTTTACTTCACTGATGCTTGGTGCTCAAACAGAGTCAGAGTTGATTGACAGTGTTTCTCTGATGTAGAATGTTTTTCGGCTATATTGCCTAGTAAATTGTTCTGTTGCCGTTGTTTACTGATGAAAATAGAAAGAACACAGGAATGCACTACTGTTTTGTCATGTTGTCTTGTTTTCCAATGATCGCAGTGTGGCATCATCGATGTGTTGAGGCTTTCCTTACAACATGTGAGGTTGATCTGGTGGCGGAGTACGTCAAAGTATAAAACGTGTCATTTCCTTTTGCAGTAGGTGGCGCTATGCGTTTTTGAAATTTTTTGCAAGGAAATGGGCTCAGGCCTAGATAGGTATCATGCATAATAGATTTGCGGCAGATTGGACAATGTAGCTTGGAGTTACAACAACTTCTTGTTTCATGGCGAATGGCACAAAATGGGCACCAGGCCACGTCAATTTCCTTCCATGAAAACTCACGATTTTGATAATAAAGCTCTTTAGATCATCCTGACCAGATTTAAATTCGATTACATTCTGTAGGAGTTAGAGGAAGTTGTGTATTGATGTACAAAGCCACGCCCCTGTTCATTGGTCCATATCTTCTAAACACATTGAGATATCAACAAGGTTTTGATGACTTTTGATGATACAGATCCAATAATGATCACAATAATAATTGGTAGCAATTGGATCCAGCACTTAAAAAAAAAAAAAGAGTACCGTAACATTTGAAATGGAGGAAAATCTAAATAGGCGTGTTTTAATGGTCCAACTGTTTTTTTGTTTTTTTTTGTAGAGCTCCGTCAGCTGTGTAGGTTTGTACAATTTCAAGTCAATTGGACATATGGGGTGAGGGGCGTGGCCTTTCAAACTGCTAGCGAGCCATTTTGTCATAGCCGAGCATGGGACCCATACAACCTTACATGTTTCACTAGTCCTGATGAGCCTGCCAAATTTGCTAAATTTGTTAGTATGAGAAGGTCCTCAAAAATGTGATTACATGTGTGACATAATAAGTGATTACAGTAAGGTCTGTGCGGCTCTACGTTGTTGCTGCTCAGGCCCTATAAATGCACTGCAATAATGTACTACTGTACTGTACATGTACTACTGTTTCTGTTCTGTTTGTCACGTGTATGTTGTGTTACAAATGGGCTCCAACTGAATGTGTCTGTGAACCCTGCATAATAACAGAACCCTGCGTAATGACGGAGCCTGATCCTTGTTTTGATCGCTCAGTCATTTCATTGTGAACATGACAAACTGGAACGAGCGGTCCAGCTCAGTAGGCTTGTCGGGCCGCTCATGTTTTGTTTTTATTATTATTAATGTTCATCTTGTGTCTGTCGGGCTTCTCAACCTTAAGTCCTGTGCTGAATGTCTGGTCACTGCTGTCTTTTTCTATGCTGTCTTCACAAACACACATTTTAGAATGGAAATCAACGTAGGCAGGTCCATGACACCAGCACTGTATCTTGTCCACAGATCCTCAGTCTCCGTCTCCTTCGACAAAGTGGGCTGTGTGAACATCTCCAACCTGGAATGTGACCTGAGCCACCTCGACATCTCCATATTTCAGTACGGAACGTACACGGGCAGAGTGCGGGCACAGTCGGGCACAGAGAGCTCCGCCTGGACGGAAAGTAACCAGATTACTTTGGACAAAGATAGTGAGTAGAAACTCTGTGTGTTCAGGCTCGTCACTCTAAAACACTGCACAGTGATGTTTATTTAGCATTTACAGATAATCTGCTCTCAAAAACACATCTTGTAAGAAATCATTTTAGGATGGCTTTTTAGCACTTCAATGATTCCTCCTTAAAAGGTCTTTACACACTGGTGGCATTTGTTTTGTGCGATAAAACTGTGTACTTACACATAGTATGCCAATATTACACGTGAAAGAGAACAATGGTGACTTTTTGGAGCTTTCACATCCCGATCAACCAATCGTGTTGTGCGGAACGGACGTCTTCAAAAAGTGGAGCCGAGGGTTTTGAGTAAATCAACGACACGGAGGCTCCATAGTCCAAACCAAGACGGCAAACTTTATCACTCCTTTCAAACCTGACAGAGGCAGCGCAGACCAGATCCACTCCGTGTGTGTAAGCAGGGCAGATCCTCACCGCAGCCGTGGGATACAGAAACTGTTAATTTATCACACAGAAACTGGCGGTTCTGGTCTTTTAAATGATAAAGTCACAGTTATAACGATACAGTAACTTAGAACAAAACAAACAAGGTAATAAACACACTGTGACCTAATTATGCCCAGACACCAAGTGAGCCCTCACTGTGAACTCTTTCATGGTCGACGTGCTCCTTTGAGTTTCTCGGTTAGACTCGAGCTGTGTGGATAAACCTCTCATAAAATCAGGGTATTCTGCTTCCTTATAACCGCTTGATTGGAAAGAGAATTTGTCTCTTTCTCTGGAGAATGCGTTTCCTTCCTTCTGCAGATAAGACAGAGAGTTTAGTAGTTTCAGAAGCAGCCAGAGGTGCACCACAGGGAGTCCTGGGGCCCTTTGTTCAGTGGCACATGGTGACCACAAGCACATGGTCAGACCCCAACAGTAGCATGTGTATACAATCAGTCTACCTTCAGTGGCTAGCGTAGCATGGACGTGGTGACGGTATTATGTGATAATGTATCATGCTAATGTTAGCTGCACAGGTTCTATTTAGAAAGTAACCATTTGGAAATGTCTTCCTCCTGCCAACCTCACCGGGGATCTAGTGTCACTATTATGAGTTGACTTGCTCCCAAACCAGCCTGAACATGAAGAGAATCTGATACCATTGAGAGTCAATGAGAGTCAATGGAGCAGAGCCAGAGCTAGCCGATGCTATGCTATGACTGGGCAGTCTGAGTCTCTGTGGTGGAACTATGTGAAGAGTGAATTATAATGATGAACTCAAACAATTGACAGAAGTAGAGCTGAAAGCACATTTGTGACGAGGGATTACTAAAGAATGACTTTAATATCGCTGTATTATTGTCTAATGAAGTCAACAACATGGATGTCTTTACTGAGGACATGGCAGAAGTGTTTTATTCAAACACACCAGCACTTTGTCAGCTCTGCTCTCTTTCTCCCTCAGCCATCATCAGCTCTCCCGATGTCTCTCTCTCCTCCAATGGAGCTGCTATCGAAGTCAGCATCAAAGATCCGGTGTTCATGATCTCTGCACTCAGGGAAGTTTACCACTCTGCCACCTACAACATCACCTACTGGCAGCATGGCCAGAGGGAGAAGGTGGGATTCATTTAAGTGCTGTTAGAGTCATTCATTGCAACCAAACTGTTTGTGTTGGGTAGATACAGTCATCTGACAGCCAGCCAGTGTTAGAAAAACTCAAGTAAATGCAATATACAGTGTGTGTGTGTGTGTGTGTGTGTGTGTGTGTGTGTGTGTGTGTGTG
>NW_022280080.1:508720-550999 GCF_004355925.1 Anarrhichthys ocellatus | reverse complement strand
GTGTGTGTGTGTGTGTGTGTGTGTGTGTGTGTGTGTGTGTGTGTGTGGGCGCGTTATATACTGTGCTACTGTGACGAGCTCTGGAGTATGTGAGAGAGAAGGCTGAATTCACATCTCATGTCGCAGTACTTTCATGTCGACTATCTTTGAGTTAGAGGAAAATAGAGACCACTGCAAGCTGACACACACCTGTCACTCAGAGCAGCTACGCCCTCAATTCTGCTCCATGTTGGTCACTTTAACAAGGGGATCTGTTGGAACCAGCCTCAAGTGGTTATTTGAGGAAATACAGTTCTTGCCCCCCCTCGTTGGCTTCCTGTTCCAGCCTCAGAGGTTGCCGTTTGTTAGCGACGTGTCTCGGTGTGATCAGACTCTTACAATAGTCACTTTCAGCTCCTTTTCACAACTGATCATTTAGATTTTCTGACCCCTGAACTCCTCTTCCTCAATCCAAGTATGAACTCGATTAGATGTTCTAATTATACATGTTGAAATGATTTAGTATGTAAAGCAGAAAAGCGAACAACATCATAGTACAGAGATGCTAACATGAATGCTAACATCATCCAAGAACTCTCATCATCCGGCACATTAGTGATTCCACCTTGGAGCAGCAGCAGTACCTGGAGCTGTACTCAATATCTATTTCCTGTGTTATTGTGGTTCTATAAATGTCATTTATTTTGCAGATAGATTGCTCCTACACTGCCGTAGTTTTTTCTGAGCGCAGTGGAAAGGTTGTGTTTGAAGGGCTAAATGCCAACAAATGTTGGTTGAAGCAGAATATTTAGTGAAATAAAGATGAGCTGAAGGTCTGGGTTGGGCTAGTTTGGGGTACATTTTGTCAAAGATGTTGGGTGTCCATTTATTTCTGCCGTTATTCTCAGAATAACAATGAAAGGGCCGTTTTTGTATTGACTGCGTAAGGAACGGGAAGTCTGTTTTTGATAATTCATGCAGTCATATTGTTCTGTATTCAGCGAGGGATGTTGTGATTGTTGATTTTCTTCCAACCTTATGAGTACTGAAGATGACTTTCTCTGGTGATTATATTTACAAGCAGTATAAAGATGTTACCCGTGTCCCTAAAACAAATGCCACTAAATTGTAAGGGAAATATCTTTAATCATATTTGGGTTGGAAAACAATTAAATATAAAATCCCAGTATTCATGAGGACATCTGTGACCACACAATGTTCTTGTACATACCCTTTGTAAACGTGTAGTGAGGTGGAAAAAAACCTCTTCAATAGTACCGAGTGAGTCCTATAATACTGAATACTGAAAGAAGGAAAGACGAGGAAAGACGTTTGTCCTTTAAGTATTTATTCTCTGCGCAGAGAAGACTCAGTCATCTGTGTTGGAGAGGTGACCTGTGTGCAGTTTGAGCTCATCTTAAAGGCTCAGAGCATCAAGGGGGGGGGGGGGTTGTTTTCTCCAAGACATTAGTTTGTAAAAATCTGTTTTCACTTTGACATGAAAGAAGCTTCTTCTGCAAATTCTTGACAAAAAAGCCAAATTATACTGACCATGATTTCATGTATAAAGGCAACAAAAGAATGAAACATCCAAGGGGGTGAATACTTATGCAAGGCACTGTATTTAGCGTCCGTTAGCTGTGTTGACCGTGGAGATGAGCGAGTGATGGCTTGAATGCAGTCATCTATGCTTGCTGCCATTGTATTCTTGATCTCTTATGAACATAAGTAATAAGATCAGATAACGAGACAAATGCTGGAATACACAGCGCTAGTGCTGGGTGGTATATGTGTGTCATATTTGTAGTGTTATTGGGAACAGCAGTACAACTTGCAGACATACTCATGTATAGACATACAGACACATACACAGCATACATATACCCCCACATACACAATTAAATAATCATTAAATGATTATGTCCGAGATAATTATGGTTCTGATCTTGAGTTCACGTACCGTTTTTAAATGTACTCCTACTACTCACGAATTGTTTACTTTTGCATCAGATATCATAGTGATATAATGTATCGATTTTGCGGCCCGTCGTTCTTTAGTTACTTGTTTTCAAAGCGTTTCTTTGTTCATTTCTTGGGTTGTATAAGACTAAAGATACTGAAGTGCATTTCTGGAGATAGATAGATATACATTAACTTCTAAACATTCTTTTGAGACATCCTAATCAAACTCAAACACTTAAAGCACCTTATACAAACAACCACTCCACGTGCTCTTCTGGTGTCTCTATCTCTTCTAAAACATCTATACCTGGGCACGTCATACTGGTAGTTACAACCTTGCTATGAAACCAACTTTTACTGAGGAATAAAAGTCCAGATTTGAATCCAACAATAGGGCTTTGATTTTGTCACATTTCGGGAGAAGGCTTCTAATATATAGATGACCCCAAATAGTCCCGTATGTTTGACTTTGGAGTCCCATATGACTTTTGCGTGTTTGGGTTTTGTAAGTGTGTTGACTTCGTGGTAGAGCTTCTGATGGCATTCACCACCAGAGAGGGCCCTCACCTTCACTTAGTGGCTGTGTAGCCACTCAGATTCAGCCAGTGACGAGCCCAGTGCTGGGGGCCCAATCTCATCTACTAGAGCTGTCATGTTTCCCATAATGCATGCAGAAGCAGACATTGCACCCGCAGTTTAATATTTTGCACCAGGAGTTAAAATTTGAAAAATGACAAAATCTATCTATCGTTCCTCTTTTCTATGGGCAACTCTGCCTCAGTGGTAGAGCAGAGCCGTTGTTTCAATCAGAGGGTCGGTGGTTCGATCCCCGGCTCCACTAGTCCATGTCCATGTGTCCTTGGGCAAGACACAAGCTGTGCCTGCGGTGTGAATGTTAGAGAGTCCTGGTGGGCAGGTGGCACCTTGCATGGTAGCCCTGTCATCAGTGTGACTGGGTGAATGATGACATGTAGTGTTAAAGAGCTTTGAGTGTCAGAAGACTAGAAAATAGAAACACAAGTACAGTCCATGTACCATTACTGTCTCTTTTAAGTATTTTTAAACTTTGTGAACTACAGAGTCACTTTAAATTTAATTTTTTTACAAGCACTCATGATCTTAAGAACAGGATTAAGAACTATTAGGCCTGTCTGTCCTGTTACTGAACATGACTCAATCGTTGGTTGATTCAATTAGCTGCTTGTCTCTTTTATGAGACATTTCTGATGTTGTTTCTAACTGTTTATGCTGTTAGTTTGAAGTCTGTTGGTTGTGCTTGTATATGAAACTGTCCGAATATATCCTGGTCAAATAAAGGTTCTGTGAATACATTTTAAGAAGTTTTATTAAAGTGGAGTAACCATTTAGACATAATGTAATCGTGTACTCGTGTTTAGCAGCTATGATCACATCCCAGTTCAGCATGATGTCATGCTGACACTTGCCAGTTAGTAGCTAACGCGTGTGGATGAATAGAAAGGGTTCAAGAAGAAGGGAAATGTTAATAATAATAATCAAAGTTATTAGAATTCATCCTGGGGAACAAGATTATCTGCACTAAAGCGTGTCATATTTGTGCTGTACATGAGCATTTAAAGGTTCATTATTTGATGTATTCTTGTGCTTTGTGTAATGTTTTTGATGACATCTGGACATAAACACGCTTTTGAAACCAGTCGCTGCAGAACAATCATGTTGACTTTGCCATAGAATGATACTGTGACAATATTGTCCTTGCTTCACTTCATATTCATGTTGGCCATGTCCTGCATGTCACCGTACTGTGATTTCATTTTGTTAAATTCATTTTTTATTTCTTGGAGTCAAAACCACAAGCCAGTCAGATGCTAATCATCGGAGGATGAGATGGCAGCCTGATGACTGTGAGCAGTTCTGTTTCTCTCTCTGTGGTGTCCTGTAGCTGTGCAGCCCAGACCACACAACTGACCACTTCTGTTCTTCCTACAGGCCAGAAGCAACAGCAACATACAGCAGAACCGAGTTGTTCTGAGTGACCTGGACCCCTGGACCAAGTACTGCGTCCAAGTCCAAATCATCACAGAGAGGAAACCCAGCAAGCCTAGCGCAGCCGTCTGTGAGAGCACCACAAGCGGTAAGTGTCTCTTGCTAGATTTCTGTCAATTGATTTATTTGTCAGAGCACATTGGGCGGCCTGCCATACATCCTTTAATCCACCTGCGACTGACACCACCACTGAAAATGATTTGATTACAATAAGAAACTGATGTGGTGAACAGGTTTCAAGCCGTGCTAGAGGCAGGACTGGAGAATAGATCTACTGGATGGATTGGTAGCCCACTTTGGACAAATATGAACGCTTCCCAGACAAAAAGCCCCATCATCAGGTCAAATGTTGTATTTGTTTATGACTTAATACCTGCAAAGCTCATGACATTCCCATCAGCCTCACTTTGTCTTTGGCGTTAATTAATACACGTTAGCGTGCTAACATGCGAAGCTAAGATGATGACCATGGTAAACATTATACCTGCTGAACATCAGACTTTACTCTAAGACAGTAAGTAGGAACTAATACTGAGCATGTTCTCTGTAGCGATGACCTCAGTGGCTCGCCGTAGGTGAAAATGAAAGAGTTAAAAAGCAAAGACAACTAGTTTTAGTCAGAACAAGTGTTGCTGCTGCTGCTAACCTGACGTATCGTGAGTTGAAAGGGACATTTAGGTTCATCTTCATCTCCTGTGGTATTATGAACAGTTGTCAAACAGAAGAGAAGTGAACTAAGAGATAAGGAATTATATTTTTACATGCAAGTACTGTAATAGTTCTGTGTCACAACAGCATTTCATTCAAACCACCACTGTGTTACAGCCTTACAGAGCCTTACGAGCATGACTGACTTTAGACTACATCTAAAGTTATCTCAGTGCCAGATCCGTTTAGCTAGCCTATTCATTCTGCACGTATGCGGCGTACCTCCCCTGAAAGCAGCCCCTACTCTGCCTCTGATTGGCTACTGGCTGCTAAATGCTAATGTTAGCCTATCTATGATGCTACCCGCCACTTCAACCTAGACAGGCCCGGTAGGAGTGACTCAAGAAGCTCACGTTTTTGACCTGTAGTCCAAAGGTATGCTACCCAGTTGGAACAATGGGTTTACAGTTTTCGTTTGCTATTTCATCGTGCAGATTTCAAATATTGGATGTTTTACAAAAATATATGGCAAATCCTTAATTGGCCCACGCGTTTCCAGAGATGAGAAAGCTCCACACACTGGTGTGTCAGGATGCTAGTCCACTGAGCTGCCGTGAGGGGGCTGGAGCTCATCAACAGACCGGTTCAGTGCCTGAAGTGCTAGAGCCCTTATTCACTTGCTGGCGTGTATATCGGCCGCTATCAGCAATACCTTGCTCCATAATTCTATTTATTTATTATTTTTTAAGCATGTTACACTGTGTCAGTTTGCATTGTTGATCTTAATGTTATATTATTATATTTGATAGACAAAGAGCCGTGTCCCAGTCAGGATGTTCGTACATACTGTATCATGCAGCAGGATAAAGGGAGACATGAATAAAGATTACGCACACATTGATACATGCCATACAAGGTGCCACCTGCCCATCAGGATTTAAACACATAGTCATCCACGCACACTCACACACCAATGGCACATTCTCGGGGAGCAATGTGGGGTTCAGTATCTTCTTCTCTTGGACATGTGTACTGGAGGATCGAACCGTCGTGCGACTGTTTCTCTCTCAAGCCAATAGACAATGATGCAGTATTAACTATTGCAGTGCTCTACTTTCTGGACTTTCTAAAACAGAATATATCTGAACTGCAATTACTGCAAAACGCGGCCGTGTGTTTGCTGATTAGGACCAGAAAGAGAGCACCCGTTACACCCATCTTAAAGACTCTTGCTTTAGAATTGATTTTAAGGTATTTTTATTGGTTTATAAAGCTCTTAATGATCTATTTATCAGATTTGCTTTGAGGGTATGAACCCTCTAGAACCCTCAGGTCTTCTGTAGTAGCCTTTCATTTATTGCTAAAGTTAGAACAAAAACCCATGGTGAGGCCGTCTTTTATTTCTACAGTCCATGTCTCTGGAACAGCCTTTTTGAGGACCTAATGGCAGCAGAAATTGTTGGTATTTTTAAAAGCAGACACGAGACGTACCTTTTTGGTCTGGTTTTTAATTGAGTTGCTGAATGTCAGAGTTAAAGCAGGGGGTTCGATCCCCGACTCCTCCAGTCAACGTCAAAGTGTTCTTGGGCAAAACACTTAGCCCCAAGTTGCTCCTGATGGGCAGGTGGCACCTTCCATGGTAGCCCTGTCATCAGTGTATGAATGAATGGGTGAATGATGACATGTAGTGTTAAAGAGCTTTGAGTGGTCGGAACACTAGAAAAAATAAATACAAGTACAGTCCATCTACCATTTATTTATCTTTCTAATTATTTATTGAATTTGTTGTGAACGATGACCTCACGACCTGCTTCACCACCACACTCCATCCCGTCGGCTCCGCTCCTCTGATACCTCCTGTCCCTTCCACTCAGGACCAAGCACCGGACATGGGGCGACAGAGCCTTCTCCATAGCTGCCCCCTCCCTCTGGAACTCTCCCCCCAAACACATCCTAGACTGCACCGATCTTTCTCTATTCAAGTCCCAAATTAAAACTCACCTTTTCAAAACTGCTTTTGATGTGTGACCATTATTGTGTTTTGTGTTTTTAGTGTATAGCTTTTATATATGATGATTTTAATGTCTTTGAGTATTCTGAAGAGCGCTCTATATATAAAATGTGGTATTATTATTATTATTATTATTAGAACTGAAATGTGATAATAACAATGTTGACAAAAAAATCTTTAACCTTAAAATTTTAGGTGAAACACTTTTTTTCAGAAACTGCTCTTAGAACAACAGTTAAAAAGAACGTGTTCTATAGAATGTGTTTCACTTCAAAAGTCAGGTCAAGTCAGCTTTATAGCCACTTTTTATCTCTTGGTCATCAGCACTGCTTAACTTGCAATATGTATGTGTGGTTGCTCCAGAGTTAGCCAAGGCATGAAGTAGTGCACTGCATGTACAGGAGCTGGTGGGTACAGCAGGGAGAGGTAGGAGCTGGTGGGTACAGCAGGGAGAGGTAGGAGCTGGTGGTTACAGCAGGGAGAGGTAGGAGCTGGTGGTTACAGCAGGGAGAGGTAGGAGCTGGGTTAGGGTTAGGGTTAGGGTTAACCCTAACCCTAACCCTAACCTGGGTGCTGGTAGCATATGCCTAAATATTATAATACATTTGTTTATTTTTTTAAAGTAAGCAACTTCACTGTAGATAATCTGAGTGTAAGTGGACAGAACATTCAGCAGCTGTCGCGTGTTGAGCTTTGCAGTGACTGATTCAAAGTGAACGATAGAAATGACTTCTGCTGTTCTTGTTCTGATTGTTGCAGAAGAAGAGACTCCGTGGGTGGCAGCTGTGGTGACGTTTGGCATCGTGGCGATGTCCGTGGCTCTGGTGGTGGTTGCAGTCGTGTATCGGAAACATATTTCCCACTTTCTCTGTCCAAAGGATGCACTGCCTCAGCACTTCAAGGAGGTGTGTATGTGTGTGTGTGTCTGCATGGCATTGTGTGTGTACAAGGTGGTTTGTAGTCTTGGTGCGTGTGGCAAGCAAAGAACATGACCACCTTGTATGTGATGTCCACAACATTGCCATACCGATTTCCACTGTATGCATGTTAGTGTTCATGCAGTTATTCATGTTTCTTGTAGTGTTTTACCTTCTTTTGTCTTTCTTAGCCAGGTATTTAACACAAACCTGAGTCCTTTTCTTTCTGCCCCTTAGTACCTGCTGGCGCCCCCCAACTCCTCCATGTACCTAGCCATGCGTAACTCCCATCCCCCTGACGAGATCTACAACCAGGTCAGCATCATCGCAGATGGCAGGACTCTAGAGGAAGGGCAACCGTTGGAGGCAGCAGGGAGCAACTGCAGTAAACAGCCTGACACCACATAGAGATCGAGGGAAAGACTGAACAGCACAGAAGCAGTGATCAAGAGCCAATCGACAGGCTGGAGTCAGTTGAGACTGCTAAGAGATTATCAGCAGGGGGAACGTTAAAGACACTGAGAAACAGTGTAATCATCGGTTGTTGCTTTACTTCAGAGCTTTAATGCAACACATTCTGCAGCAGGGCCGTATGTTCCTGGAGCAGGAGTCACTGTGAAGGGATGAGGTGTCAGCCACAGAGAGGTGTAGGTGTAGGGTTGACACCTTATCCAAGTGTGATGTTGTGATGTTGACCGTGGCGTTGCCACACACTGTACTGCACAGAAGGACCGGAACACATTGGAGCTGCCATCACTAAAGTGTTTACACTGCCATGGTTTCTGTGTGGAGGTGTACTGACAACAACTGCATCATCTGCCATTCAATGGTCATCACATTTTTTTTAAAGCATACAGTTTTAATTTAAATGTCCTTGTTGCTATATGAAGGTTTACCTAATGAAAATATATTCAGTGGTAATAGTGAAGTGAAGCTAGAAGTGAAAGTGTGTTTGTCGTTGTCTCTGGGATGAGCTGAGGAGAGTTAGCAGCTTTAAGATGTTGGGAATCAGGAATATATACAAAACTGAATCTATATCCCATATATGTGTATATGTGTATGTACTGTATATGTATGTAGTGTTGGGAAGGAAAAGGAGCGTGTTTGAGTTATCAGCATATATAAAACTAAATTCTTGACATCAATAGAATTATTAATGTCAGTAAGATTATTAACGATTATTAATAATAACGGGGCACCACCCTGAGAACAGGGACCAATAACCAGACTGTAGACTAAGTCTCATAATTAGTGTTCACTCACAATGTCAACAGTCTGAGTACTATTACACATTCAGAGTGAACAGTGAAGGTGTGAGTACGAGCACAGACCACATATCAGCTGTTATCACAATACACATGCACACGTAATCACAGACAGCTGCTCTTTAAAGTATAACAGTTTATTAAGTTCCAATAATAATGATCTAGTCAACTAATATCTAAAACTAACAACTACTATACATTTATGAACACGCTATCTAAAACCAACAAAACTGGTAAGAGGGGAGTGTGTGTGTGTGCATGCATGTGTGTGTGTGGGGGGGAGAGGCGAGACAACAGCTCAGACAACGTGTGATGTAATCTAAACGTAGCTACATCACATCCTCTTCACGTCCTCTTCCAGGAAGCGAAACAAAAACAAACAAACAGTCCAGTAGATTCGTTCAGCGAATGTAAAACATTAACCTGGATTCTCTTTCAAACACAACGTTGCGTGCCTCCTTACATGCGGATTGAATCCCATCGAATGGCAGAGAGCTTTCTCTTATCAGACTCAGATCAGGCTGCAGATGTCTCTGCAAAATAGGCCCCAACAGTATGTCTGTATATATATATATAAGCCATTTATAACCTCTAGTTAATAATGAACTAATCATCGACAAAACATACTATTATTTTTTCCATCCATCCATCCATCCATTTTCCTCCGCTTATCTGGAGTCGGGTTGCGGTGGCAGCAGGTCAAGCAGGCCGACCCAGACCTCCCTCTCACCGGCAACATGTTCCAGCTCATTCTGGGGGATCCCGAGGCGTTCCCAGGCCAGCTGGGAGATGTAATCTCTCCAGCGTGTTCTGGGTCTTCCCCGGGGTCTCTTCCCAGTTGGACGTGCCTGGAAAACCTCCAGTGGGAGGCGTCCAGGAGGCATCCTAATTAGATGCCCGAACCACCTCAGCTGACTCCTTTCGACGCGAAGGAGTAGCGGCTCTAGTCCAAGCTCCCTCCTGATGACTGAGCTCCTTACCCTATCTCTAAGGCTGAGCCCGGCCACCCTACGGAGGAAGCTCATTTCGGCCGCTTGTAGCCGCGACCTTGTCCTTTCGGTCACGACCCAGAGTTCGTGACCATAGGTGAGGGTAGGAACGTAGACCGAGTGGTAAATTGAGAGCTTTGCCTTCCGGCTCAGCTCCCTCTTCACCAAGACGGTCCGGTGCAGCACCTGCTTTACTGCTGCAGCCGCACCGATCCTTCTGTCGATCTCCCGCTCCATCTTACCCTCACTCGTGAGCAAGACCCCGAGATACTTGAATTCATTCGCTTGAGGTAGGCACTCCGTCCCCACCTGGAGGGAGCAATCCACCGGTTTCCGGCAGAGAACCATGGCCTCAGATTTGGAGGTGCTAACTCTCATCCCCGCCGCTTCACACTCAGCTGCAAACCGCCCCAGTGAATGCTGGAGGTCACGATCCGAGGAGGCTAACAGGACCACATCATCTGCAAATAGCAGAGAAGCGATCCCGAGACCCCCGAGACTGACGTTCTCCACCCCCAGGCTGCGCCTAGATATCCTGTCCATGAAAGTCACGAACAGGACCGGTGACAAAGGGCAGCCCTGGCGGAGGCCAACACCCACCGGGAACGTGTCTGACTTATTGCCGAGAATGCGGACACAGCTCCTACTGCAGTCGTACAGAGACCGGATCGCCCATTGTAATGGGTCCGGCACCCCATACTCCCGCAGCACCCCCCACAAGAACCCCTGAGGGACCCGGTCGAAAGCCTTCTCCAAGTCCACAAAGCACATGTAGACTGGTTGGGCAAACTCCCAGAACCCCTCCAGTAGTCTTGCGAGGGTAAAGAGCTGGTCCACTGTTCCACGGCCGGGACGGAATCCGCACTGCTCCTCTTGAATCTGAGGTTCAACAAACGGTCGGAGCCTCCTTTCCAGCACCCTGGCATAAGCCTTCCCCGGGAGGCTGAGTAGTGTGATACCCCGGTAATTCGAGCACACTCTCCGGTCCCCCTTTTTGAAGATGGGAATTTTTTATTTTTTAATTATGAATAATTGCTCTGTTAACATATCACATATTTCTTGCAAGTCATCTAGTCTATAAAACCTTAGTAAATAATGAAGTAATTATAAACAATCATTAATAAATGATTCATGAGCAATTAGTTCATATGTTATGATCCACTACACACGTTATGACCTTCATCATTTCTTCATCATTTCTAATGAGATCTAACACATTTGAGGTTTTTACAGTCGCTACTCTAAAGTATAAACTATTCAGCATTCTGTTAAAAAGACAGACAGTGCATCCAATCAGCGACGATCCTTAGCATAGAGTGCATCCAATCAGCAACAATCTGTATCGATAGAGTGCATCATTTCCATTGTAGAGCACTTTCTCTCCAACCCTATCAAATCTGTCTTGAGGATGCACTGGCTCAGATGCTCAAAGGAGCAGTGTACCAGGGAGGACGCTGCTGCTACAAACCCTTGAGGTGGCTCCAAATATGCCATCTTCAACAGACTGGGGTTGGATAGACCCAAGATATTGAAGACAATTGAGATCAAATCTTCCACAGGAAGTCCATCCTTGAACTCTAAAGCTGTGACTGCAAGAAATGCTGCCGGAGGTATTGAAGATGCTGACAACAATAATCAAACAAAGGTGTCTTTGAAGCTATTCTTTGTGTTTGACTCGTCCTTTTTAAGCTGTTATAGTCATATTGAATGTTGTTCGACTCTCTGCAGTCATTATATTGTCAGGTTCCAGGAACCAAAGGATCAAGCTTTTATACCTCTAACAACATGCATGCACACTGATATTATAAAGTCTAGCTATTCTCAGGTACTGTCCCTCACAATGTCACTGAATTCACCAATAACTATTCACCTGGACAGTTCATGATGCTGTATCATTGTAATCATTGATCACCAAACATAGGGAGAGACATCTTTCCTGTCTCATGTTTGGTTCAGGAGATATGATGCTAAATACATCATTTGGTTATGGTGGAAAGTAAAATGGCTGCTATGGCTACTACAATACGTTTATGTGATGGCTTCATTTCATCAAATGTGTGGACCATCACATTGAATGAGTATACTAAGTGCCATGCTTTTATGAAGAAGTGAACATCCTTTCCACATCTCACCAGGACGATTACCCATCGCTACAGAAGAGCGGCCTCCTTAGCTGTGACATATTCATATTGACACTGGGGTCAGAGTGGGAAATATAAAATAATGAATAGAGAATACATTTCTTAGGATTTCAGATGTTGTATGGTTATGTGTTTCTACTGCTTAGAAAGCTATTTACAAAGTGCCCCAATAACAGAAACCAATGCAAATTCTGATCAAAGTGCAAAAACGTTTATTCTGATATGGAATTTTGCTGTTGTTATTATTCTATTAATTGGCAAATTAGATCAATATGAAGTTAGTTATCAGGGCTTTTAAAGAGGCATTCAGAATGTGCCCTATGTCAACATTAGAGGTCAAACATCAAATGATGTTGTAGTCAGTGTCATGAATATGTGACGGGTACATAGACATAGTGTAAGCTTTGATATATACACATATGACTTCGTGGTATTCTGTGCATGTTACCCTCTGTATTACTGTCTCTATGTCATGAGTTGAATCACTTTGGGTGGACCATAGGGGTGTGCACTGTAAATTAGACTCAACAGAAGAAGAATACTCGATCCAGGAGGGGGCAGTAGTGTAGTGCAACGTTAGGACACCAACTGCCCTAACACCTCAGAGAAGAAGAAAAGAAGCTATTACTTTGAAAGTCCAACCGGAAACTGTTTCCGACTTCCGCTCCAGCTGCGGAGACGGAGACGCGCCTGGACGGAGACGATGATGAGTGCATGTGAAGAACTGTCAGGACCTCGATGAATATAAACCATGTCTGCTGCTTTTTACGTCTGCCTTCTCTTCTGGTACTTCCAAACCAACGCTGGTAAGTTGTTAACGCTATTAATGCGGTTTTCAATGTTATTCCAAACGAGCGCGTTACATTAACGACTGTGTCCATTGACTGTGGTCGTGATAGCGTTAGCTAGCTAATGCTCGATAGGAATTCCTCTACAGAAGGTATCAACCGTAACTAGTTCCAGCTAGCTAAGCTACAGGCCTAAGGTTAACGTCTAGCTTCTTTACTATGTAACGTTAGAGCACTATGTGTATCACATGAACGAGGAAAGCCCCTCTTCATGCAGTTAGCTTGGTGGCGCGTTAGCCTGTTGTTATCTGTGTCTGTCGAGATCAAGCTAGTCGCACAGTAATGTCTGTGCAACCGCTCCACGTTGATAATAATGTGCATGCTCATAAAGTGGTTAGGTTTGCTCACCTTTAAGCTAGACCCAACTACAATGGCTGCTAACGGCAAAGTTGACCTGCACCAAACATTGCGGTGCCAGGGTGAAGGTTGTTATCGTGCTGTGCTAAGAGAAACAGAAAGTACTTCTGTGAAGTGATATTCTGTGCGTCATGTATCACGTTCAAACGGAGGTAAGACTTACCATTTAATAGTTTAGACAATATGAGCAGGAAAAGCATGTTCTCCAAGCAGTACAGTTCAACACACAGAATAACCATATGTGGGTCATGTACGAGATGAATATGCAGGTCAAACTTCAAACATTTTGATAAAAGTAATTAGCACTATAGGTGATCATAATAATCATAGCAGTGCGGTTGTAGAACTAAATGTAAAGGTGCATTGAATGAAATTGTTGAGCAACATTGAAAATGAAGCAACTAAACGGTTTCTGTCGGTTGTCTTGGTCGGTACCAGCTCCTGTAATAAACACAATACAGCATGACAGGACATGGATCCCTCCGCTGCAATGGAATCATCCACATGTTCATCTGCACATCGAGTGTTCTCACAACCACGTTGTTAACACCAGTTATTTGTCGGTTCACCACAGACAGTGAAGAGTGAAGCCGATGTGCAGTCTCTCTGCTGGGCTCTGAGTAGAGCGGGTCTCCTTCAGTCAGAGGGTTGGTCCTCAGACCACTTACCATCCATCCACCGCTCATTATGCTCTCTACTGCTTCTCAAGCCTTTTGTTCATTTTGTAAATTAACACATTTAGCGTAAGATAGACCACCCAGGCACGGGACAACATGAACTGTTCATGTCACGATTAATCTGGCCCAAATACTTGCGATTAAGAATAGTATCCCGATAATCATCAAATATATGTTAAAAAAATCCTAATATGGCACAAAGACATACAGCAATCAATGGACCTTACATTTATGTAGTTCAGTGTTTGACTGTGGTGGGAGGACCTCGCACCCTCGTGGGGGTCCTCCTGCTCCCCTGGAGAAGGTGTTACGGATAAGTTAAATCATCAGTATGCTGCACTTTGACAGTCAATGTCAGATCCTACATGAAGAACGTGAGCGTCCTGCAAACTATGTTGTGCTCTTGTTTTAGCAGAGGTGGAAGTTAACTAAGTACATTTCTTCAAGTACTGTACTGAAGTACAATTTTGAGGTACTTGTACTTTACGTGAGTATTTCCGTTTCCTGTACCTTTATCCGTGTAGTACACGACATCTCAGAGGGAAATATTGTACTTTTAACTTAATTTATTTGACAATGTTAGTTACAATTTTGGCTACTTTTCAGATTTCAATTCTTAATAAAAAATATAAATCAACAAAATGAATATGATGTATTATACAGCCTAATTATTAAGTTTATAAAGTAGATGAAATGCGCTCTGCCGTTACCAGCTACAGCATAAAGTGATGAACACTTAGATGCATCACTAGTTATGATCCAGTGATGTAGACCTTCCATAAATGCATCATCATGACTGTTTACTTTTGGTACTTGAAATATAATGTTTGATGCCAATAGTTATGTACTTTTACTTAAGTTACATTTTGGAGGACTTTTGCACTGCTCTAGTAAATCATTTAATCATAAACGCACTGGTTGTATTTCTATGAATGGGGATGAAACAGGAAAAGAGTCTCTCTCACAACGCATGGTAAACTATGAGCGTGAGCTGAGAGCGCACAGAGGAGTTAATGCTCGGCGTGCTGTTTGTTATTGTCTCTAACCTCCACAATGCAAAGACAGAATTATGATCATCTGTAAACTCATATCTCATATTCATGGACTACTTTATGGCCTTTGTAGAAGCTCTGTAAAGAGAAATGTCAAATATAAAATGCATTATGAAGAAACAAAGGTTGAATATCCTGTAAACTATTTGAGTTGGCTGCAAAATATTTACTCCAATGTAGATTTTAAAGACCTCCAGTTTCAAACACTTTTTGATATCTCTTTGCGTTTAAAAAATATGGACCAATAAACTTCTTAGGGGTGTGGCTTATATATCAATACACATAACTTCTAAACCATTTGTCCTAAAATCACCAGATTTGCAGCATATGTGCACATCGCATCCTGTAACAACCTGACATTTTCTTTCCATTCAACAACTATGGGCGCTACAGTAAACCCCCGATTTAGTGCTTTTTTTGTCACTTTTTGCATTTTTCAGCCTTCGTACTTTAACAAACTCCTCCTACAGAATTTATGCGAACGACTTCCAATTTGGTCAGGATGCTCTTAAGACCTTTGTGATAAAGTTATCAAATTCTTGAGTTTTCATGGAAGAACCTTGACGTGGCCATTTTGCACCATTCGGCATGAAAAAGGAAGTTGTTATAACTCCAAGGTACATTATCCAAAACCCCTTATGCATGATGCTACTTCAAGCTTCAGGACATTTCCATGCTAAAATGTTCACATTGTCATTGCGCCGCCTACTGGCAAAAGGAAATGTCACATTTTATAATTTGGTAAGGATAGCCTTAAGACATTGATGATGCATCATCATGAATATTGTGCGTTTTTGTTGAACGCTGTTGCCGTGGCGATGCATCATTCGCCATGAAAAAGTAGGCTGATGGTTTAGTGGCTTTGGATGCTCAAAAACTCATGGAACTTTATACATGTGTCACAGGTCATTGGAAGAAATATTTTATATAATTTTTTGTCTTGGCTATTTTAAATTGCCTCTATAGCGCCCCCTACAATATTTCAAAAGAGCAGCCCCAGCGCTACATGTATGGAACTTGGTAGGCACATGTATCCTACCGAGACTTAAATATAAGTCTCCTGGGACCATGATCTAAACCCTACCGGAAGTCGGCCATTTAGATTCTTGTGTCATTTTTCCATCGATTTTGGCCTATTTTTAGTCACTATACTTTAACGAACTCCTCCCAGGGACTTCATCAGATCCACTTTAAATTTTGTCAGTACGATTGTACCATTGTGATTAAAAGTTATCAAAAGCTTTACGTTTGATGTAATCATTTAGCCGTAGCGGGCGGCTACTTTACGTGATTTCCCCATCAAAAAAGCTGATGTAACTCAGCCGGACTTGTTCCAAACTTCCCAAGCTTCATAACTCATGGCCTGAGAATGCCTACAAGCTAATACTCACTAGTACTCACAGCGCCACCTGCTGGCGAAAGGAAATCAGCCTTTTCTGACAAACTGCATCCGATTTACATGACTTTTACAAAATGTGGTTTACTCTTGATATAGAGCAACATAATGCATGTATGCGCGTGTTCTGTAGCGCCACACAGCAGATACAGGAGCGGTGCACTATTTGCAAAGCATCAATTCCAGCATCAGGCGGTCCACGCGGGGAAAAAACGTCAGACTCGCGGCCGCACTGTCCAACTGTCGCAGAAATTCTCGCCCGCGCAGGTCGGAGTCCCGCCGGCACCCCCGGCGTGCGGGAGGATGCGAGGGCCCGTTCATCGCTGCTCGCAGCTTTAATTAATAATTTTTTACAGTTTTCCACCATTTCAATCCGCATGTGTTATTGCTTGAGTTTACGACCGTCCTTCAGAACAGACGGTGAAACTGATCGCAGGTGTCTGGAAGAGCCACAACTATTTCGAGTGATTGTGTCTTTGGTTTGTTCCTCTTTGTTGAGGTCACAGTGTTGTGCAACTGAGATTTCCAGCATGGTTCTTCTTTTCTCAAGTCTCAGGCAGAAGTAGCACATTTCCCCTCTGTTTTGTTCTCATTTTGGTTTCTTTATTCTTTAGTCTTTATCTGTTTCTTTTGGCTTTTGAGTTCACTCACTACATTGTGAGTGTCAAAGGATTCACATCAGTTAGCAAAATGTGTATCTTTTTTTAAAGTTGTTTTAAAAATGGTTCTCTTTTAAAACAAATAAAAATAACCCCCAGTAATATCCAAGGCCATGGATATGTAACTTCTTATATAATATAGTCCACAGCCAGCAGGAAGCTTCCAGGCGGTCTCCAGCCAGCTGCCACCTTATTTAGGTTTTTGGAGTGAAATGAGGAGCATCTCATCTGAACTTCACAGACCAGCCATTCCTCGTCCGTTGTGGCACTTTCAAAGTGAGTGACGGGAATAAATGGAAACAAACTTTCAGCTCAAAACACAGAGACACAGCACTGCACAGTGCTGTGTCTCATGGCCTGTTGGCTCACGGCATCATACACAGAATGCGTCATGGTTTGTTGAAAATCACACTAAGTCTTAAGTCTTATTTTAAGAAACAAACAATGAGGCACCTAGCCAACCACATTTATTTATGTAACTGGCAGCATTTTTATTTTTTGGATAACATGATCTTGTTATTCTTGAAGTCGGTTAGAATTGCAAAATACTCAACATTTTAGTAAAATGTGTTTATTTTTGCAAGTTAAGCATGAATAAATGTTACCGCTTGCCTTTGTGTTACATTATTGAAATTAGTTTTTAAAACCTTATAAAATATCAACGATCAGTAATCTTACACTGATTGTAGGCTGCTTTAACGCCATCATTTATTGTGATGCATAAATAGCCTTTATTGTGCTCAATGAACTGGAGTAGATCCTGAAACACCCCTTTGTATTGAATCGAGACCCTTGGAACCAAATGGATAAAGGAGTAACCGGGGAGGCCAGTGCCACCGCTTCAATCTCACTGGCCACCCCGGTTACTCCCAACATTTCTGCCATGTCATTGGCCCTCACCGGTTGAACTGGCACACCGCCCAGCACTACTAGTACTCTTATCGATACTCCTAATGGTTCTTTCTTTCTTCTCTCTGCCATGATGTGTGTCTCACGCTGTACTGAGCTAGAGACAGAGACACAGAGAGAGGACGTTTGAGACGAGCACATCTCACTCTGGAACTTCTAAAGGATCGAAAGCAGAACTCCGGACCGCCTCAATACTCCGGGTTTCATTAATTTAGTATCAGTTCCTCTTTAGAAGCAGCTCTCGGGGGGCATCCCTAGTTATGTGTCGACCATTGCAGGGATTATCTAACACCGTGCAGTTTGTGTTGGATAAATAATCTCTTCCGTTTTCCTGCACTGGCATAAATGTCACGTAAACACCAATGTGCTCCATGCAGCAGCACGGACAGTGAGCAGCTGTTCAGCTGTCTTGGATGAGGAGAGGGATGGACTGAGCTGCAGCAGAAACGCATGCGTCTGTCGGCCGTGAGCTACCACTGACTTCCTCTTAAGCTTTCTCATATCGGCCAAGTTACCTCCTGTAAGTTTATGGCAAACGCAAGAACGTTGTTGAGAAAAACGCAAAAGTGAAAGACAGCCCTATTTATATTTAATTATTTATATTTGACTTAGTATTTTATTGCTTTTGTAGTGGCTTTTAAAAACTATATTTATGTTCTGTAATATGTAAAGTACTTCCCCTCATTGAGGAGGAGGTTGTAAAGCAGGCTGAAGATGCTTTGAAGTTGTCTTTTCATGTGACAGAAGGTTGTATTAAAGCTTGTTCCATAGATTAGTATGATTTTATTATGTGTTATTCAAGATATGAATGAAGGGCCGAATGCTTCTAAGACGGTTTAGTTATTTCTTAATAACAAAGATTCTTTGTTGCCCTCGCACCAAAAGGGGGGGTGGATAAATAACAACAAAATAAACAGCAAAAAACATACGTGTTAATCTTCTTCTGTGCCACAAAGCTCCATTGTTGTCCAAAAAACAACCCAGAGCACATGAATGAGCCACACTGCTCAGTAACATTACCATGGCCACTGGAGCACCAACCCAACAACAACCCCAACACAACAAACGCACTGTTCTCACACACTACAGTGAGCAGCTGCTCAGGACAAATACTGAGAATTTGATGCTTTTCTTCATCATATATGACAATAAATTGAGTGCATTTGGATCAAGAAATTGTTATTTACAGCCAACATAACTTGATAACTGTTAGAATATGATGTATTGTAATAACATAGACTGTGGCTTCTCTTGTCTGTTTCAGTCGATGCAGAACTGAAACCACCAGAGAACCTGACCATGATCACCATGAACACCAACTACACACTGAGCTGGGATTGGGACCAGAGTTCATCAGAGAGTCACGCTGTCAGCTTCACCACACAATACGTGGCGTAAGTGTCCCTCAGACATGCATCCGTTAGGGCTGTCCCCATTCTACATAGTGGAGCCATTGAAATAAGCCTTCTAGTTTAACGGCTGCAGTCTAAGGCATGATCAGCGGTTTTCCGTGTATTCTTTCCCGCCCCCTCCTACTGGAGAGTCTAAAAAAAAAAAAAAAAAAAACGTGAAGGAAAACGCTGCGTAGCTTACCGGCATCCTGCACCGTTTGAGACGGAGATGACGGAGAAACTACAGAACTGGAATTTCATCGTATTTCCCTGAAGTCCATTTGGCCTTCCCCATGAGATGCATGAACAGCTAATGCTTCATCGACAAACACCCTCCACTCAGCATCACTACATGGCTTTGTGGGGTACGGCAGGTGGGCCGACGGGGACTTCAAGGTGCATTCAGGTGTACCTCGTTATCTCAAACTCCAGCTGTTGTTGTAAAGTACCCTCTTGTCTTCTCGTGGATCTTCTTTTTGTTTGTAGTTTAACCCGTCGTTCCCAGTGGACCGGTGAATACATATTTACATTTGACCATATGAACTTAAAGTGGTACATTCCAAAATGTCCTCGTAGTACCATGTAGCATCTCTTTTTAAAGAAGAGTGTGGAGATGGCGACGCTCCTAACATACATCACTCACGAGGAAGAGAAACCGGCGATTGTGAAGCAGAGCAGCAAATTTGTTAGCAGAAGCTCTGAAGTGCTTTGCCTGGATACACATTCAGGCTGGTAGAACCAACATGACAGCTTGCAAAACAAACGGGACGTTTTGCAGTATTCATGTCCTGGAGAGGTGTTTCAACAGTATCCATGTGGCTCACATGTTGGCCACTACACCACTTTATATATTATCTCAACAGCTTACTATAAGAGTTGGGACAGACATCATGTTTCCCACGACAGGAATTGTAATAACTTTTGGAATAATTAGCTAAAATAATGATAACACTTAAATCTGTCAGCCTGCAAAAGTCAGTATGTGAGAGTCATACATATCTGTGATCACTGTGATGCTCTCGGCACAATAAACCCACGTACGTTACTCTGATTATTTATCCATCTTACAGTTCTCTCTACAATCAGCCTCCCAGCCTGTAAAGTCTTGGTTTTGATTGTTTTTGATCCAGCTCTGTCTGGTGGGAAGTGAAACCTCCTCTGATCTTTGGTAGTGTGAGTTAATGCGTTGAGTGTCTCAGCTGTCCCCCAGGAGAGGTGGGATGAGGTCTAGACGGAATCCAAACCATCTCCAGGAAACAACTTCAAGCCTTTACTGACCAGATGTGGATCATAGCCAGCAGCTTCTCACGCACAACATGATGTATAAGCTGCAGTGTGGATGATGGAGCACATGTTTTATTGATTGGCATAGTTTATTTCAAACTTTGAAAGTGGTGAACAGATGAGATGTCTTTTACTCATCTCAGATGTAGCATCCCAAACTAACTTATATATCCTTCTGTTTTTATGTATTGTTTTAATTGAGGGAGTCTAGTTTAAGACTATCATTATATATTCTCAGTTGCTATGGTTATTACCTTACAGTTGTTGTTTCTCGGTCCCTCAGGAGGTACAGGCTGTCTAAAAAGAAAACTCCGACGTGGAGCACCGCCTGTGAGAAGACGTCGCCTAGGTCATGTGACCTTACAGAGCTCAGTCTGTACTTCCTGGGCATGTATGTACTTCGTGTACAAGCCGATGTGAACGGGCATGTCTCCGACTGGGGGCAGAAGGAATTCTGCCCAGATCAAGATGGTAAGATGGAGATGACGAGTGGAGGGGGGACGAGGATTAGTCCCTCTGGATGTTCAGGCAGCTATTTAACAGGATAGACTTGTTTCACACGAGCTCATAGCCGTGTGATCTCAGGCGGGGCGCCACAAACCATCCAAAACAATTCAAACACGCTTTGACAGTCTACTGCATAGAGTGTGCGACCAGACGGAGATGCTGGTAGAGCTGTGAGCGATGTTAGGAAAGGTAACTGCTGCGTTGTGCTTTGAGTAATGCAGCTCTGAGCTAACACAACCACAGTGTAGAGCTCAGTTAAGAGCATGTGAGTAGCACAGTGACGTCACATCAGTTAAACTAGAGATGCACCAATTACAATGTTTAAAGAAGTCTGACCGGCCATTTCCACCTTTCTGAGAGCCAGAGTTTACAGCAGGGCTCCACCTTCCTGAACAATGTCGGTCGTACCAGTCTCAATGTAAACTGTCAAAAATTTAAATTATCTTTTTACTTAGTTATTGGCATCTATAGTGGTTATTTTCATATAAACACAATCACTTCAAGAAGTGATTGTGTTTTTATTCAAATATTAGCATCTTGGCATTAGTAGTTTTAATAATGAATGATAAGCTGCTTAGAGCTCGTGTTAGGAAGTTAAACAGCTCATAATTCATCTCTAATGTTTATTTATGTTGTTGTGAAATCATCTCAAACTACTGGATTTATTCACGTTTCAGTAGAAACTACATTTGAACACATGATAGCGTTTCATTTACCTTCACCCAATACTCATTTTTACTGAGTAGAGCTTGAACGCAACATAATGAAGTCAGGTCAACCTCATAACGTTGTCTGTTTATCTGCGTGCTGTGAGCAGAAGAGCCGCTCACTGTGAGCAGCCTGATGGGGATGAACTACAGTAGAACACGCGTCTGATTAAGTTAGTTGGTCCAGATGCTTTCAGGTTGTTATTTTGGAATTACAGGAGTAACTGTCTGTGCTGCTATGTGGCAACGTAAAACTATCTTGCGGCACAGGTGTGTTAGTGTGACTCACAAAGAAATGTGAGATTGAAGGACTGTTGAACGTCAGGGCCGATCAGAACACCGTCTGATTTTGATCAATCTGTGCATCTCTAGGTTAAACCTCATACTGCTAAAGATCCCAACATAGATTCTAAATGTATATAATCATTTCTTAATCTGCACTTTGCAGCAACCCACACATTGAGGTCAGATACAAGGTAACGGTATTTCAGTGGTGCACGCTCAAACAACCAGCATGAGGCAGTAGGTGTTGGGCTAACGGACCGTGTGGATGTCTCCAAACTCACCTGCTATTGTGCTTCATGTAGCTGCAGGGGCGCTACATGCATGGGCTGGGTAATGTGGAATATAGATCAGAGTGTTGGGATTCATCAATAAACTCTAAGCTGGTTACATCACTGGTGTCATGGCTGTCAGACAACTGAGCCAATCACAGTGAAGCCTGAGAAAATGCTTTAACAAACGGTGAAATACTTCTCCAGGAACTCTTGTTGTTGTTGTCTGGATGTTGCACAGCAGCACCGTGTGAACACACGGCGCCGCGCAAAGTCACACACACTAAAGTGTGTGTGTGTGTGCGCTGAAGTAAACGGTAAACTAAGTAACAACCACATCAAACATACACCGAAGGCACAGCTTTCAGGAGCTATTTGAGTGTCTTTCCCGAGGACACATCATCATCCTCCTATGGATGAACACAGTTGATGGCTGTGAGCGATCTCACTGAGCTCCAGAGCAGAACTTCTCCAATCAGAGGCTGCAGACTTGTCATGAGTCCTGCTGCCTTCAGACGGCTGAACTGAAGGAGAGGGTTTATTAGCCGACATTATCAAGCAGCTGTGGAGACCTGATACCCAAGAATCATTAGTAGAGCAATGCACACTGCTTTACTGATGTTCCTGCTGGAATCGCATTCAATGTTTTCAGTAATATTCCATTATTATTATTCAGTTTGTTCTTGTGGACAAAATCGCTTGAGTGACGTGTCTGAAACGTGTGATATGAGACTTCTATTCTCAGTGTAACTTTTGAATATTCTCCACCAAAATACCAACAACCGGCCTCATATGAATGAACCTGCTTCCTGTGCACCAACATATTACACAGACAGAAGCAGAGCTCACTTTAAGTTCAGGAAATGATGCAACTGTCGGAGTGGTTTGTGTGATAATGTATAAGAACGTTTCTCAAACCCCAGCGCCCGCCGTCACAGCCGGCTGGTGGTCAGCTGATCCGGATTATCGTGACCACGGGCCCGCTGCACACGCAAATATTACACCCCCGCACACAGTTTGGTCGCACAATAGCAGAAGGCAACCCAAAACCACATGTCATTAGGACTATACCAAACAGCTCAAAGCTTCATTCGTAACGTTTGCATTCAAGTTATTATTTCAACGTACAGAAACATTCTGCGTTAAAGCCTCGGTCTTTCTCTCACGTTCTCATCAGAAGACTCACAGGAGATCCACACATTGTATGACCCACTGCCATGGAAGACGTATGCAGTATTTAAACCCAAGTCTTTGCTTTGAGCGCTCTCCCACGCCTCTCACACAGATGCTGGAGTACGGCTCTGATGACTAGCTCAGTCGTGTTGAGCAGAAACACGAATAAAAACATTTATCAACATCGGACAATTCAAAGTAGTGTCCACTGGCTGTGACATTACTGGGAGCTGTTTGATTAGGGCTGCAACTAACTGTTTTGCTCATCAATCAGTGTGTAAGTTGCTTTTTTGATAAATCATTTATTCTATAAAATAGCAAATGAATGTGCCGCACAACCTCTCAGTGCCAAGTTGAGGTCTTCAGATGTCTTCTTATTGATTATTAGTACATGGAAACCTTGTTGTATTACTGTTGAAAGGCCCCTAATCCATCCATTCCTCTCTCTGCTCCTGCTAGCTGCTTTGGGTCCGCCAACCAAAGTGGATCTGTCTCCTGCTGGAAGTGACCTGGACGTTTTCATCTCTGATCCTCTGACCAGCACCAACAACTCCATGAAGGAAAACCACCCCGAGCTGTATTACCACATCCTTTATTGGGAGCGCTCCGTAGACTCACAGGTAGGACACGCATCTGACAAACCATAGGCCCATGCATACCTTATGGCTTTCAAGTAATATACTCCATAAAGAATATACATCACAATGTTCCTCAGACTGCAACTTGTGGGTTTGAGCAGCCTTTTGTATTGCAGATCTCTTTAATATCAGTTGATACTCTCATGCAGCTCGACTGATCCACACAGACGTGTTGCATCGGGACAAAATACCCCACCGTTTCTCACTTCCCATTTTGTCTTCAGTCCCTAAAGACACCTGGTAAACCTGTGAGACTGCAGCAGCCACAGAGTCAAGTGGTACACTCACAATCAGCCCGAGCAGAGCAGCTGTGTTCTGTGTGTCTGTTCTGCATGTTCAGCAGAGTGTTTTTGTCTGAGTTTTGACTTGTGGCCTGTACATCTAGCGGAGGCGTTTCCTGTCTGTGCTACAAGGTGAATCTCGCATGAGTTCTTTTATGGTGCCATGGTTTCCTGCCAGGTGCTATTGTACAAAGCAGCCAGTAAGTATGTGTTCAAACTGGTTTGACGAGGAAGACGCAGGTTACGAGAGTGCATCCTAAAATACCTGCGCTGATGCAGAGCCAACGAGTGTGTCAGGAGACTTGGACGAAGGCCACAGATTAAAAAAGCAGCCATTATGAAGTTATTAAGTAAATAGAAAGAGCTCCACCGTTACCATGCTAAACAGCTTTTCAACACATTAATGCATCGCTGTGTATAATCCGGTGATATAGATACTTTCTCTTTCTGAGCCAAACTACAGTCTGTGAACAGAGCCAGCCCCCCTGCTGAGAAGGATGCAATTATTTACATTCATTGTGAAACTGGCGTGACTTTTTCAGGCTGCTGCAGTCTAAGTAATAATCCTTCTGACAGGTAGCTTTTATTACACTTTTTAAATATGTGTTTAACTATATCAAAACATCCAGTCACAACCTCTCCTATTGTTGCCCTATTGCAAGGTCAATTGAAAATGTGCCCGGCAGACAGATTTTAGTCTAAGCTGTACGAGGACGTATGACTGTGTGTATTCTGTGTAGGTTACCTTCTGCTGTACCGGCTTTATGTGTAATATGACGAAAGAATATGTTGATTTCGGACGGTGTTTTAGGACCGGATTCATTTTTCGTAGTTCGATGGTGAATTCAATTGAATTGTGGCGCCGGCCCGCTTACGTCACTCCAGCGTTCCGTTCAGCGGTGGGATGTGGTCTGGCAGCCCCCCAGCAGGCAGACCCTCTCAGGGAGTCCCAGAACTGTGACACGCCATCTTTGACTGCAGACGCTTGAGCCACCTCTGGATGTCCATTGTCTTTGCTGGCTGTCATTACCTTTGCAGACACATAAATGATGCATCAATAGAAGTAACTTAATATTATAATTTAGAACAATGTAACAACAAAAGAGCACATTTGGCTGCTTTTATATTTAGGCATATTGTCTTGATTCTATACTTTTTATCCTATATACACGAGCTGTGCATCAGTATGTACACACGTTAACTTAGTCCCAACTCATGAAAGGCACGTGATCTGAGAAGCATCCTGGCAAAGGAGCGTTTCTGCTCCGATGCAGCCTTCCTAGCGCGGGGCTTTACAGACGCACAGATATATGAATGAGGATCAAGGAGAAGACCAAAGTCCTGTTGACGTACTCTCAGTGCATCTCGCCTTGTCTGCATAGCACACAGATTTCTGATAGTCTTTAAAATACGTCCTGATCCGTAGATAATGTGCTTCAAAGTACAAAGAATTCATCTCAGCAAACTACCATCAATGTAAAAAACATTCAGATCCATCCGCCCAGACATGTGGTCCCACTAATGCACCACAGCTCTAAAGTGACTGATGGACGTCTGAGTCGACATGAATCGCTTTGTGTTAGCCCAGGACAGTCATTAGATCGTGGCAATGTATTGTGTAGGGGTTCACATACAGACTGTTACAGTTGATGCATACAAGCGAGTGTTGTGATGTAATGCACACGTTTTGTAATCATAGCGTTGAACTGATAGTCACTCACCAGTAGTTCATTTGAATGAAACGTTCATGAGTAATGTATGATAACAATGTGGTTGAATGACCTCTGTGCTTTGGTTTCCACCACATCCTCACAGACATCCATCACGATCCAAGCGTTGGGTTGGACTGTAGTGTGCTGGTTCACGAGTAAAGGAAGTGAAGTAGCCTCCCTAAAGTCCTCTCCTCTCCCCTCTGTCCTTCAGGCCTTAAGAACTCAGACGTTGAGTAGCAGTGCCAACATAGTGACTTTGCCAGACCTGAAGGCCTGGACTTGGTACTGTGTGAGCGTCCAGACGTGCTATGACTTCTACAACAAGAAGAGCAGCTTCACCGCACCCCACTGCATGCAGACCGAAGGTAACTGCCCGTTGCTAGGAATAGTCCACACAGCTGTGTTAGACTATGAATCACTCCAGCTCGTTTCTCCAACATGTGTTCAAGTGTTTGTTTTGTAAACATTCTGCTTTCTTAAGATGACATGTCATTATGTAAAGAGACAGAGGTGTTAGGTAATGGCAAAACCAAATCCCAAAAACCTGTCGGTAACACACTCAAAGTCCTGCCAGTCATATGTCTTGGCATTTTGTTGGCATTTTGGTGACATGTTTCAACACCTTAATTCAAATATGCAGAACATTTGGTAATGTTTGGACAAACGGTGATTGATTCATGACCACATTGGCTCCTGGGCTCTGTTTCAGAAAGCAGGAGCAGTGAAAGCCTGAGATGAGAGGACTGACCATGGTACCTGACTCCTCTCTGGCTCCTCCCTCTTACAGAGACGGACACGCTGCTTTAGTTCCTCATCCATTCAGTCTGAATGATTCAGTCTGTATCGAAGCGTGTAACGAAGGGTCACTGAGTGTGAATCCTGACTCAACTCTGTTTCATCTTCAGTTGTTTTGTCAGATTACAGCTGATCTGTTTCAGATGTAGTGTTTAATCCACAGTCAGATAGTCTGCTGAATGATGAATAACACGTAGTTGTGTTAACTTATTGACTCTTTTTAGGCTCTTGTTTGCGTGTCTGCGTTTATTTCTCTACGTGCAGGCTCTTCCTGTTTACCTGTTGCCATGGTGACTCACGATATCACCACTCGAGAGCTAAACTCGCGGCGAGTTGATTGAGCTAAACTCGCGGCGAGGTGATTGATCTCAACTCGCGGCGAGGTGATTGATCTCAACTCGCGGCGAGGTGATTGATCTCAACTCGCGGCGAGGTGACTGATCTCAACTCGCGGCGAGGTGACTGATCTCAACTCGCGGCGAGGTGACTGATCTCAACTCGCGGCGAGGTGATTGATCTCAACTCGCGGCGAGGTGATTGATCTCAACTCGCGGCGAGTTGACTTGAGCTCAGGTACTGTTGGTATTGGGTCGTCGCCAATACAGAACCTGGTGTCTTTAAGCATTCCCTTTACAATAGAGATACTTTGAGACTTGGTTGGATTGATTTTCATGCGGGCCCACTTAATGTTCTCCAGTAGCCGCTTGGTGCACGCTGCAGTAGTGGTCAGTGTTGTCATATCGTCCATATATATACACGAATGGGTGGTAGACGGAGCCCGGCCGTAGTTCGTTCACCGCCCACCACCCATTTTGATGCTCTGATGACTTCCATGGCCGTTGTAAAAGCCAAGGGTGAGATTGTGCAGCCTGCCATAATGCCTACCTCCAAGCGCTGCCATGTTGTAGTAAAGTCAGCTGTGGCGAAGCACAGTTGCAGGTCTTGGAAATAGGTTTTATTATGTTATTCCAACAATGATCTTTGTAAAATGTGGTAGCAAACAGAGGTATGGTTTAGGAAATGTGTTTTTCAAAAGAATTCGAAATGGAGGTAAATGTAGTGGGCGCACCTAGAAAGTCAGAGTGGCAATTCTGTAGAGGACATTTATCTGGACATGTGTGTCAAATGAGATCAGTGATGTGTGGAAATGTCTAGAGCAGCCGTGTCAGCCACCGAAAAGACGCTCTATGATCAGGGGGAGGCTTTCTAGCTGGAACCGCTCCCGGCTCAGGTGTGGCTCATCAGCTGACGAGCAGGTCTGTCAGAGACACTTCCCCTCCACTGTTGGTCTAAACAGCTCAACATGTTGAGGCTCGTCACAGAGCGGGCTGACTCACCTAATCTGAACTATGTTTGGTCCTTCCAAATATATCTGGTTTGGGATTGAAATAGCATGTGACGGGTAACGAAGAACACTGTAGAGGCAACCGTAACCTTGAATACATTCATGTCCCCGTGTTTGTATTTACCAGTGTGAGTGTATGTAGGTGATGACGGATGCAACCATCACATATGATATAATCTATGTACCCGTGTCCCTTTAACAGGAGCCACTCCGTGGTGGCAGATTGTCGGGTACTTCCTGGTGTCTCTGGTATTGTGCTTCCTGGTCATGCTGCTCTCGATCTACGGCTCTTTTTGGTGCTACAAGACTCTGAAGGCAACGTGGTTCCCATCCGTCCAGCTGCCGACACCCTTTCAGGTATGTGTGCAGATAGCAGGCCAGTCCAGTTTGGTTTTTTGTATTATATGAATGACGATGATGGTGTAAGAACATCTATCTATCTATTCATTGTTTGCATTTCAATGTTAGCGAGATAAATTCAAAGCATTCTAACGTTTCGATATTGCACCATTCTCTTCTCCTCCCTCCAGTATCTGTGGGACTCCTCTAGGTCTGACATTCCTCGCCTCCTCACCCCGGATTCAGACTCGGAGCTGTTGTGTGATAAGGTGACCGTCTGTCCGGAGCCCCCAGTCCTGGAGATCCACATCCCTCCCTCTGAGGTCCTGTTGGCGCCCCCATCAGGCCTGGAGCCTGACAGCAGGTTGGATACTCTGGTTCACCTCACAGTGTTCACATAATATAAATCAGTTTTTGTCAGCGAGTGAATGACTAAATGTACTTTCTCCAGTGGCAGACACAGTCGTCAGGACAGCGGTGGCAGTGGAGACTCAGGAGTGTACTCCACGGGGGGCAGCTCCAGCCTGATGCAGCCCAACAGCAGCCACTCCTCCAAGAGGGCCCGAGTCTCTGGGCAGGGCCCCTTTGACTCGGAGCAGGTGAAGATGCAGGACATGGTTCCAGGGCTCAAGGCTCAACTTGTGAACGCAGACGAGGGCATTGTAGACATGTGCGTCTGAAGGCAAGCATGCAAAGAGACGTTTGTCGAGAAGAGCATGAAGCGAGGATGATATTAAGGAAGACAGAGGTTTGTGGTATAATGTGCAGCGTGCCTTTTTTCCAGCCGTCACTGTGAAACATGGAGTGGAAAGCATAACGGACCACTAAACCAAAAAGATGTGTGACGGACGCACACAGAACAAAACAGATCTGCTGTGATGGCGACACGTTTCCTATTGCTTCGCTGTCGACATGTCTCTTTACAGATGATCCTCATATGCCCTACTGTTTGGCACCAAGCAGGAAGTAGTGCTGCGTGCTGATTCTGATGTGTTGTAATTGTCCTTCCCCTCGTCTGCACCAGCCGCTGTCTAACCCTTCATGCTGCGAGCGCTTGACAGCTGGCTCTATCTGACTGACTGGGTGAGAGGATCTGTGTAGCAGTCTGCATTAATCATGCTTTCTATCTCTCTTACTGTCCTGCTGGTAGAACGAGCTGACATCAGCAGCTTAAAGGTGCTAATCCGGTAGCATTGGATAAACATCAGTGTGTGAATGAGGCTATTCGACCTAAACGAGGATCACTGTTGATGTCAAACAGCTCGGCCTTCTTTCCACCCTGGTCAGGACTTGCGTAGTTCAGTGTTGTGTTTGAGTGTGAACAGAATTTATTTCTGTCCTTTTTCTATTTCTCATCTAATCCGCAAAGAAACTCGCTCTGATTTGAACCCTCATACAGCTGCATTAGTGAGGCGTATGAAGCACAGCTTTAGTTATGATGTTGTGGGTCTGTCTGAGGCACGCTTGTATTCATTTTAACACGAGCATATCAATACATTATTATTGTGCCATTTATGATTTTTATAGAATCTTGGTACCATGTTAGCTTTTTATGACATTTAATTTGTGTCAAATAGATTTTCCTCATTTGATATTGGAGTTATATTATTTCCATCTTCCATGTTTGTTTCTTTGTTTTGGGGGAGAAATGTGGTTATAACAGTCTGTCATCTATCATATGCATTGAATGTGTTGTAACTGTTCTGTTCATTCTGTACACTGACATCCATCACTCTTCTGTCCATCCTGATAGAGGATCCTCCTCTGTTGCTCTCCCTCAGGTCTCTTCCTCTTTTCTCCCTGTTAAAGGTTTTTTGGGGAGTTCTTCCTGTTCTGAGGGTCAAAGGTCAGAGGATATCGCATGTGTACAGATTGTAAAGCCCTCTGAGGAAAGATTTGTGAGTTTGGGCTGTACAAAAATGAATTAAATTGAATAACAGAACTTGCTTCTACACATTGCTAGTTGAGAGTTCACCTCTAAGTTATCACTCTCACATTCATGCATCAGTGGAGATGGAGCGGCTCGTTCTTCAACCACAATGTTGGCGGTTTGATCCCCGGCTCCGTCTGTCTGTCGTCATTGAGCGAGTCACTGAACCCAGAGCTGCTCCTGATGGTTCTGGTTGATTCAGTGCAGGTGTCACATTTCCTCCATGTAGATCAGTTTTCTTTAGTTTGTAAAGCCAGTCGGAAGCTAGAACACACTTGGTGAATGGAGGGTTCTCTGTTCTGTGACTTGTGCAGTTTGTTAAACAACTTTCATTACTTTTCTCAACAAATGGCCTTTTCCTTGAACCTGCAATGTGAGGAGGACGTGTAGAGGACATTCTGAGGCAGCAAGTGTTGAAATGAAAATGCAGGCCGGGTGTCGATAAGAGGGGAAACCTTCCAGGTCTATCTGAAGCTCGATCCAGTCTTACTTTGACTCCAGTCTGCATTACCTCACCATACTACCCATCGCTGTCTGTTGTGACTTTAAACTTTATATAATCGATGTTCTGGTGATGTCGGTGTACGTGTCACATGCATCTACAGCACCCATGTTCATAGACAATCATGAAAATAAATAAATCATCCCCAAGACCAAACTGGTGTGAAAATGAGTGATTTTTACTGCGTGCGAGTTCTCTAGCGCGCACACGCACGCACACACACACACACGCATGTTGTAGAGCTGTAGTATGGAAGTCTGGTCTTGAGATGTTGTCTTGGTCTGAGCTACTGGTCTCACCTGTTAGTCTTTGGTCTAAACCAAGTCTAGTTTGATTTCTCAACTCAATGCAAACCTCCATAATTTCACGAGCACGGCTCTGAACTCCTTCACAGCTGGACCCTTGAGATGTCTCATGTCATTGCAGCACAATTAGACAAAGAACTAAGTGTCACCATTCATAGAAAGGTATTCATGTCAGTGCTAGTATTAGTTATAGAACATGATTATAACAGTTATAGAGGTGGTATGGACATGTACAACTGATATGATAATAGTTCAGCAGCATTTAGGCAGATTTCTGTAGTTTCCCATTCCTACCACATTAAGTTGAATCTTTGTGTCAAGACAGCAGGATGATATTGTTGAGTCAATATAATCATATGTATATTAACCAATGACTTTATATTGTAAATGGTTACCACCAACTCTGCAGTTCCGCTAAATTCTACAGAGGTTCTTTTGATTGTTTTAGCTCGTTTTGATTTTACACCCTGCAGAGAGTGAGGTTTCAGTCTCAGCGCTCCATCAACCTGGCTGCTGTTCGAAGAGAATAAGACTCCTCTGTACACTCCCTGCTCAGCAGACAGACAGAGACCAGCTGGTGAACACAGAGGAGCATTCAGCAGCTAAAGACACATTTCTCTCAGGAGTTTGAGGAGACCAGAAAGGGAGCTGAAAGAACGCTCTATAATAGTGTTTCAGGTGGCCAGGATCACGCCTAAATGAATGCACATCTTTACTTCCCTCTCGTGGTTTCTAGCTGTACTGAAGCTCATGAAGATACAATATATTAGTCCAGGTCAGGGTGGCGATGAATTCTGCTTGTGGTGCTCACCTCACTGTAAACTTGCATTTGAAAAACACGACAGCTCTGTGGCTCTTTTCAGAAAACGTATGTCTATCACGCAGAATCGGCAGTAACCTCTTGTTACGAGGTGCTGAACTTGTAAATGTCATACAACAGATTCTGTGTCTTCTTAGCAAACACCCCCATGTCCACAATGTTATGACCCATGTTACCACAAATGACAGCGCCATGCAGCAATCTGAGGATTTGAACCATCTTTTTAACTAACTCAAAAACTGTAGAAAGCCCGTCTTCATGTCAGGCCCTATAGCCACACTAGGCCGGCTGCTCTCTCTACACACATGAAGTCAGTCTGTCTATCACACAATCTGTTTCTTATCGACAATTTGTATCTTCTTTAGGGGAAAACCTCCTTTTTAGCAGAGCTGGTATCCACCACAGGTTCCACGGCACAAGGGCTCTTGTGCATCTTAACAATCACAAATACATATTTAAAATATTGAAAATGGCCAATTTCTCCAAAAGCCAGACAATTACAGTTTAAAATCATGAATATATATTATCCAGCAGCAGAAATGATAAAAGTAAGATGGATTTGATGTTGACCCCCAGAAACTATTGAACGTCTCTTTTTTTCAAGTCCAATCATTCTACAATTTTGGCAATAAAAAGCATAAGCTCTTCATTTGCCGGGTGCAGCATTGAAGTGATGAAATGAGTGATGTGTCAGTAATTCATATATTCTGTACACTGACATCTATCACTCTTCTGTCCTTCCTGATAGAGGATCCTCCTCTGTTGCTCTCCCTCAGGTCTCTCCCTCTTTTCTCCCTGTTAAAGGTTTCTGGGGAGTTCTTCCTGTTCTGATGTGAGGGTCAAAGGTCAGAGGATGTCGCATGTGTACAGACTGTAAAGCCCTCTGAGGAAAGATCTGTGATTTTGGGCTGGACTAAATTATTTGATTTAAATTGAATTGATTAGGTTTCATTGATGTAACCACACAGTATATGGATGTAACCTTCTTCTTCTTCTTCTTATAGTTCGTAATATTGGTGACGTTCCCTTTAAGGGGCGTTCCCGGAAGTCAGCTGCTGCGACAACAAGGAGGCTCGTAACTTCCCAGACTGTCGTCGTACCCAGACACATTATGGCTGCTGTGAAGACAAGTTGTTCGGGGATTCTGCGCACTCTGTGAAATGACGCGGTCACGATGCTGTTCAATGTCCTGTGTATTCTTATCGCCGCCCAAGGTAACGTTAATACGTTAATACGTGAGCGTAAACAGTTAAGGTTTCGTTTTTGACATACTTCTCTGTTCTAGTTGTGAGGCAACACCATCTCTTGTGTCTGTGCGCGCTTGTGCTAACGCAGTCTAAGGTTCGCTGTCTGTAACGTCGCTAATGGTTTCCAGCAGTAGTCTTCAACAGAGCAGGGCTGCGGTCGTATAGACCTTTCTGCTGAGGAAGATTCCTCTCTGACTGAAACGACCCGGAAGTCTCTCAGTGGCCGCCATGATAAGAGCTGGAGAGACAGCGGGGTCCTCCTTGTGCCACTGGCCAGTCAGTCAGGCGTCAGGACTGTGGCACGTACTGAAATAAAATGAATGAGAAACACAAACGTACAACGTGGTTACTCTAAGGATGTATACAGAGAACGGGTGACTCAACGAAAATCCATACTCTGATAATAAAACTGATTTATGGCAGCTGACCAATCGTAACAGCAATGGGTGTTCTCAGGAAATGTGGCTCCGCCCACTCAGCAGCTTCTTGACGGTGCTGAACGAGTGCCGCTCGCTTGCCACAGTTGTGGCGGCTGACTGGCGCTGACTGGCGCTGCGGTGCCAGCAGGAGGATCTCGGCCTTGCTGAAGAGCTGCTTGAATTCTCTAAATGCTAAGGAAAGGTGCTTCAATGCTTCCTTTATTAGCTCCTTTAGCATAGGAAACACTGGACCTTCCTTTACGAAAGGAAAGTAGATCATTCCTTGCAGCGGCAACAAGCCAGGCCTATGATAGAGTATTATACTGTTAAAAAGCACAGTACAACTGAACCGTTGCATCTACATTATATTGATATTGAACGGTTTGATGGATGTTACACATGAGTGAATTGTTTCTCCTGAAGCATGTTGATTAAGTGTGACAGCAGCAGGAAGGAAGGAGCTCTTTAGAAAGCCTGCATGCATACAGAGGAATAGAGTTCATGGGGTCATGTTGTAGTTGCTCTGTTTGTAGTCCTTCGTCATTGTAGTTTCTCCATGGCAGACCACCGTCACATCAGAATGACGTATCTTAGTGAAAGCAGAGTTGAATTCTCTGAACACCACGTTGTCTTTTCCCAACTCCTCACCAACTCTCTTTCACATCTTTCCTTGACCCCATGATGTTTTCAAGGTCAAGGAGAAGTGGTTATGAATAGACCTTAGGTCATTTCTGAACTTTTCGACCGCAGACCAGGTCTCTGTCATTAAGAACCGAGCTGTTGAGCACTAATGCTTTCCACCAGTATTCATAGAGGGACACATTGTGGTGACGTTGAAATACAATGACTCACACTATATTTCAGTCAAATGTGAACTCTTTGAGTGATACTGTACTAATGTGCACGCTATGCTTCCAGAGCAGGACGAAGTCATGACTACATGTGTCTTAGAGATAACAGAAGCTTTACTGCTTCATATTGCATTCGATTTCTATATTTCCAATTGTCACCTGGTGCCTGGATTTAGTGTTTTCCTTTACAGAAATAATGATGCATGACAGTTCACCAGCATGCAGGATAAGACGGGGCAGATTGACCCAATAAACCATGCAGGGAATATGCCTAATGTCTGTAGTCCTGCAGTGTCAAACATCATCTTCTCATTGGCTACTCTGTCTACATCCAGTCCCGTCTGTCCCAGGACTGTCTGAGGTGCCACCAGCACCGCCACAGAACGTCCATGTTGACAACTGGCTGCTGACATGGCCTCCTGCCCCCGAGGACGGAAACGTCACCTACACCGTTCAGTACAGCAGGTGAGGTGTGATGCTTGTGTGTCAGTCTGCAACCTGCATGAGAAGAATCTGAGAAGTTCTTCAGTTCCTGTCTTGTCTGGACACATGTCAGGCAATTATTGAATATGTATATATTGGCATCACAACCAGTATTTTAAAATCACACTCGGTTCTTTTGTTTGAAATGTGTTACAAGCTGTAAATAAAGGCTCATGACATCATGATTGTGGACTGATTGTAAATCTGTTCCTTGTCTTCAGCTTTGACAGCGCTGTGTGGACGGATGTACCAGCATGTGTCCACATATCTTCGAATTCCTGTTCTGTTATTTCCACCAAAGCGAAGGGCAAGCACGGCTGCGTTATGCTCCGTGTGCAAGCGGAGAGACGGGGTCTGACCTCGAGACCAGTCAAAGCCTGTAGCCGACACGGTAAGAACCCACGAGCCGCCATGTCACCAGGGCCGAATGCAGCAGTGTTCTTCCTACCAGGAGCTCTAAATGCATGCTGGGATTGCCTTTCATAATATCCTAAATGTAGCACGCAGCTAAAACACACATTAGCACTGTCATATTACCACCGTTGTGAGTGGTCTCACTGGTCTAATATTCAGGATTCAGGAAATGAATGATTTCAACCCTAAGCTGACCCAGCAGACGGGTTGTTACACAGAACCATCTGAAAAGCTTCAATAAACAGTTTGGAAAAGGAATTGGATGAACCATCCGTCACTCCAACTCGTCCTGAAGTCAGTCAGGAGAAGAGAGAAACCATCTGTTCCACAGAAGCCTTCAGTGTCCTTCTTTCAATGAAGAAATACTCTCCAGTTGTGATAGAACGGATGCTATTGCAGCAGCTACGCTAACCTCTTCAGAAGCCGTCATTGTTGTTTAGAACCAACAGTCTCCTCTCTGTGCCTGATGATGGATTTTGAGTGAAATGTGGTCCTGAGATTGTCCCTGTGGTCTGGAGACATGCTGAGAGTCCAGCTGCTTACAGGAAGCCACAACCCACTCCATCAGAGACCAGAGGAGAGGGGAACCTGGGATTTTAGAACAACAAGTTTTCCTGGGATTATGTTCCAACGCCATTTAAAAAAAAAAAAAAAAAAAAAAAAAAGTATTTTCTTAAAAACAGAACTTTTTTTAGCTTGAATTGTAAAATTCTTACTCTATTTTATCAGGAGCATCCTGTTATATTGTTGGTTGGGATGGAGATTCCTAAATCAGTAATAGGAACAAACTAGGAGAAGTTGCTCAGGCTTGTGGGTGCAGCAGTCTGAAGTGAAGCACCTGACCAGCTGACAGTCTGGATCCATCTCCAGACCCCCCCAATCTAGTCGCACATACACACATCCTAAGATCAGAACCAACCAAGTCATTCATTAACTTAACAAGCTATGTGCAGCATAGGTTCTGGAGCAATACATGTGATGTCTTATAGATCATGGACCTTAGATGCTGTCTCTGTTGTTCTGTGTTTTAATTGTTTGTCTATATTGTGTTAACTGGACTTCTAACATCCTGTTTGGGGACATTAAAGTTGTGTAAGTCAAGGTGTCAACCTACCTAACTACATGGTGTGGGCCACATGGTGTGAGGTGTCAAAAGCTTAAACTCACAGTAAGCTTTCATAACTTAATAAAACCACTGTGCTAGATTGATGAGTTGTTTGTATTGGCTCTCACACCTTCAGTAGATCTGTCCTGGTTATGGCAACACTCATGATATCTGTTGTGCTCGTCCAGGTGACTCGTGTACGCCAGACTTCAGTCTGACTGCAGGTGCAAAGCCGGGCTCCCTGACTGTACTTCTGCGTAGGAACCACAGTCTGGCTCAGGAACATGGAGACCACGCTCGACACCGGGTCTATTATGGCAAGGAGGGAGAACCCCGGCAGGTGAGAGGAACCATGTCGCTGTAGGTAGTAGTAGTAATCTCTACTTCATAGCTGTGAAGTCGTCTGACCACCAAAACATTCCACTTTGTTAACAGCTGCATTGACTGACAATGTCTGCTTTCAACATTTCCCTTTGGCTGTTTGGAACAAGAACATTCAGGATGCTTCCCCAAGGGCCTGTGTTCTACTATCTGGCTCTCCAGAGGTTTCCTTCACATTAACTTTCATTTATATTTGAACATTAGAAGCTTTCACCATAGAATAGAGAGCCAGCTGTTAGATGTGATCAAATAAATCACAATCTAGTCTCACTTACCTATCCTACGGAGTCAGCTAAACTCTGGCCGTGTACGTTTATCGTCCTCAGTCCAAAATATGTATGTTGGCTTTGGCAACCTTTCCATGTATACAGTGTGCCATCTAACCCACAGCAGAGCCACCATGCAGCCCTGGAGAACACTATATATACTTCTGAGATGATCGTATTATATGTTGTGGATCTGGATATTGACCAGAGTATTTTCATCGCTCAAGTTCAACATGATCTCAACCAGACCTTAGAAGCAGGAAGGTTTCTATAGAATTCAGAGCTCTGGAATATTCACTTGTAAACTAATGTCCAATAATTAGTGGGGCCTTTTGTGATCCATGAGGTACTGTAAGCACTCCGCCGTAACCGTTGAGATGAGTCTAATCCACATGTTGCCGTCTGCTGACACTTCTCCATCACATAGTGATCCGAGGGTTTGACTTTCCTCTTCTCATGAGCTAATGGTCACAATCCTCCCGTTGTTACTCGTCCCCCGAGTGTGAAGCAGTATTCATCGAGTGAAAGGGTGACAGCGTGCTTAGATCTGTAATGTGTGTTGTTGTTCCACTCGTCAACAGGAGTACGTAGATGCTGTGTCCTCGGTGACCATCCCTGCGCTGCAGGTGGGACAGCGGTACTGTGCAGAGGTGCAGTACCTTTACTTCAGTACGCCCGTCGGACTGGGCGCCTGTGCTCAGTGTGAGCTCATCCCTGAGGCCGGTAAGACGTGTTTGTAGCTGCTGCTACAAAAAAGAAAAAAATGTTGTCGACACGTTAAAGAACCAATCGTCTGTGTTGCTTGTTTGGTTTGTCCAGAATGTACAAAGAGGTCCTACTGTGATTTGCTGTCCTAACAGCCAACGGCTTCATAGTTAAGACACCGTCACCATAAACACTCATGACCCAAGCAGGGTCCATTTCACAAAGTCTGCCATGAAGCTCTGACTTCATGAAGCTCTGACTTCATGAAGCTCTGACTTCATGAAGCTCTGACTTCATGAAGCTCTGACTTCATGAAGCTCAGTCGGCTGTAAAAAAGCGTTAAAGCAGCAGCTTTGTTCGTATCATGAACAGAATGATAAGCATGGTTCAACTTGACTTGGGGATTTCTTGTGGTGTTTGGCAGGTGTTGTTGGGATGTGTTGTTACCACACAGCCTTACATCAAAGGTGAAGCTGACTACACGTTGGTGCTCGTTGTGTATTCATTCAAAGTGTCGTGTACTCTGTGGGCTGAAATGCGTCTCTGACTAGTGAGTAGCAGCGTTTAGTACAGTTGGTAAGGTGCATTAATGGGACATGCATTCATACAGAAGGAGACAAAAAAATTTATTTGTGAAGCGAAGATGATTTGGATTATTTAATGAGCTTTAATGTGCTACAACATGAACAACCAGCAGCTGGGTCCTTTATAAGTCCAAGCTTCTTAAAGTGTCTCATCTTATTGTTTGTGGAATCTATTTTAAACGTTGCTAGCTTTAAGTCAAAGCCTCTGAAGTCAGAACATGATTCGAGGTGTAATGGTGTGTGTGTTCTGTACATTCCCCAGGAGAAGACTCCAAACAGTCAGAGATCATAGCAGCTGTGGTGCCTGTCGTCGTGGTCCTGTTCATTCTGATACCTGTGGGAGCGTACTTCCTCATCTTCCAGCGTGGGACAATCAAACAGTGGCTGCGTCCTCCGTACCAGATCCCAGAAGACGTGAGCGCCGATGAACTCATTCACCACACGGCCCCTTCCATCAAACCAGTTTACCAGATAAACCAGGCTTATCTCCACTGTTCAGTTCATTCCATAAAGCAAACTCAACGTAGTTGAAGCTTAGTTACTATAGCAACTTATGCTAGGAAAGTAACCTGGTCCGTCGGGCTGGTGTCGGGCTAGTGTCGGGCTAGTGTCGGGCTAAGCCTGAGTTGTTGCTCAACCAGAGTTCCTGTAACTCTGACTGGACAGGAAAGTGATAATTTTACCTCAGACTTTCTGGACTGATGCCATATGATTTGACTTTATTGACCACTATTAGACTTGAATAAATGATATCAAAATAAATTGTACAATGATAAATAAGATGTAGAGCTACATTAATGTTTAAATATGTGGCATGTGATATCAAACATTATGCTTTTGCTACATAAGTCTTAATCTAAATGAACCCAATAGATAATAATAGATGCATAAATAGTTAAAAGTCCAGTTGCAAAAAATGATATTGATCAGAAATGTAGAATCCAAATCCATTTTTCCTGAGAGGAAACCATGTTTAATACATTTAAAACAATGTCAAAGATGTATATGTTTAATGACTTTGTGTTCTTGTTGAAGGCCTTCCAATGGACTTAACTTTTCTAGATGTCTAGACCTCTGATTACTGTCATCTGACTCCACCCTGATTTGATTGGATATCTGTAAGCCAATCACAGCGTCCACATAATCTAAAGTGGACTGCTGCTCTCAGCCTGCTTAAGAATGGTGTGCACACTCAGATATGTTAACTACTTGAGCCTGACTCGAGTTAGTCTGATAGCGGGAACTTGAATTGATTTCTGAGGTTCATTCAAGTCCGGTTTTAGACTTTAGGCCCACGGTCTCATTATATTTACACTGTGTATCAGACGGCACTAATTTGGTCGATGCAAACACAGGAGATCAACCTCCAACCTGCCAACAACTTTATGTGCAGATGATGTGTTCATAACAAGTCACATGTAGTTATTCACAGTGTGCATAATGCCTACAGTATCTTCAAGGTTCCAGCTTTCTAAGAACAGTGTTGCCTTTTGTTTTTGTCCTCCAGTTCTTGCTTGATCGATTTCCAGAGAATCTTCCCGTCTCCAGCAGCAGCCCCACAGAGGAGCACTGCCTTGTCATCACTTCCTTCTCCCCAGAGGAGCTCAGCAAATGAGAGCAGCCGCCCTCCACCTGCTTCTGCACTACACCGCCTCTCTGTGGCCTTCGTACTCTGCTGTGTGGGATCAGACCTGACCATTGAACTGTTGGGAGACTGTCCTGAGCCCACATATTTATATCTGGCCTGCTTCTCCCTGCAGCCAGACCTTCTGCTGATATGGATTTAGGTGACATAAACTTCATTGCTGGGATGAGGGAGAGAAAAGGGAGAACCACTCTCAGCCCACTGGAGATAAGCTCCACACGGTGTGTTATCCCCGCTCTCTCTCTCATTGGGTGTAATATAGGAAATTACAAGCAAAATGTAACAAACGCCAAAGTTGAGGAAGATTTTCAGATTCACAGAAATGTGTACGCCAAAATGAGCAAACAACCTAGATTTGCATTTCTGCACCATTTCTATGAGCATCCGTCTGTGAGATACTTCTGAAGTGAGCACATTGCCTTGTCGACCGATGGACAGCCCATGATAAACAGTTAAACCCACAAGCAGACTGCAATCAGGACCAGTGCCACATGTACGTCTACGTGACACTAGTTGTAGTTAAGGTCACCACAGCAGAGAACTTTACTGATTCCTTACAAAGATCACATAGTGTACAGTCCTAATGTCTTCATGTGGTACTTTAGCTTATTATGATGCATATCACTGTTTACAACATGTTAGCATTACAGACATTAATGAACCAGATGATATTGCTCATAGCATTAACCAAGTTCTATAGAACAAAGCTCTGACAGAAGTAGCGATTTGTTGAATCTGTGATCTTGAGGAAGAGTTTGTCTGTAATTCCTGAATATTTCTTTACATGTCTGAATCAATCAAACGTCTGACCTGAATCCTGAAGAAGAGCACGAGTTCAGAGTGAAGACTGAGTCTTTCATCTGTGACACTGCTGGGAACGGAGGATTCCTCTTCAGTCGATCTTAAATAAGTTCTGACATCAACAAAAAGGACAGAAGCAGCATTGGCACGGACTTTATTTCTTTAAGTCAGAACACTAACCAGTCAATCATACTGAACCCTATTCTGGCATTTTCTGTTCTATGTCCAACCAGTCAGGAAGTCTGACACCACGGTGTCTCTCCAGCTCAACATTGCTAACAGAACATTATGTAAGCATCCTAAACTTTCAGAAGCGGTGACTTCGAACCATGTGTATCAGTTGGTAGGATGTTGCAGGCCTTTGCTCTGGACAGTCTGACACTGACTCAAAATAAATGACTTGTGAAACTGAAAGCTTTGTGATTTGGGCTCATAAACAACCATGTGTCATTCCTTAGCAGGGTGGCTCACTCAGTCTGCTACTCGTGTCTTTTATGTAGACTGTCAGGTCACCTAAACCACAACATGTTTTCTCATTTAACCCCTTGAGATTTCTGGCCTAGCAGAGAGTCTGGGTTCTGGAAACCCTGTTCATATAACGTCTCTCACTTTTAGTTTTCAGTTTGAGTTTCTCAAAGCATTAAAAACATGTCTTCAGAGTCACTTCCCCTCACCATCCACAACACATTGTCAACTGTCTCCACTAGGCTGTTTCTAAACACTGTTTCTAAAATACAAAGGAGTAAACTCACATTGTACTGATGCAGATCTTTCTGAGATAGATATCTCAAAACCTGGACCAATAACGGCAAAACTATTATATGTGGGAATGTTAGTCCTGATGAGCAGGTAGCACCTTGCATGGTAGTTCTGTCATTAGTGTGTGAATGGGTGAATGATGACATGTAGTGTTAAAGAGCTTTGAGTGGTCGGAACACTAGAAAAGAACTCTACAAGTACAGTCCATCTACCATTTATGAAGTCAATTTACCATTGGTAAATGGATAAGATCTGCACCAATGACAACTGCAACATGTAGAAATACTGGTTTTAACAACTGGTTAAATGACAGTCAGTTGAATGATGGTCAAAGGAGCGCCTGAATCCACCATTAACATCAAGATGGTAAATGGACTGTACTTGGATAGTAGGGTTTTCTATTTATACGAGTGTTCTCTATTCATACTAGTGTTCTCTATTCATACTAGTGTTCTCTATTCACAGTAGTGTTCTCTATTCACACTGGTGTTCTCTATTCAT